>NC_138214.1:5533571-6016156 GCF_964194415.1 Vipera berus | reverse complement strand
AATATCTTCTTCTCAATATGAATTTTCAATTTGAGAGCCAATTTGGCCTAGTGGCTAAGGCACCTAGCCAGAAAACAGGAGACTGTCAGTTCTAGTCCCTCCTTAGGCATGAAAAAAGGCTGGCTGACTTTGGGCCAGGAAACGATGAATTTTAATTACACCTTAATTCCACCTTTAATTCCAACTTTGGACCAATCACGAGGAGATGGTACATTCTAGTTCTGCCTTAGGCATGAAAATTGACTTTGGGCCAATCACCAGAAACGTTAACGACTCACCAAAAGGATGCAAATGACCAGCTGTCTGCAAAGGATATATTATAAATCCTTCCATTCCCCACTTCCAGCCAGAGCTGAAGAAGCTTCTTGGTTGAGAAGCGAAACGTCTTCAAAAAAACACAAAAAAAAACACAAGAAAGTCCAGTTGCCTCTTGAAAAAGCACCTTTGGGACACCAGGACACAATGAGTTCTAGTCCCACCTTAGGCATGAAAGCCAGCTTTGGGGCCAGTCCCTCTCTTTCAGCCTGCCAACTGACCTCACAGGATTTTGTTGTGGGGAAAATAGGAGGAGGATATGATCGTCACCTTGAATTATTTGTAAAAATAATAAAGGCAGGATACAAACAAACAAACAAATAAGCCTTTTGTCACCTTCATTTGCCCCTCCATCCATTTTGAGAGCAATGCTCATAAATACATGGAACATTTCTGCCTAAGGGCAGCAATAAATCAATAGATTTACATATTTATTGAACAATGAGCTACCTTCTTGATTTCCAGTGTTACCATGTCAGAAGGGCCACGTAATGCTCTTTTTAGGAAATATTATCCCACCCATCCAAGGTTCACCAAGATAAGGCTATGTGAAAGGAGTAAAAGGGATCCAAGGCAGGTGAAGCTTTCAATGAAACAACTACACAACAAGGCACCAAAAGGAGAAAAGGTTACTCTGTTGCATCTAGGGAAGCTATGTGTTACTTTAAAACACTACACTCATTTGGTAGTCTCCACATAATTTAATATTTCTGTAAAATATCATTAGTGAAGTGTGCAATTTTTGTTCTGTTGACATTCGAACAAGAAAAGAACATAAATGGAGCATGTTCCATAGCCAACTTTAATTACCCCCCTCTGCTTAGACATTGTTTTCCAGTGACTGCTGCAATTATAGGGATGACTGGTCAAAGAACAATGCATACCAAACTTATTTAAACCACCTCAGGTTGGGCTATAACTAGCTAAGTATGAGGACAATGCAAATTGATTTTTCACTGGTGCTGGATCCATGCAAACATGCATGCTTTCCATTGAAACTGGAAGTTTAATGTGTATTAATGTTAGTTTTTTTCAAACTATCATTCATAAAACATATAATAATAGAGTTGGAGGTCTTCTTGAGCAGAAGATAAACCATTTCAGATAAATGGTTGTCGATGCTATATAAATTCTATGCTACCGTCTAGAAGACTTTGTTCAAATCCATCCTAGAGACTCTAGACCCTAGAAAGAGTGCAGAGAGGAGCAACAAAGATGATAAGAGCTCTGGAAGCTAAATCATAAGATGAAAGACTAAGGGAACAAGATATGTCTAGTATTGAAGAATAGGATTATGGGGTGACATGATAGTCTTCTTCGAATACTTGAAGGGCTGTCATAGGGAAGAAGGTGTCAACTTATTCTCCAAAGCCTCTGAGGGTAGGACAGGAAGCAATGGGTGTCAGAGGGAGCTCCAACATGGAAGTAAGGAGAAATTTCCTGACAATACAATTAATTAAAGCAACAGCTTGTCTTCCAGACTTGTGAGTGCTCCAATCCTGGAGGTTTTCTAGAAAAGATTGGGCAACCATTTTCAATGTTGCTGGCTTATTTGCTGACTTCAGATTTGCGAAGGACTGCAAGTGAACAGTGCCATCTTCATGAAATGCGGAAGAGAGCCCTTTGTTCCCCTTTAAATATGAGGAAATTTATGTTAAACCAGTGCTGTGTGTATAAGGAAGTTTCTCGAGCCCATGCCCTAGACATTTCTTTGAAATTCAACCCAGCTCAGCATCCTCAGGCAGTTGCCCATTAAAATTCACAGTAACCAACTATAGCTGCATAATGATTGCTGTATATCAGTGAAATTGCAAACAGGGATCTGCCAATTTGGCACGTACAAATTTCTGCGTGTTACACATCTTTGTCTTAGTCTAGTTTCATTCTAGTAGGTCAATTGTCTACTTTAGCACATGCACGCGTACACACACACACACACACAAAAGCCTCCACAAAATTTATATTGTGTCGTCTGATTCCTTACGCACCAGGCCCTGAATGAACACAGGTACCAAAACTCAAATGCTTTTTTAGTGTTTCTTAAAAAAAAATGGATTATTAATGAAAGAACTAATGATATGTGGAATCCCAATTTCGGGAGTCTGATAGAAACTGAACTCCTTGCATAATGACTACATCAGAATTTAATTATTCATCAGTTTCCACTGCCTACAAATGTTTAGACTTTAAAAGGAATTTTTTTTAAAAAAATGGAATGAAAGATAGAAAGAAAATATCCAAATGCATTCAGATACGTTGAAAGAAATTACTCTGGGAAATATGCATGTTGAAGAGAAAACTAGCTTAAAAGTACATAATAAAATACTAATGAAATGTGAAAATTTTGCCTGAACTTTTTCAAGAACACTTTAATCCAGAAACAAGCATACAGAGTAGAAAAAGAAGGTGTTCCCCCCCCACCCCCAACTCCATCTAGAATGAATGCTGTATATCTCAAAACTATGCTTGAATTACTACCGTCTCTGTTGGCAATTTTATGAATTGTAGGGATAAAAGAAACAAATTCATTTAAAGAAGCAGTAACTGAAATCTGTTCAGTGAAATCTGCTTAATAGCATATTGTCAGGGCAAACATCCTCACATTTTAATAGCCGACAGTGATTTAATTTGCTACTGTAATTCTATTGTTCTAGCCTTGAAGTGATTGCTTTCTAATGGCCCATATCAGAAATGTAATACACCAAGAGAAAAAATGACCCAATTTGTCTTCATTTTAAAACTTAACTTGACCTGGTCTTTGACTTGATCTGCTGGGTGAGTTTAGATGTTTCTTAAAATTCGGTCGCTTCACCCAGACATATTTAATTTAATTTAATTTAATAATAATATTTATATACCGCCCTTCTCCCTGAGGACTCAGGGCGGTTCACAGGGCAAAAGTCAAATACAAAGTACAAACATTAAAAAGAGATTAAATAATTGCCCAAGTTAAAACAATTAATACAATAATAAAACCCCAAAAATAAAATTAAGAGTACAAAAAAAATAAAAACCCCACCAATCCCCATCAGGCTAGGCCGGCCTGTACAAACAAATATATATCTTGAATGGATATTATCTTCTCCTTGCACACACCTTTTAATCAGTACAATTTTATAAGGCTTTAACTGATTGGTTTCATTGGGAGATGTTATCCTATTATGGCAAACTGCTTTGATATGCATTTCCAGGACCAGGAGAGAAAGATTTTCTATTTAAAGATAAAGTGAGAACTTTGTTCTAACACCTTCCCTGATTGCTCATCCTAAAATGTGTTCATTGGAAACTCCAATATGTGGAAACATTTATTTCCTTGTCCAAAGGAATTTTGCTACATCAAACTATCAAGCTGGGAGGCAGTAGCTTTTAGCCACAACAACTTCTTTTTTTAAAAAAAAAAAGCTTTATTTAATTTTGTCACACATTAGAATATAAAAGTAAAATACATTTAACATTTAATTCAATTATCTGGTAGCCTGGAAGTGGCAATAAACACTCTTCATGTCTCTGTATCAACCAATTAATGAGTTTAATCCAGGTGGGATAGAAATAATCTTCTACAGTTACTGTATATTAGTCTAATATTGACCCATTTTTAGTAATTTTTTATCATTAGAATGATGCTCTTTCTGCTACCCCAGAGAACTATTTAAATTATTGCCTGCTTTCAGAATCTTACCATTTGGTTGCAACCAAAAATCAATTATTTTATATTGTAAAGTATCATTTGAATTCTCTCTCTCTCTCTCTCTCTCTCTCTCTCTCTCTCTCTCTCTCTCTCTCTCTCATCTCTCTCTCTCTCTCTCTCTCTCTGTGTGTGTGTGTGTGTGTGTGTATGTCTTGGCGTATTCAGGTCTTTTCCCATGTAAGATTGAGTGTGTCTTGACGGTGTTTCGATGAGGTCCCACTTGTCAGCTTCAGGCTGGTGTCTTCAGCTTCGTGCTTGTGCCAAAGACACCAGCCTGAAGATGACAAGTGGGGACCTCGTCGAAACGTCGCCAAGACACTCTCAATCTTACATGGGAAAAGACCTGAATACGCCAAGACCAACAAATATATATAGCCACAGGATCTCTCTTGCTTTGTTAGCAGAGAAGCAAGGGGAGATATATGACAAATGCTTGTTAACTATTTTTTTTTAGATTACCTTGCTAGGCCCCAAACATGGGACAAATCTTTATTTCCTGTGTCAGCCTATCCTGAAGGCCATCGACAGGCAGTAGTCACACCGGTGACAGCTCATATTTGTGTAAATTTTAAATTGCTAACAAAGAATTAAGGGAGACTGATATGCATTTCAAACTTATTAGTTTTCATCAGTCAGCCATACCCTTCCGAGATTCGAACCTGGGCTGATTACACATTAGGCAGTTGTTTTCACCTCTAAGCCACAGGATCTCTCTCGCTTTGTTAGCAGAGAAGCAAGGGGAGATATATATATATATATATATAATCTCAACAAGGCCAGCCCATGAATATATATATTAGAATATATATATATTCTAAGATGTGATTTGTTTTATCTGGAGGAAAATTTTCAGTCCAAAACAATTTAATGGCTTTATTTTTCTTGGGTTGGGTGCCTGTCTTTTAGTTTTGCCTTCTTCTTAAATCTCCTTCATGACTCTGCGGGAAAATAGACTTGTGTGTTTACTTCCCCCCCCCACCCAAAAATACACAAGAGCTTTCTTCGTATCAAGGAGTTTTCTTCTTTACACAATGCCGCTATCCAGCAGCTCCCCAGATTTTCTCTTCTGGAAATAAGACAAACTGAAGCTTCGTCTTCATTTCCGGTGCTTGAATGGATAGGATGCAAAAATGCTTGATGTCCTGTGCATTATATGATAAATGTCTTTTATTACAGTGGTAAATTATGCTTGGTAACATAGTCAGCCAGAATCAGCTTTTAGCCTCTTTGCTTTATTCCAAACTAACTCTCAAGCTCAGGTTTTCCTCCGAGGAGTTTCTCACTGTTAAGATGAGTGACCAATAAATGTAATAAATAAAGTAAATAAACGTTCCTGATACTCTATGCAAGGGGTGGCCTGGTCAGTACTTAAGATACTTAGCTTGTCAGCTGGAAAGCCGGCAGCCCAGGTTCGAGACCCCAAGTGCCTGTGTGATGGGGTGAGCTCCCATCCTCACCTCAGCTCCTGCCAACCTAGCAGCTGGGAAGCATGCAATGCAAGAAGATAAATAGATACCACTTAAGCAGAAAGGCAACAGAGTTCCCTGACATCATGCTGGTCAGATGGCCATGGAAATGTCTTTGGATAGCGCTGGCTCGATGGCTTTAAAATGGAGATAAGCACCACCCCAATAGTGTCAGCAACAACTAGCGGAGTAAAATCTGCAAGGACTCCTTTACCTCTTTTTTAAAAAAAATCTGTGCAAGCTAGGATCTCTAATCTAGAACCTGCCTTGCAAGACTACATGCCGTTGCCTGCATATTTAGTTATTTATTTATTTATTTATTTAGATTTATTACTGCCCTTTCCCGAAGGACTCATATCACTAAGTCAGACTTATTTGCAATGTACTGACACAACAGTCGGGCTCAAACTACGCACGAAGTGAAAATATTGGAAGCTTGGTTATCACTATTACTTACAAGGAGACCCATACTTAGGACTCAGTGAAGAAATTGTTCCTCTTTAAAGACATACAATTCACTGGATTTTCTCATTTTTAATCTGTACTTAGAGTGCAGAATTTCAAAAGTCCCTCTGCATTTTCCTTTCACAATAATAGCTATTTAGAGCAGAAAATACCTCTGGGTTTTTTTTGTTACATATCAAGGCAAATAATGTCTCTCTCTCTCTCTCTCATCTCTCTCTCTCTCTCTCTCTCTCTCTCTCTCTCTCTCTCTCTTCTCTCTCTCTCTCTCTCTCTCTCCTCTCTCTCTCTCTCTCTCTCTCTCTCTCTCTCTCTCTCTCTCTCTCTCTCCCTCCCCTCCCTCCCTCCCTCCCTCCCTCCCTCCCTCTTATTTCTGCTTTCTCTTCCTCATCCACCCAAAAATAAGCCTGACTATTTCTATGGGCTAGGAACCCTTTATCATCCTGCTCAAAAGTAGCTTAAAGCCAAATGTCTTCCCTCCCACCCTGAAGCATCAGCTTCAAAGGTCAGGGTTTAGACAGCTCTTCCTGATCCCCATGGATAATGTTTACAGTGCTCTCAATGACTTAAAATAGACTAAATTGTTTTGAGCTGACAGTTGAAAAGGTCACCAAGGAAATCAGTTTAGCCAGTTCTGCCTGCTTGCTAAGGTACGGATGGTCAAATCTGTCGTAAACTACTGCAAAGGAAGTGTTTTGTTTTGTTTTAACTCCAAAACACATTGGAAATCAAGGAGGAATGTTCATTTTTGTGGACTCTCAACTGCCAGATCCTTCCCTCTGTGGGCTGGCATGGTGATACAACTTGGTGGGGGGGAAAAAAACAACAACCCCAGATTTTATTAGTTGAATTATATTGCAAAAGTACATTTCTGCTGTCAAAAAATATACTTCTTTAAAAAGAAACAACAACTGAAAGGCCAGAATTCCTCCATGTGTTTGGAAATGATTCACCATTCAAATGAGTGTACAAAATGAGATCGTTAGGCGATCTTGCTCACAAACATGCATACAACATAGGATGCTGGGTTATCTTAATTTGATTGTTGGGTTATCTCAACATTGCAGATCAAATCATGATCATTCATCAACATCTGGTAGTCATCCGTTGGATCAAGACCTTACTTCTGTGACTGGTCCATGATCATAAAGGGTACAAGAATTTTATCAGAATAATTAACTTACTTTGATTTGTGATAAGATTCCTTCCTTCCTTCCTTCCTTCCTTCCTTCCTTCCTTCCTTCCTTCCTTCCTTCCTCCCTCCCTTCCTTCCTTCCTTTTTTCTCCCACCCTTCTTCCTTCCTTCCTTCTTTCCCTCCTTCCTTCCTTTTTTCTCCCACTTGTCTATTCCTTCCTTCCTTCCTTCCTTCCTTCCTTCCTTCCTTCCTTCCTTCCTTCCTTCCTTCCTTCCTTCCTTCCTTCTTTTTTTCTCCCACCCATCTATTCCTTCCTTCCTTCTTTCCCTCCTTCCTTCCTTCCTTTTTTCTCCCACCTGTCTATTCCTTCCTTCCTTCCTTCCTTCCTTCCTTCCTTCCTTCCTTCCTTCCTTCCTTCCTTCCTTCCTTCCTTCCTTCCTTCCTTCCTTCCTTCCTCTATTCAACTCATATGGCCACTCATCTCAACAAATGACTGGGTGGTCCTTAAAACAGAAATAATTGCAAGAACTACAAAAATTGAAATACATAGCAGCTGAGGATACACAATAATCATTCATATAACCAAGAATCTGGTCTCTGTACATACTCAGGGCCCCAGGAGTGGGCACAGAGCCCTTTAAGGACTTAGGGAAAGGCAGAAGGGCAAGCTGATCCCTGACTAAATCAGATGGGTAGAAACAATGGGGAAGTGATGGTTCCTCATGTAACTCAGTATTCTTACCTGGTATAAAATAACCAGTTTCTAGCTTGTTATTCTGTGTATTTATCTATGAAAATGTACTATATCGGGAAGCCATCGCTGTGCCGTGCACTTTTGTAGAGGGATAGATTTCCTATTGTAAAGCTTTTTTTAAAAAAAATTGAATAGCTACTTCTGCTTCTAATGATGCTTCTGAAGGCAGAAGCCAGCAACATTAGAAGCCTTTTGCTCCAAGTACATTGCATTCAACAAGAACCACAAGACGTGTGTAGATGTCAAAGTGTAATAGCAGGATTAATTTTCTTGCAGCCTTGGTAGAGAATAGCAGATGCACAACCAGATTGTCCATGTATTGATAAAAAGATTGGAGAATGCGCCCTTTCAATCTGGCTATTGAACTGAGATAGGTAACTGAATAGCTTTTTCATTAGTGAGGTCACCTATTGATTGCTCCCGATCAATCAAAACAGAAGTGCAGGATACAGAGCACTACAACAAAGAAAGAAGAAGAATTTAAAAAGCTGATTGGCTGAATGGGAAAGAATGAAGTTACTCAAGTTCACCTTTGTTCTCTTCCTGTCCTCTTCATGCACAATGCACCCTCAACCCTTTCATTATTTTCCCCTTTCTGTTTCCAACTTTCATGAGGCCCAATCTAAGACCATGTATATGTTGCACAATGTAGGGAAGGGACAGAATGCCAGGGTTAACCTCCTTATCCAATTGCAAGATGGGTCACACTGCAATTATCCAGTTTCAATGCTTCTTTTCAGGGATTTGGATAAAGTTTTCACTAAACATAAAGAGGGAGAGAGAGGGAAGAAGAAGAGGAGGAGGAGGAGGAGGAGGAGGAGGAGGAGGAGGAGGAGGAGGAGGAGGAGGAGGAGGAGGAGGAAGAGTAGGAATCCACCTGTGGACATTTAAAGATGGCCTGTATTAAATGCTGAGGGAAAAGGAGATGAATCATGGTAAGGAAAAACTAATTGTAATTTAGGGAAAGAGCCTCACTCAAAGCATGTTTGCATCCAGACAATTAAACTAGAGTGTCTTGTAATTCTTTGCCATTGGTGGTCAAAGCATAAATATTAAGGCGACCATAGACTATAGACCAAAGAACAATGTAAGCAAGAATATCCTTCCTTCCTTCCTTCCTTCCTTCCTTCCTTCCTTCCTTCCTTCCTTCCTTCCTTCCTTCCTTCCTTCCTTCCTTCTTTCCTTCCTTCCTTCCTTCCTTCCTTCCTTCCTTCCTTCCTTCCTTCCTTCCTTCCTTCCTCCCTTCCTTCCTTCCTTCCTTCCTTCTTTCCTTCCTTCCTTCCTTCCTTCCTTTCTTCCTTCCTTCCTTCCTTCTTTCCTTCCTTCCTTCCTTCCTTCCTTCCTTCCTTCCTTCCTTCTTTCCTTCCTTCCTTCCTTCCTTCCTTCCTTCCTCCCTTCCTTCCTTCTTTCCTCCCTTCCTTCCTTCCTTCCTTCCTTCCTTCCTTCCTTCCTTCCTTCCTTCCTTCCTTTCTTCCTTCCTTCCCTCTCTAGTGCCTAACCACCCTTCTTCACAATGTAATGCAATTCTAGCATAATTCTGAATTATTGTGAGAATGAAAGATGGCAGATGCTATCAAAGAAAAGTCTGAGAGTGCCCTGGCTTCTTCATGGAAATGAGTAAGACATTGTGAATTTTGATATCTTCAGACTGATTCAGATAATGGGCCAAAATAATTCTGTGTGACCTACATATAAGTAAAACAGCAATTTTCTGAGATTTCAGACCTGTTGTTTGCAACTCTTTTGCAGGTCCCAAGAGAAGAGAATGCCTATAGACCACAGATGAATTGTGGAGTCCCCTCTTAGCTTCACTGTTTGTTTGCAGATGTTTTGTTACCCAACTACTTAACATCATCAGTGTGAGTGAGTGTGGCTTTTGCTCCCTGTTTATTTACAGTAGTTTAATCTTTGGAATCTGTATCCTTGGTCTTTATCTTGATATACGTACAATAAATACAGTTTTATTCATGATCTTCTTTGGTGGTTAAATGTTTTCTCTTTAGCAATCTCACTTCTATTTATTGCTAGATCATGCACCAATTTCTTTCTTTCTGTTAAGCATCATATATATATATATATATATATATATATATATATATATATATATATATATATATATATATATATATATATATATATATATATATATATATATATTTAAAGAGGGGGCAGAAGCAAATATTTTAAAAGTGAAGCAGACAACCCACCCTATCCCATCCTTATGCAAACGAAACCATCTACTATCTGTGGATGTCTTTCTCCCTGTGACATCAAATCACTGCAATTAATTAGCCTTTGTGAGATCAATGCTCAGTTGCAAACTGATAATTTTCCACTGTAAAAACATGACCTTTGTAACCCCTTTAACAAATGGAAAAAAACCAAAAACCAGTACAATAACCCTCACACAGCTTGTCGCTTTAGTGTAGCAATGTATTAAAACCTCAAATGTGTCAGACAGCCTCAGTAGTATGGCAGACACATTTCAAATCGAGAATGAAAATATTTGGATCTGATTACAGAAGCCAAATGTAAGCTGCATATATTTGCTCCAAGCACAGGAATTACAAATGGGCTTCTCTCTTTCATCTTTATACAAAATACCCAAAGAGAACTCCAAAGAATATGAAATACTAGTAAGATTTGAAGGTAGATCTTCTCCTCCTCTCTCACTGTTTATCTTTAATCAACACATCTTCATCTTTACAGCCTTCGCATTAATTGTAGAGTCAATTCTTATAATTGTTATAACAATTCTTATAGATGATCAGGGGACTGGAGGCTAAAATTCAATTGCACCCAATCATGTCTTACATTTCAATATTATTTCCCATGAGCATATTGTTCATGATTGCTTCCTAAACTTCAAAAAAAATTACTTGTAATTTGCAAACTGGCTCCTGACCTTCGCTCCTTCCGGCGTGATCTAAAAACCTATTTGTTTGAACAAGCCGGCCTGGTCTGATGGGTTTGGGTTTTAAATTATTGTTTTAATGTAATTTATTTATTGTATCGGGCACCATGGTTTAATCTGTTCTTAATTTTTGTATTTCGGTATTTTGATATTTATTGCCCTGTTCACCGCCCTGAGTCCTTTGGGAGAAGGGCGGTATACAAATTAAATAAAATAAAATAAAATAAAGGATCACAAATTTCTCAGTACTTTATTTGAGGGTACATAACCTTTTAAGTTTTTTTCCCAGATAAAAATAACCAATGGCATAGTGGTTAGAATGCAGTATTCCAAGCTAAGTTTGATCCCGACCCGCTCAAGGTTGACTCAGCCTTCTGTCTTTCCGAGGTTGGTAAAATGAGGACCCAGATTGTTGGGGGCAACATGCTGACTCTGTAGAGGGCTGTAAAGCATTATGAAGCGGTATATAAGTCTAAGTGCTATTACCATTTCTATTGCTACTGATAAACCGAGTTCTTTTTCAGCAAAACAAAGATTTCCTTTGCCCTATTTCCACTTATACTGATCATATTTTTAAGCTTTGATGTAGGAACTGAATCCTTTTTTAAAAAAAAAAAGAGAGAGATTAATTTATATGAGAAAGGTTTTTTTCATGCTACTATTTATTTATTTATTTTGTTTTGCAAAAGCCTTGATTTTATGTCACAAAAGAGAATTGCTGCTGCATCTCAAGCTAAGATACCATATCACATCATCCATTTGATTTGTCTTCAAATGTTTGAATACTCTTTTTCTTACTTCCTCACTCAGGTAACATTATATAAAGATCTATATCTGATGTAATGATGTGGTGCTAATGGCCAGTCTAATAAGCCTTTTGGACTAGCTTATTTTACTGGTCTCTTTATTAGCCTATCATTAGAACCAGCGGAGCTATTTATTCAGCTATTATGAATGACATCAGGAAAAACATCCTGTTTGGAATTCATTCTCCCGTACGTAGCCTATAAAAAATCTGGAATATTTCTGTAGTGAAGAACACCTGATAGTCCATCATAGGTCAATGAATTTTGTTGTTATTTGAAACCCGAAACTTAAATAGCATTTTGATGCTTTTCTTTTTTTTTGGGTTAGGGAACAGTTTTAGAAAATCTAAATGTCAGCCCACTGGAATTTCTTGGCATTTCCATGTATATAATACCAGCAAAAATATTCGTACACAGGCAACTGTAGATTTTAAGAGTTATTCCATGTCTAAAGGGAATCTTCATAAAACTGTAAAACAAACCAGCCAACCAAAAACGAAAAAGACAAAAAAACAGAACAAAACAAGGAGTCTCTCAAACATCTTTGCTAAAGCCCAAAGGAATTCCACCCTCCCCCCAATTTTGATACTGTCAAGCATAAAATATTTACTTAAACATACAGGATAAGCCAAGGAACTATTGTAATAATCTACAATGATTTGTTTGATAGCTGTCACCAGTGGTTTTTTTTTCCTATTATTTTCAAATCAAATATAAAAACGCCAAGAAAGAAAGGAAATTGTTTTTGTAACAATATTACCGCCTTCTTCTATTAAATTCAAGATGACTGGTCATGTCTCCCATTAGGATACAGTTATGCTTAATTTATGCCTATTTTGTATTTCCACAAATACTAATGCCGAGAGTGGCTCACAAAGTGGAGTCTGCAAATAGCATAATCCCCTTTTGTCTTGGCATCAGCATAGGGAGTGTGACCCTGTTGGTTCTCCTTGATTTCTCGACAAACTTTAATTTCCGTGGCCCTTGAAAAGATTTGGGAACGGGAGACACAACTTTGCAGCAATTTCATCTCAGTCTCTAAGTGTCACCTGGGGTCAGTTTCTTGAAGGAGGACTTATTATAGGCTATCGTCAGGACTCCATTCTCTTCTTCATTCTCTATCTCCTTTTAGACCAACAATCACGCAGTAAACAATTCCCCAATCAAGGAACTACCAATATCAGAAGAACTACAAAAGGCTGCTTTTGCATCTAGTTTAACAACTTCCAAGAGTACAGGACATGGCATCCATCTTGGCTTCAGGAAAGAGCAGAAGAAGCCATATTGCACAGGTTTGCCAATACAGAATACCAGAGTTGAAAAGGACCTTGGAAGACGCTGTAACATTTCAGGCAAATGGTTGGCCAGTCTCTTCTTAAAAACCTCCAGTGTTGGATCACCCACAACTTCTGTAGGCAAGTTGTTCCACTGGTTAATTGTTCTCATTGTCAGGAAATGTCTCCTTAGTTCTAAGATGGTTCCCTCCTTGAATTCCATCCATTGATTCTTGTTCTGCCTTCAGGTGCATTGGAGAATAAGTTGACACTCTCTTCTTTAGGTGAGCCCCTTAGATATTGGAACACTGCTATCCTCTTACGCCATGGTGGAGCAGTGGGCTTAATATGGCAAGATTCTTGGTGGAGCCTTGGTGGAGCAGTGGGCTAATGCCACCTTAAGTAACACCAGCTGCCTGCAATTAGTGCAGGTTCACATCCCACCAGGCTCAAGGTTGACTCAGCCTTCCATCCTTGCGAGGTAGGTAAAATGAGGACCCAGATTGTTGGGGGCAATAAGCTGACTTTGTAAAAATGCTGCTGGGTGTGTGTGAAAGCCTTAATAAGCAGGCATATACATAGAATGAAGGCTACTGCTAAGCTTGTAAAGCCGCCCTGAGTCTTCGGAGAAGGGCGGGATATAAATGGAATTAAAATAAAATAAAATAAAAATACAATTTTTTGTGAGTGCTGGCATTACCTTCAAAGCCTCATGTAGCTTCCAAGCGAGGAGAATGCCTCCTTCTGTGTGAACCTTCACACTTACAGAGATCAAAAAAGGGCATGAGCTAATCTAACAGCAGTTTGGGATTCAGATTTCTCTGTTGCTCTTCCCTCTGTTTGGAATGTACTCCCTAGAGACTTGGAAATGGAGATATCTTTATTCTTTTCAAAAAAAAACCTCAAAGTCAATTTATTTCCTTTAAATAAAAGAAAACTACTCTGTTTTCACAAAGTTTCATTAAAATATACTAACTTCTAGAGAATGGGGATTAGGAAAATGGCCATTACATATGTATAAAGTTCACCATCTCAATTTTTGATTCTCTCATTTTTAGATGATTGTAAAAAAAGTACAATGTAAGCAAAAATATCCTTCCTTCCTTCCTTCCTTCCTTCCTTCCTTCCTTCCTTTCTTCCTTCCTTCCTTCCTTCCTCCCTCCTTCCCTCCCTCTCTCCCTCCCTCCCTCCCTCCCTCCGTCTTCAAAATATGCATTTAAATGCAAATGTGTTTCTCTTCATAAATTCTGAGTTCCTTTTATGGTGTTGTTTGGAATTAAACCATCCAGGATATACCTCTGTGTATTTTAATGGGTTTAGGACATTTTGAAGGTAAATATATATTCTATTACTATCTGTATAAATTGCAGGAGAGATATAGCAAGATAGATAGCCACTTCGCTTTGCTTTTAAAGTATCACAATAGGTGATATATGTACTTTTAATTCAGAAATTTTATCTGGACCATTATCTGCACATTACAAGCTATGCTTTTGTGATTTTTCTTTAATCCATTTTTTTACTAACAGTTACAATACAGGTTTCAGGTTTTTGTTAGAGTAATGTTGATTATCTAAGAAATACTGGTATTTTGGCCTGTGGCTAGATTTATTACAGCATAGTAAAGAAGACAACTTATTTGCTTGGGACTTCACTGGTTATCAGGTATGACAAAAATGACAAAAAATGTGAAAATTATAGCCTAAAATATCCAGAATTGAGATTCTCTACTCGTGGGTGGAATTAAGCCACCCAGAGTAACTTGGCTGAGTTGGGCATCTATGGAAATTACACAAATAAATAAATACATAATATGAACATGTTGAACTGCTCCTGAGGACTCACAAGAAAATCCACCTCTGGAACACAATATTTTGGGATTTACTGCCTTCTCGGAACAACACACTACCCTGGCAGAATGATTTATACACACAATGCTTTTATTGTATCTGTTTATGTACTTATTTATTAAATTTGCACGCTGCCCGCCTCTCTGCCAAGCAGATCTGAATGGCTTACCGTACTATAAATAAACATAAAAATTATAGGATTGAAACATTAAAGCATCAGATGCTGAAAGCAAAAATTAAAATTAAAATGGATTAAAAAAAACAAAAAACAGTGCATAGACTGGGTGAAGGTGAGATCTTGTGCTAATCTACTAGCCACTTCCAAATAAAAGCAAGGTGGCTGGAACGCTGGGCAGGAGGTGAAACCAAGCCCACATTCTAGACTCGAGAACTGCTGTGGGGAAGGGTTGAGCTCTCGCCCTTCACTCCAGCTCCTGACAGGGACAAGAAAGGATCCCCCAACTGGTTGTCCCCTGGGCAACGGTGACATCACTGGCTAATCCTTTCAACTCAGAAGCGCCTTGGTGCTTCTGGCATGAGTGCAGAAGCCACCTCCGAATTGGGACATTCCCATTGAGACCATAAGCCAGTTGACAAAGCCAGGTTTTTAGGATCTTTGGGAAGGCCAAGAAGGTGGGGGCAGATCTCACCTTGAGGAGCAAGGACTGGAACCATGTCTTCTTCTGGATCCCACCAGCCATCCTGCCCGGTAGGATGCAGAGCACATCCTTTCGATCCCATTAAGTTGGGACAGTTTGTCAGGTAGCCTGGAACCATGACGTATAGGGCTGATGATAGCCAACACCTTGAACTGGACCCAGAAGCAAACCAGCAACCAGTGAAATTCACACAGCTGTGGTATAACATAAGTCACCCTAGTGGTCATTAAGATTTTTCTGCCTTGCTGCATATTGTAGCTTCCAAATTTTTTAATAATAATAATAATAATGATAATAATAATAATAATAATAATAATAATAATAATAATAATAATAATAATAATAATAATAATAATAATAATAATAATAATAAACAATAACAACAACAATAACAACAACAACCCCCTGCTCAGGCAGGCAACCCTATACCATTTCAGACAAATGGCTGTCCAGTCTCTTCTTAAAAACTTCCAGTGTTGGAGCATTCACCACTTCTGGAGGCAGGTTGTTCCACTGGTTAATTGTTCTAACTGTCAGGAAGTTTCTCCTTAGTTCTAGGTTGCTTCTCTCTTTGGTCAATTTCCCTCAGTTGCTTCTTGTCCTGCCTTCAGGTGCTTTGGAGAATAGCTTGGCTCCCTCTTCTTTGTGGCAACCCCTGAGATATTGGAACACTGCTACCATGTCCCCCCTCATCCTTCTCTTAGTTAAACTAGACATTTCCAATTCCAGCAACCGTTCCCTATATGTTTTAGCCTCCAGTCCCCTGATCATCTTTGTTGCTCTTTTCTGTACTCTTTCTAGAGTCTCAACATCTCTTTTACATCGTGGTGACCAAAACTGGATGCAGTATTCCAAGTAATTGGGCTTCCAGGATGAGTGTAACCATTCCACCCATCACATTTCTGCCCAACAACATCACCATTCTCTGCTCTATTAAGAGGTAAGTCAAAGTATCCAGAAGAGAGATGGGGAAAAAAAAATAAGGTGACAATTGCAAGCATACAGACAAAATCCTGCCCGTTTTACGAAGCATGTAAAAATGGTTGGGAATTTGGTCACAGCTTTCATCTTGATCTTTGCCTTTCTTCCTGCAGATGCCGCTGGGAGAAAGTTCTGGGTGCTTTGATTTTTAATTGAATTATGTTTCCTTTCGTCTCTTCTCTCTTCCCTTCAGAATATGTTGCTTATCTGTATTGCAAAAAATATTCCAACTTCATAGTATTTTAGCATAAGATTTGTATACATTATTAATTCAGCTAAATATGACTTAATTCATACTTGATTAATTAGTACCTTTACATTCATTGTAGAAAATATCATGAAAAAAAAGCCAGTTTTGTTGCAAATAATGTAACGCTGAAGCTATTTCAGCAAAATCTCCTGTGGTCTAATAGAAAATTGGAGAAAAAAAAAGTGGATCATGTTGACTGTTGTGTCCCTGAAACCGACAAGCCAAACTCCCTGATGTTTTTATTTTTGATTTAATTTTTTGATAACATATCACAGTTGCAGTTATCTGTCTGAAAAGCAGAAGATAAAAATGACAAGCTGGGTCATTAGAGACTTTTTGCAGCTATTTGCCTTTTTTTAAAAAAAAAGCCTGCACTCCCATTTCTGAAAAGAATCTAAAATTTCCAATTTATTTTCCTCTTTACTACGCATGCAGACACAAATATAGACTGTGTGCCATCAAATCATGTCTACATAGATAAATGATGATTTGCATCAATAGATCTTCTCCAAAATGGTACTGAGTTTCATGGGAAGACCAATAATCCATGGTAAAGTTTTTGGTTATGATCTTCAAGTCCTTACATGGCTTGGGTCCGGGGTACCTCGAGGACCACCTGCTGCCGGCGTCAACTCCCCTCCGCCCTGTGCGTGCCCACAGAGAGGGCCTCCTCAGGGTGCCTCCGGTCAGGGAATGTCGACTGGTGGCCCCCAGGGGGAGGGCCTTCTCTGTGGGCGCTCCGGCGTTATGGAACCAACTGCCGGTTGAGCTCCAGATGGCATCGGACCTTCGCTCCTTCCGGCGCGGGCTGAAGACCTACTTATTTGAATTAGCTGGTCTGGCCTGATGGGGAATGTTAGGGTTTTTTAATGGTTTTTTATTGTTTTTATTGTTATTGTAACTTTTAATTGGGCATTTGTTTAATTCCTTTTTAATTTTTGTACTGTTATTTATATATGCCCTGTTAACCGCCCTGAGTCTTTCGGGAGAAGGGCGGTATACAAATTTAATAAACTATAACTATAAACTATAAACTATATTTTTCATGCAGGAACTTCACAAGTACAGTTCCCAGCAATCCCGGGAAATTCTGAGAAGATAACTGCTTGATACTCTGAAGAACCTCTACTAGTTTATGAGGTCCAGGATGAGAATTTCCCAACCTTAACAAATTCTAGATGTGTGGACTTCAATGGTATGGATGTTGCTGAGAATTAGCAGTTGAAGTCCACATGTCTAGATGTTGTTCCTGCCAATGCTGGGGAAATCTTAATGAACATGATAGTGAGATGGATTGGGAACCTCAAGGAGAAGCCCTATCATTGTTGATTAATTAGAACTCCTAATTGCCCATCATTAGTTAGGGCTGGACACAGGTAAACTTCCAAATGGTTTCAATGACTCTCTAAAGGTAAAGGTAAAGGTTCCCCCACCCATGCGTGCTAGTCGTTTCCGACTCTAGGGGCCGGTGCTCATCTCCGTTTCAAAGCCAAAGAGCCAGCACTTGTCCAAGGACGTCTCCGTGGTCATGTGGCCGGCATGACTAGATGCCAAAGGCGCACGGAGCACTGTTACCTAGGTTGGCAGAAGCTGGGATGAGTAACAGGCGCTCACTCTGCTACATGGCACTTGGGTTTCGATCCGCCAAACTGCCGACCTTCAGATCGACAAGCTCAGCATCCTAACCCACTGAGCCACCGCGTCTAATGAAATACCAGCCACCTAATTGTCTAATGGTATGTTGGAATCACCTTGGAAGACAGGAGGAAGAGCAGAAGACTGTATATAATGCAAAGTATGAATGACCTTCTCATTAGATATAGATATAGATAGATATATGACTCTCTAAAGGAATGCAAATGACCAGCTGTCTGAAAGCAACATAAATCCTTCCACTCCCCACCATCTAGTCAGAGCTGAAGAAGCTTCTTGGATGAGAAGTGAAACGTCTTAAAAACACACACACAAGAAAGTCCAGTTACCTCCTGAAAAAAGCACCTTTGGGACAACCATACCTGGATGACTGAGAACCTCCATAGACAATAAGAGCTGAACTGAAGTTGGTCAACATCTGTAGTTCCTCCATAGCTTTGATGAGAGCCAGTGTAAACAATATTCTACTTATTATATGGCAGTTTCTTCTCTATTGATATGCTGACTATGTAGTTCTGGTAGGCCTCCAGGCCAGATCAATGAAGGAAGGAAGGAGCCGTGCACTGCTCCTGATAAGCAAACGTTTCTCAATGATCCCTTGATTGAAAAGCTTTACTGTGCTGAAAAATTAAGCTATTATTTTTTTTTGGGGGGGTGGGAGGCAAATGAACTCAACTGACAGCGTTTTCTATAGGGCATGTGGACTTTGATGAATAGATTTATTCCACTATTCCAGGCCCTAATCCAGATAGATCTGAATGGCAAGAAGCCACCTATCCATTTTTGTGGATGCCTATATCGCTGGACCATAGATGCCAAGAGAATGAAATATATGCTGTCCTTCCTGGCATTTTGTCTTCCTTTCCAAGCACAAATGGAGACTGGGCAACGACTCTAGCCATACAAGGCAAGCCAGCACATTTATTACAAAGACTGTTGTATACAATCATGACTACATGAGAAAGAGGAAGAAATATCAAGCAGGTCAGTATGCTATGCAAGTATCCAGGATATCTGTAGTGGAGGTGATTGAGCCAACAGAGTAATCAAAGAAGAGATTTTTTACAAAGGACACTTAGACTTTCTCAAGTTTATTTGCCACTCCCTCCCCCCCCTTCTGTAACTGCTTGAATAGAAGCTGGAAGAACACATTCTAACCAAATAATAGAGTTGGAAGGAACCTTGGAGAAATTCTAGTCCAACTCCTTGCTCAGGCAGGAAACCCTATACCAAATTCTTAAAAACCTTCAGTGTTGGATCACCCATAACTTCTGGAGGCAAGCCGTTCCACTGATAAATTATTCTAACTATTAGGAAATGTCTACTTAGTTCTAGGTTGCTTCTCTCCTTGATTAGTTTCCATCCGTTGCTTCTTCTTGTCTTGCCTTCAGGTGCTTTGGAGACTAGCTTGACACCCTCTTCTTTGTGGCAACCCCTGAGATATTGGAAGACTGCTATCATGTCACTCCTTGTTCTTTTTCCCCCCCACTAGACTAGATATACCCAATTCCTGCAACCATTCTTATGTGTTTTAGCCTCCAGTCCCAGTGAGTTCCAGTCCCATCTTAGATACAAAGCCTAAAATAATAACCTTGGACCAGTCATTCTCTATCAGCCCTAGGAAATGGGCAATGGCAAACCACATCTGAAATCTTGCCAAGAAAAATTTCAGGAACAGGAGTCAAAAACAGACAGAAGATAAAGACAAAGAAGGAAGAGGAGACCAACTTTTTTGTTATTTATTTTTTGTGGGCTTTCTCTACTTATAAAGTTTATGACAAAACAAAAAACTTCCGATTTACATTTCCTGAGCTTGATCACTGAATCCTGCTGGCTCACGGTTATATATGAATGTATAGTCCATCATTTTTCACACGATGGACCATACATTCCCCAGTTAATCCTATCAAAATTGCATAGCTATACTGAGTTATTTTCTCTTGGAAATAAAAAAAAATTGGCTTTAGAAACTCTTTCTGCATGCTGCTGGTAGAGTTCAGAAGTGAAAGCTCTCTTAGAAACAGTAGACATTGCAGATAGAGCAGTATCTGTTTTTGTAGACCAATTCCATGTTTATTCTTTCTTCTGGCTTTAGAGCATCTACCTCACTCAGGGGTAAACTGCTGATCATTTACAAAGTGAACAAACACAGATGTTTCTCCATAACATGCAAGCAAATGACATGTAGAGAACTGGAGTAAGCCTATAGTTTCTGCACTGCAATCTTTCTTTGCCAACTGGCTATAAGATAAACAAAACAATAAAGGGAACAAGGAGGCCAAGACAGCAAAGAACATTTAAGGCAACTGGATCAGAAGCTGAGCATTATGTGTCTCTAAGGTGACGTCCACATTAATAGTTAAGTTCTCGCTGAGTTTCAGTGAAGTTTAAATTCAAACCAAGGTGAACCAGAACAATAGAGTTGGAAGGACTTTGGATGTCTTCTAGTCCAACACCCTGCTCAACCAGGAAGCCTTACACCATTTCACACAAATAGTCTAACCTCTTTCCTCTAACAACAAATTTAAGCTGAATTTCACAATGTGTGAAATCAACCCAAGGTCTGTTTGGTTTAGCTTTAGTGTGCTACATGAACCATTTATAAGTCATGGTTTATCGGTTAATTTTTCAAAAAGGTAAAAAAAAAAAACCAGGGGAAAGCCTTCACCTTCTTTCTAAGATCTAGCAATCAAGAAATGTTCTGATTGTGACAAGGAGAGAGAAATCCACCTCCTAATATAATCTAAATTTAATCCTCAGACTTTGGTGTAGCTTCCCTGTTTTGCATTACATGTTCCTGCTTGTTTTGCATTTGGGATTCCTGGGATTCAGTGACCTTTATCTCCTGGGAGAGCATTTGTGTTTCCCAGCTGTCCATCCGTCCATCCGTCCATCCGTCCATCCATCCATCCATCCATCCATCCATCCATCCATCCATCCAAGCAATAGAGAACAAGTCCCCTTCTTCCTACCACATGTGTTTATGGTCCTACTTTCCACACAAACATTTTCACCACACAATTTCAAACCCGGGGTCTAGATCAGGCTGTGTCAAGCCTGGCTGAGCTAAATTTGTGTAATAAAATGAACATAAAGATAGTTCTCTCACCGGGAGATGTTTGTTAGCTGAATTACACGATTACCGTGATCAGAATGGTTCTGCTGACCAATGGTAGTCCCGAGCAAGTCATCCATGATTGTTACTCATCTGAAAACTCTTGGAGCTCGGTGGCCCAAGAGGTTAGCAAGCCCACCTTTCAGATCCGACAGTTGCCCTGGGGTGGGGTTTAGCTGTCCTCCTTCACCCCAGCTCCTGACAGGGACATGAAAGGAGTCCCCAACCCCCAATCCCCCACCCCAGGGCAACGGTGATGTCACCAGCCAATCTTTTCAACCTGGAAGCCCCTGGTGCTTCCGGCATGAGTGCAAAATCTGAAAACCGATTGGTTCTTTCTCTCAGTTGTTGCCTGCAAATGAAATTCAGCAGCACATCTAAGCTCTTTAGCTCGTGGTTTTTGCATAAACGAGACATCCTATGGTGTTCTGCCTTTACTGCATTACCCCACTGCAATTATAAAAAACATATGGATACATTCCCACCCACTCACCCCTCTAAAGCTCTGAATTTTCACTTTGATGTCATTGGTGACCAGGCATTAGACATTTTCTACCTTGGAAGATCCTCTCATCCTTTTGACGATTGTCAAAAGTGATGATGACTGTGTTGGGCTTAGACAGATGGGCACTTGAGATAATTACACTCTTGCTGCCTTAGTTTTCCTCCAGCAGTCTTCAGTGTGCCTCAAACTTTCTTTTCCTCCTGCTGATTGATCGAGCTGCATTCGGCAGAGAGATTTCCATATTTACCTAAGCACATGACTGGCCTGGTAGGCAATGAGGTCCGCCTTATCGCTCTTTGGGAAGTGGGTGGCAGCCGTCCTGGTTCCCTTCAACAAACAAGAGGATGAAGCCAAAAGAGAGGGGTTGTGTGTTTTTTTCCCCCACTCCCATGTCCATAAATAAATTGAATGTATTCAGGCCAATTACAAGTGAATGTTCTGACTTCCACAAGCCAAGCATAAGCCACACCGAATGCCATCACTGCCAGTCGTGTGTCTGTCATCCAAATTGATGAAAACAACAGTAAACTAAAGGCCTGCTAGCTGGCAGCATCCGTTCCTCCTAGCTCATAAATGCTGCAAGGAAAATCTAACAAGGAAGCTTCTAGGGAGACAGCCCACTGTTGCAAACATCTGGATGCCCAATCAGTGCAGCTCCGGCAGCTGTTAATCTGCCTTCAAGACATACAGCTTGTCAGCAGCTTTCCTTGCAAGGGGCAATTGGCTTATGCTGTCATTTAAAATGTGCTCTCTCTTTTTTTGCCCTTTCTAGCCCTCCCGTTTCCATAGGGAAGGTGCTGCTGCCGCTGCTGCAGCTGTTACTCTAGCCCTTGAACTACTTTGCATTCTGTTTGTCTCTGGAGATCCAGAATTTAAATGTTCCAGTGGGAAGCACCGAACATTCAAATGCAGGCTGCACGAATTCCTGATCCAGGATTGGCGCCGAAAGCCACACCATGCCCAGCCTTAAACGTTTTCAGATCCTGGAGTCACCTTGGAAGGTGCAAGGAGAAGCCACCCGGCTGTTTGGTCCTATGTTTTAAACAGGGAGTTCTCTGCAAATACAGCTGTGGGGAAACCATGGCTAGATGTTGGTAGTGTAAGAGTCAGGTAAATAATATAGTTCCAAAGCACAGGTGACATAAAAAGTGGAAGAGAAATTAAATTCCTGTAGGTACAAACCTCCTGAACAGTATGAACAGAACAGTGAAGTGTATTTCTGTCAGCTTATAAATCACAACCCTTATAAATCAGGCCTTATTTCCACTCTGACTGACTACACGCAAACCTATAAGTGGTGGAAAAATGAACAGAAAGCCAGCGCGGGGTAAAGCAAAGCACTCCTTTTTGCTTTGGTTTTTTTATATATATACGAAAACCTCGTGGTTGTTTTTTTTTAAACAAAAGCATCCAACTATTTAGCAAACCCACCCTAATTCCATCATAACCTTAATTTGCTTTTGTTTTCTTATCTAGCAAGCTATTTAGAGAATGGCTCTCATCTTTCCATAGGAAATATTCCAATTCTTTTTCTCTCTATAAATATATATATATATATATATATATATATATATATATATATATATATATATATATATATATATATATATATATATATATATCACCCAGATCAGAAGAGTTCTGGCAGTTTACAATTAAATAATATAAAAATGCAATCCATCAAAATCAAAATGAATTAAAAGCAGCCTAGCCACCCAAGCATGGCAACAATCCTACCTAGTCGACCACCAACCATCTAAGGTAAAGGTAAAGGTTCCCCCGCACATGCGTGCTAGTCGTTTCCGACTCTAGGAGCCAGTGCTCATCTCCGTTTCAAAGCCAAAGAGCCAGCGCTTGTCCGAGGACGTCTCCGTGGTCATGTGGCTGGCGTGACTAGACGCCAAAGGCGCACGGAACGCTGTTACCTTCCCACCGGAGTGGTCCCTATTTTTCTACTTGCATTTTTACGTGCTTTCGAACTGCTAGGTTGGCAGGAGCTGGGACAAGTAACAGGCGCTCACTCTGCTACGCGGCACTCGGGATTCGACCTGCCAAACTGCCGACCTTCTGATCGACAAGCTCAGCGTCCTAACCCACTGAGCCACCGCATCCCTTCTACCAACCATCTATTTGCCCCTATATCACTTGTTTGGTTCACAGGCAGTCATTTTTTAAATAGAACAGAATATGTGTGGCTAAGGGCTGTACTGTGGGGTCTTTCATGTTCTCTGAGCTTGGTTGTTTTCTTGAAGATGTTTCATTACCCAACTAGCTAACAACTAGCCGTGATAATGTTACCTAGTTGGGTAATGAAACATCTGTAAGAAAACAACCTAGCTTAGAGAGCACCAAAAAAAACCCCCCACGCTCAATTCATTAAAAGGCAAAATGAAGGAGAGATCATGATATCTAAATAATATTTAGATAAATTATATTTTATCCCATTCACTAAAGGGCAATACGATCATTTTTCCCTCTTGATCCTTTGCCTCTTTACTGGTCTATTATTCTTCCAGCCGATAGATCCAGCTTACTTATGGGCCTGCGGTATATTGTCCTTATTCACTCCCTAGATCGTTCACTTTCTTTTTTTTTTTCTCAAGGCCTTGCTTTTAATTTAATTATTCATTTGTTTTCTCTAAGCCTTCAAAAAATTTTTTTCTTATATCGTTTGCAGATGAATAACATGGGCAACATCCATTAGGGGCACCAGATAAAAGAGCTTTGGCTCCAGCGAAATTGAATAAAATAAAATAAAATTATTTTTGAGCATGATACGTTCTCAAATACACAAAGCTTCTTGCTGATTCTGATTTTTTGTGCATGTCTTTCTTGGTCATTCGAGGCTCCCATGATCTTTGTAGCATTTTTAATTTAAAAGCCAGACATTTTCTTTGGGTAGGACAGAACACATAATCAGTTAATTATCCAATAGAGATTAAATGATGTATGCAATCCAAAATTCAATTAAAATGAGGACGATTGGTTAATATGTTGAGAGCTGTTTCTACAGGCAATCAAAATTATAATTACGTGTCGCTAACAAACTATTGTTTTATCTCCTTTAGGTGTGTTTTGCTTTGCCTCTAAATGTTTTCACCCTCCCCAATTTTAAATGCAATTTCAGTTGCCATCAAAAACAACTTCAGAAACTCTTTCATTTTTTATAACAATCCTTGCTTGGGAAATTTTTTCTGGTTTCAAGCAAATGTTTAGTCATCTGAATATATATATATATATAGCAAGCTTAATTGCAAAAAAAAAATTAAAGTAGGTGACAGTTTTGCTTACAAAAGCGAAGTGAGCTTTATTTCCGTATTTAATTAGCGTGCTATGAAATTGATCCTGCAACATTCTACCTGTCTATAACTATGAAAAGATAATTTTGCCAAAGCTGCATGCACTATTTTGTATTTCAGAGGCAGTTTACTGTCTATTTGTTTATTTGGGAATTTTCTTTATTCCTGTTCAAGGTAAAAATGAGAAGGCTCCAAGATGTTAGCCCTTTTAAAGTTTTCCTTCCTTGCAGCTTGGGCAAAATTATCTATATTATATTATATTATATTATATTATATTATATTATATTATATTATATTATATTATATTATATTATATTATATTATATTATATTATATTATATTATATTATATTATATTATATTATATTATATTATATTATATTATATTATATTATATTATTATATTATATTATTATATTATATTATATTATATTATATTATATTATATTATATTATATTATTGTATTGTATTGTATTGTATTGTATTGTATTGTATTGTATTGTATTGTATTATATTATATTGTATTATATTATATTAGTATAGTATAATACATATATATCTTATCAAGGAATATATATATATATATATATATATATATATATATATATATATATATATATATATATATATATTGAAATGGTGAAGAGGAAAGAGTAGGGATAACTTCAAAAGATTCCTCTCCTCTCTCTCCAAATCAAGAGAGAAAATGGCTGCAGATTTCATTTTCTTCCTTCTTTTACTACTGGATTGTTCATATTCTGAAATCTAGTTTGGGGTACAGGTGGTTCTCAACTTATGACCACAACTGTAGCAAGAATGTCCATGCTATGTGATGCAGTCATTACATGAGTCACGATTTTGGGATCATTTTGAGGCTGAGGTCATTCAGCGAATCACCAAGTTGTTAAGTGAATCTGGCTTACCCCATTGACTTTGCTTGTCAGAAGCTGGCTGGAAAGGTCACAGAAATGTGACCTCAGGATTCCACAATCATTGTAAATACAAGTTGGTTGCCAAAGGCCCAAATTCTGAGGACATGAGCAAGGGGATGTTGTGATGGTAGTAAGTACAAGGAGTAACTGCAACTCACTTTTGTCAACACCATAGTATCTTTGAATGGTCGCCAAATGAATGTTTATAAATTGAGGGTTACCTGTAGTACTTAAGATACTGGATCATGAGCAAAGACACCAAATTTCTGGTCCTGCCTTAGGCATTCAAACCAATGAATTGTGTGACCTTGGATCAGTCACTTTTTCAAAACCCCAGGAGGAAACAAACAGGAAGTCACTTGTGAAAATGTCAAAGCTGCTTAGGACTTGTCTACTGTATGTCTGTCTTTCTCTCATCTATCTATCTATCTATCTATCTATCTATCTATCTATCTATCTATCTATCTATCTATCTATCTATCTCTGTCTAGCCCTCCCTCCCTCCTTTCCATCCATCCATCCATGCATCCATTCATCCATCATTATTATTTGTCACTTATTTGGGTGTAAGGATATTTTTTCCCTGCCTGGTTGTACTTACTGGATTTAATGAATGCTGTGTCTACATCCATTTGAGAGTGGGCATCAGAATTTCTTTTTTAAATGTGTGCCAGTATGTTCACAGAAAAAAGTGACCATAAAGGTTATCTTATCAGTTTCGTTTCAGCAGCATTCCATTGCATGTCACAAATCCTTCTTGGTTATGGGCAGGGAATTGGACTAGAAGACCTTCAAGGTCCCTTTCGATGCTTTTATTTTGTATTCTGTTCTTTATTCTGTGACTCAGGTCAGGATCTCTATAGCCAGGGGCACCCAATCAATTAGATGGGGCCCATTTGAACATCCATATCCAAGCCCAGTTCTGCATATTGGTGGCCCTCAGGGGGAGAGTGTTCTCTGTGGGCGCGCCAGACCTATGGAACCGCTTGCCGGTCGAGCTCCGGATGGCCCCCCGACCTTCGCTCCTTCCGGCGCGATCTTAAAACCTTCTTTTTTGAACAAGCTGGCCTGGTCTGATGGGATGGGGTTGGGTTTTTATAACTAGTTTTAATTTTTAATATGTATTAATTACTACGGGCATAATTGTTTAATCACTTTTTAATTTTTTTATTCTGTTTTTTATTATGTATCGCCCTGTTCACCGCCCTGAGTCCTTTGGGAGAAGGGCGGTATACAAATTAAATTATTAAATTAAATTAAATTAAATATGGGTGTCCTCTTCCACCTTTTTAGAGGAAATATCCCAACTATATGCTACATAAGTTCTAGTTGCGCTTTTTATTTCCTCCATGCTTCCCTACTTTCAGCCTCAATACCAGATTTATGTCTTCCTCAAAGCTGGCATCATGACTGCATCATGTTAATGTGGGTGCTTTGTTTACTCAAAGGGCAACATGTTGGAGCAGATGAATGATTTCTAATAGTTATCTAATAAGAACATCTTATGAGAGGCAAGCCAGCTGGCTCTTGATAAATGATTAGCTACATTCTTCAGCTTTCACTAGCTGGCTGGCACCGAAGATACAACAGTAGCCAAATAATTGAACAGGCACAATTACAAACATCTTGCTTCATCCTGCCTTCCCACCCCACCTCATCCTAGTGGATTATTTGTAATTTTTAGGTCCTGGAGCTGAAACAAACAGAAATATAGGTGGGTGGGTGGGCAAGTGTGACATATCTTGCTTAGGTGGTGTCATAAATTCTGGGGAATTCAGGTACAACAGAAAAGGTTAAGCCAGGATAAATTAGCATTGATAGAAACAGAAGGAAGGTGAAGGCAAGAGAGAGGGAGGGAGGGAGGGAGGGAGGGAGGGAGAGAGAGAGAGAGAGAGAGAGAGAGAGAGAGAGAGAGAGAGAGAGAGAGAGAGAGAGAGAAAGGGAGAGAGAGAAAATGAATGAATGAATTCAGGACCCTGGAGAGCTCCTATTGATTTGAGTTTCCTCCCTATTAAGACAATGATACTATAATAAAAAATGTCTTATTCCAGATCAAAATTCAGGAATTTAGTGGAAAATTCTGGATCTAAGCCCACAAAAATTTGGAAATGTCTACCTTCTCTTCTAGGCTTATTCGTAAATGCAGTAGAGAACTCCATTCAAATTAAAGTGGAACTGATTAATGTTTTTGGATCTCGGAAAAACTAATTGTTGCAAAAATTCTTACACAAGCATGTGCACGTACTCACACACACACACACACACACACACACACACACACACACACACACCAAAAGGTTGAAGCTTGCCTTTCTGTGCATTGCTTTGTTACTTGGCAAGGACATTGTTGTCATGAACAACAGTTGAGAAGGATTTTCAAATGCAGGGGTCTAGATAGTAGGCTTGACATTTCAAATCACTAGTTCAGGTCTCAAATTTCATTTAAGTCCAGAACAAACAAGCTTCCTGTGGAACAACAATCTTTCCTCATTTTTATTAGACACAGTCACAAAGGATTGTGGTAAGAAACCCAGAAAGGGGAGAGAGAAAAATCCCTATGCGAACATGGTAGAAATGGTAGGTGTGATTATATTTATAAAACTTTAGTACACGTTCAACTGAATGAACAATTTTACAGTACTTTTAAAAGTCCTTTTTGAAATCTTTTTTATACACTCTCTACTGCTCACATAGGGTCTTCAGCAAGACACAGAGATTTGGCTGAAGATTTCTCCCCTTCCTTTGTGAACAATATAAATATTCCTGGATAAGAAATGTCACTCATTTTTTACCCACTGCAATTTAATGCAAAAAGATCTTTTTAGGCAGGGATGCTGTCCAAACAAATGTTACCTTTGTCTCCCAGTATAAGTGCCAATTTTGAGAGCAGGGCTGGTTTGTTAAGCCTTTGAATAACAAACAGTGTTTTCTAATAAAATTGCTGTCACACCCATAGCTATTGTGGTTAGGGACACTGCAAATTGTTGATAAAACCACGGGCCAGAAAGTTTGGCAGACACAAATCTACTTTTGGTTACATGTATTGATGGATTTAAAAAAAAAAAAAACTTTTTTGTGGGCAGCTAAAATCCAAATCCATCAAGAAAGATGTTGCATTTTTGGATTCTTAGGAGAAAAAAAATAGCACAAATTGTGCATGATGTAATGGACAGATTTTTTTTTTTGGCTTTGCTTGATGTGGAAGATACAGTAATTGTTACAGGCTGTATATCTTGTTGACAGTAAATGGTCTAAAGTACCATCATCAAGGACAGCGTTAGGGAAGCTTAATGTGGAATCTGACATCTAGGCAATCTTCTGCCACGTTATTCTTTCCTCTCTATCAAAGACAATCACCATTCCATTGATTACAAACTAAACTTTGTTCTTAACTAGGATAAAAGTATCCAGTAACTTTTTAAGGTAGTAAACCATCCAAAGTGTGCTGAAGATTAATTAATTTGGATATTTGAAAGGAAAAACAACAACAACAATACTTTTTAGTTCAGAATTCATATCTGTTATTCACTGGTAAACTAGTCACGTTTGGGCTGGCTTGCTAGTAAATTGACTCCTAGTAACTTAATTCCCAAGGAAAAAGACAACTAACATATTTATTTATTAACCTCTAGTGAGGTACAATATTTATCCATAGCAAAACTGCTAAACTGGAGCTAAGGCCATTTACAGATCAGATCTACAGGCTAAAAGACCATTGATATCAGGCTGTTAATGTCACAGCAGACCTTATCTCTACATTTAAAGAGTCTATGATCTGTTTCATGCACTGTTTAGCTATGATTTATTTTATTCATGGTCTGTTTAATAAATAACTCCTGGCTGAGTTAATGCAATCATAAGCATAAACCATAGTTTATATACAATGATAGCTGGGTCAGGAAACAAATTATATCAAACCAAAACTCATTGCAATATTGTTTTACTTGACGCACAAACCAACTTTGTCTTATTCTTGTTCTTAGGAAAATTAAGTATTTGCTAAGTGGAATCTTTGAATTCTGGGCTCGATGTATAATTGTTTGTTTGTTTTTAAATCTCAGTTTCAGAAACTTTGGAAATCAGATTTAGATGGAATGATTAAAAATCCTTTTTTGTATAGAGATGCTACTAAATCCAAGTAAGTAGCTGAAAAAAGTACATTGGAAGAAGACGTGGCCTATTTTATTGTTTTCATTGAGAATAAATTTCATAAGAACGTATGAGAAATAAAAACTATTTATTCACACAGCTGGGCTATGGAAACCCACTTTTCAAAAACATTTTGCTATTTATTTGAACCAAGTGTTTTATTTATGCTTTACATTGGCCAAGAGAGAGGTGGTGATCTCTTTTTTCAAGTTATGGCTCTCTTCTTTTCATCCTTCTAAAATAACATTCGCAGCGCGGAAAACTAAAGTCATGGAAGATTTTGTTTATCTGTCAAAAAATATTAGCAGTAGAGCCACAAAGAGTTCCAGATCCGCATAGCTAAACAAAACACATGAGCTAACCCAAGAGGAAACAGTGTGGTATACACAAATTTAGCCTGTATCCAGCCTCTGAGGCAGATCTGGGAAGAAATTACGTTGGCTCTTCTTAAGAGAAAAGTCCATTTATATTGCAAGGAAAACTGCCTGTATGTTTGCGCATGGAATCAGATGCATGGGTTTGTGGAAGATACATTTAAATTGGCTTTATCTCAATGTATAATTGATTGGGAGTTTCAAACAAACAAAATAAATTATATATCAGCTGACCTGCTTATAAATAAACCAGTAGTCTTCAAAGCCATGATTCTCCAACTTGGCCATGGATTAAAAGTATTCTCTGACCAAGGAATACATGGAAACCAGTCCAGTGATTTTTTGAAGCTTGGCAAGGACATATGATGTGAATTTCCTTCTCCTACAGCAATTGTGTGACAAAGACAACAGCCTTGACCTCATTGTCCTTGCTGGTCTTAGAAGTTAAGTCAAGCAGCCACATTGAATGTTGTAATTTTTTAATTTGAATGTTGCAGTTGTAGATGCCCAGCGTCACCTCACACCGCATATAAATTTAACCAATAATTTAAAGCAAGAAAAGAAAGGAAGGTTCTTTTCCATATTTCTTTTCAGCTTGGTCACACCAAAAGTTTATCCTTACTTTTCTAAGTGGTTTTAGAGATTACATCAATAACTTATAGACCAGTAGACGTACTGGATAACTCTCACAGTTCTCCTGTAGTTCCAATATGCAGGTGATTTCTGTGCATGATATCATGAGTGAAGGCAGATAAAAGGTAGGCAAGATAGCCAAGATATCTTCAAGGTAGGCATAACTGAGCAAGGTTGTTCCAAAATTGGCAAATTAATGGACTAGGTGTATGTGTGTAGCAAGAGAGAATTTCTGACCCATGGGAACAGATCTTGCCAAGGAAGAAGAGATCTGTCATTTGTTAAAGCAATGAAAGATATTTTCTCCAGCCTTCAATTTTCTGCTTCATATTTCATTTGCTGTGTTTTAGGAGCATGCAGGTTGACTCTCATAGGCAAATGAGGAACACAGGATTACTGTCTCTATGAATGGCACCCAGCCCATGCATGCTGACTCAATGAGGTTTGTCAATGATGATTAGACATATCTCTCCTCCTCCTCCTCCTCCTCCTCCTCCTCCTCCTCCTCCTCCTCCTTGCTAATTGGTTACTGTTTTGAGAGCTCTCTCTTTATTCTAACCCTACATATTTTTTTAAAAAAAAAGCTTCGTAAAGTATTAATAATCTTAATAGCCTCTTTGCTCTAGTGAAGTCTAGACTTTATAAAACACAATTCATGATTGATTTATAAAGTAGAAATCAATTTATAAAATCCTTTAAACATATCCTCTTTGTCTTTTTGATCTACTTTGTCCTAGGATTAGTCTTCAGTCTTTTGCCATCTTCCACAAGATAATGTATGTTCAAAATGTGTAGGTATTTAATATGAAAGAAGAAGAAAAGACAAGAGGGGAAAAAACACTCATGAAAAAATCTGCTTCTTTTTGCTAAATGAGAATGAGTGGTTTATAGTCTTCCTTCCTTCCTTCCTTCCTTCCTTCCTTCCTTCCTTCCTTCCTTCCTTCCTTCCTTCCTTCCTTCCCTCCCTCCTTCCCTTCCTTTCCCTTCCTCCTTCCTTCCTTCCTTCCTTCCTTCCTTCCTTCCTTCCTTCCTTCCTTCCTTCCTTCCTTCCTTCCTTCCTTCCTTCTCCCTCCCTCTCTTTCTCTCCTTCCCCCCTCTTCCCCTCCTTTCTTTTTCTTCCTTAGTTGTTACCATACACTTTTAGAGATGCAGCAAGGATATACTTTTTAATCTCATGTTCTTTCAGTTGCCTTCCACATTCTAGACAATTTTGGGAGCATAATGTGGAAGCAATGTTCTATTGGAGAGCAAAAGGTTTAATAGGTTATGCTTCAACATCCCTTCCCATTGCCCTTTGCTGCACTATAAGCATTATCTCCAACTTCCTTATAGTGACTTCCATCTATACTGTCCTGAAAGTTCTGCCCTGCCTCACACAATACCTCTGTACTCGAAGGATATCAGTATGCATGGATTTTCCAAATGACCATTGAAACCCACTCTACTATGCAGGGAAGAGAATTTCAACTTTAACAAACCTTCCTTTTTGCTCGGAAATGTAGCATCCTTCTGTCTCCTCTGCCCCTCTTCTTCAAAAATGAAATTAGGAGAAAGTTTTTCCTGCAACCAGATACTGGATCAGATATAAGGTCTCTTTGCAACTCTTCTGGGTGGTAGATGACAGTAATATTAAAGGTCATTTCTATTTCTATGCTTGTGGCCTTTAAAATGGGTCATTGCTGATAAACTAGAAAACTGACATATTCAAAACAATTGAAAAGGAAAAACAAAGCTGGGAACAAGGCTGAGATTTGGGGAATCCTTACCTAAAGATTAAGGGGGAGAAGAGTAGGGTGGCATCCAATCTTGCTATTTTCTGGATGACATATAAAATTAATTCCTCTACTTGGATTCATTGACTGGCGTTTTCTATCCTATCTTCTGCGTGACATTAACCTGTTAAGTGCATAGTCTCCATCTTTATGTCCATTTAAAGGTAAAGGTAAAGGTTCCCCCGCACATGTGTGCTAGTCGTTTCTGACTCTAGGGGCCGGTGCTCATCTCCGTTCCAAAGCCGAAGAGCCAGCGCTTTTCCAAGGACATCTCCGTGGTCATGTGGCCAGCATGACTAGACGCCAAAGGCGCACGGAACTCTGTTACCTTCCCACCGTAGTGGTCCCTATTTTTCTACTTGCATTTTTTACGTGCTTTTGAACTGCTAGGTTGGCAGAAGCTGGGACGAGTAACAGGCGCTCACTCTGTTATGCGGCACTCGGGATTCGACCCGCCAAACTGCCGACCATCTGATCGACAAGCTCAGCGTCCTAACCCACTGAGCCACCGCGTCCCTTTATGTCCGTTTACTTGTATTTATTGCATTTCCATCACACCATTTCTCTGGGATGGGTTGTGTCTACCGAGACACAAGCATGTCTTGTCTTTCGAGAGAAGTTGTGTCTACCAAGAGGTGAACTTTGGCTGGATTGTTCTAGGTTGTTCTTAGCCTGGTGTCCCCTAATTTTGTTCTTAGACTGGTGTCCCCTAATTTTATCCCCGCATCAATAATTCTGCTTTAAAAGCTAGGGGGGGTAAAAAGTTCCGCCAAGGCAGAAAAATAACATAATAAAAGATGGGAAAGATTTCAGAAACTGGACAGGAACAAAAGTGAAACAAATCCAAACAACCCTTGCCAAGGGCTTAGAATTTAGGATGAAAACAGTAGTTGTGGAAATGTCAATCCATAACATCGCTCAATGATGCATATATATAGATACACACAATGCTATATATGAATAAACTTAGAAATATATATTTCCAAGAAATAATGCATGAGGTTATTACATTAATAAGTTAATATATTTCCGATGACTCAGAAATACACACACACACACACACACACACACACACCTATATACAAATGCACATACACCCCAAGAATAGCTTTCAAATCATTATAGCTTTTGCCCTTTATTTTGCAGCATAAACTTGGGAAGAGAGTTATAATTGGACAGTAAGCATAAAACGTCTAGGACTTCTATATTGGAAGGCCATTAATTTTAGATTCACAGACACTGTGGCATCTTTTTAATGGACATTTTGTAAATAAAAACTTTCAGATTATTTTTTTTTAGCCCAATTACAGCATTTGCTAGAGTCTGTTCTCTCATAATTAAATTTATGGAAGAGGCTCTTTTATATATCATCTTTAAAAGAAGTCCTAACTGAACAGGTCTCTTTTTTCCTTCTCACGTCTAGTAATAGGAAGACATAATGTTAATCTCACAAAGGTAGTTGTATATATAACGTTCATCCCATTGTTTTACTTTTTGAAAACAAAACAGACATATGAAATAAATATAAAACTTCAGTGCAGTAGGAAAATAGAAACATCCTGAGTTCTAGTCTAATTTGAGAAGTTGTGACTTGAATTCTGACACTTCTTTATTTTTATTTTTTTTTATTTTAATCCCATTTATATCCCGCCCTTCTCCAAAGACTCAGGGCGGCTTACAATTTAAGCACAAACCAATGTGCTTAGCAATAGCCTTCATTCTATGTATATGCCTGCTTATTAGGGCTTTCGGGGGGCCCCAAGCGGCATTATTACAAAGTCAGCTTATTGCCCCCAACAATCTGGGTCCTCATTTTACCTACCTCGGAAGGATGGAAGGCTGAGTCAACCTTGAGCCTAGTGGGACTCGAACCTGCACTAATTGCGGGCAGCTGGTGTTACTTAAGGAGGCATTAGCCCACTGCTCCACCAAGGCTCCAAGGGTTCTTCTTCTTCTAGATCGGGGGTGTCAAGCTGCCAGCCCCCAGGCCGGATGCATCCTGCGGAAGCTGCACTCACTCCAGCTCCTGCAAGGGGGAAAAAAGTCACGATACGTCACGTCACATTAGACACCCCTGTTCTAGATATAGGACTGGCATTTTCATCATCAAAAAGACTCTTCATCTGAAATTGAAACTCAATTATGTCTTTCCTTGAGGCCATTACACTTATGGCACCCTCCTCCTCCCCTCAACCATTGTTATTTGATGCTGTTATAGGGTGTCTTTGATACCATCTCTCCATCTTCTTCTGGATCTGCCTCATCTTCTTTGACCTTCTCCTCTTTTTTGTACATGCCTTATATGGTATGGAATCCCAAGACACCCTCTCCAGGTGAGCAAACCTCTTTATGTTTGATGACATGTTTAATCAAGCTAATCTAATTCAATGCTGAATCTATATATATTACTAGCCTTAGAAGGATAGCTATCAAAGTTATTTTAGTCGGAATTCAAGTCGTAGTCTTCATGTAGCCTAAATAGCAATAATTATAATAAACAAAAAAAGGTGGGATTTATGAGGCTCCGAGGAATGCCACTCTGAAGAACTACCTAAAAATACAAAAACTCACCAAATTAATTAACAAATTAATTGAATTGGTATTCTGATGATATGTTCAGGGGGGAAAATAGATGAAGAATAGGGATATTGAAATATTTTTGTTGGTGCATAAATCTGAGAACCATGGAAGATGAATTTATGCTTGAGTAACAAACAAAGTGAACAAGATACAAAGTCACTTATATATCGATATACCTAGTCATTGTTATCCATGTCCTTTGTCATGTTAAGACTGGCAGGCTGTTGGAGAAGAGTACACTGCCCTGAGTCCTTCGGGAGAAGGGCGGTATAGAAATTAAATTAATAATAATAATAAATAATAATAAATATTCTGGATTAGGGCATAGCTGATTGGATGGAAGACAGAACAACTGAAGTCCCTTGAAGATCTAACTTACGATTTCAAAGTTTTTCCTTCTGATATTGTTCTCTCTTTCTAAAACAGATCCTTTTAATCAGTTGGGCCTAGTTAGCTAATTTTATTTCTGGAGAAACCTAAAATAGTTTGGGATTAATGGAAATAGCTGAACATCTAACTCCACTCACTCAGCTATAGCTATATGATTGTCTTGAAGACCTCAAGAAACCTTCAATTTCACCTGCAGGAATTGAGTTTGGTTCTACCTCTTTGACCATTTTGGTAGCCACTGTGGGAAATTATTTCATCGGCTTATCGTTCGGATCAGAAGATCAAGTTTATGTCTTTGGCAAATGTTTCCCATTAGGGAAACTTTGCTTTTGACCAGTGTTTTTCAGTCTTGGCCACTTCATGAGGTGTGGACTTCAACTCGCAGAATTCCTGAGCTTGAAAGTCACACATCTTAAAGTAGCCAAGATTGAGAAACACTGCCTTACACTATTATTAGGAATGCAGAACCTATGTAATAACCTATGGAAGATATTAAGATTTGTAGTTCAGTAAGATTTGGAGGGCCACATACGTATATAATAAATCTCAAATTGTAAGATGGGGCAACTTAGACATAAGATATTCCAGAGTCAGAAAGCATTTGTCTGAAGTCAACATTTGTTTTGGAAGACTGCCAGGAACCAGGAGTCACATCCTGAAGCATGGAAATGGGAATTAAAAGTGACCTTCTCTCAAGGAAGATTGTATTTACATTGATTTGAAGCAATTTTGCGATGGAGAATTACAATAGATTTTGCAATTTCCACCAATGTTTCCAAAATACTCTCCCAGTAATATAAGCTGTGGGTCTTTCTCTCCCTCCCTCTCTCTCTCTCCCTCCCTCCCTCCCTTTCTCTCCTTCCCCTCCCTCCCTCTGTCTGTCCCTTCCTCCCTTCCTTCCTCCCTCTCTCTCTCTCTCTCTCTCTCTTTCTCTCTCTCTCTCTCCCTCTCTCCCTCTCTCTCTCTCTCTCTCTCTCTCTCTCTCTCTCTCTCTCATGAGATCAATTGCTCATAAGTGAGTAGACATAGAATAAATGTATCCAATATCTGAGCCAGCATGACCAGAAACAGAGACTTACCGAGAATTCTTTGAAGAGTTCCACAATGAAATGTTCTCCTGGGAAACATTATCAGGGAATAATTTATAATGCCAAGGGATGGATGAACTTGTCAGGTCCAATCTTCCTCAGCTTCTTGCTTTCCACTGTTTCATGTCTTCTTCTCTTCCATTTTGCATCAGTTTCCTGGATGTAAAAAGCTAGAACTGAAGTAATTCTATCCCCATGATTCTTAATGGATGCATTTCTTGCAAACAATGTTCTTGTTATTTTATTTGTTCCCCCCATTTTTTATGACTAAGATATTTTTTAGCAAAGCAGCTTTTCAAAATCCACCAAGGAGTGAGTATTGTTGAATGATTATTTCTACTAGTGCAACCCAGTTCTGGTAGCCCTAACTTATATTATTTATATTCCACTGGTATATCCTTATAGTATTGTTTCTCAGACTTGGATACAATATTTGTGGCTGTACACGTTTGTTAGTATCCTGTACTACTACTAGTAGTAACCTACCGAGCCTGATGCCTAGAATGTTATTATTTGGACTCTAAGATAAAGGTTTCCCTATCCAGCCATGTCCGACTCCACTAAAGTGGTACCTATTTATCTACTTGCATTTGCATGCTTTCGGATGGTGAGGTGGGCAGGAGCCGGGGCAAGGAACGGGAGCCTGTTGCATGTTGCTCAGGATCTTGAATCTGGGCTGTCAGCTTTCCAGCTGACAAGCTGAGCATCTTTAAACCCTGACCCTCTCACATCCTCTAAAAACAACAATTGTATCGTTGTTGATAGGGAAACTTTGCTTCAGTGTTGCTGTTTCTCAGACTTGGATGCAACATTGTGTGTCTGTACAAGTTTGTTAGTATTCTGTACTACTACTACTACTACTACTACTACTACTACTGCTACTACTACCACCAACCTCCTGAGGCTGATGCCTAGAATGCTATTACTTGGACTATAAAAACAATTATTGTATTATTATTAATTCTTTCCTCTGAGCCTAGAACCAGTAGTATTCATTTATTACTCTGCAATTGTTGCCTGTAGTAACCCAATCATCCCTTTGAAAATGAAGTCAACATTAGTAAGGGTACTGATCCCTCGGTGTCTGAGTTGATGCTTTTTTCCCCCTCTAATCTACTATTCTAGGAGGCATTTGGTTCTGCCACTTCAAAATGTGAATGTATTGCAAATCCAGACTTTTTTTTGAGCTCGATCTCTTTATCCTACAACTTGTCAATACCATTCAAACCCTTGCTAGGTCCATGCAAATTTACCCAGAGAATGGCGGCAGTGATGTGAAGATTTTGATGACTCACGAATGCAGGCAGATCTACATGTCCCAGGATAATGTTTGCAGGATCCAATCTGGGTCAGTTCCTGGGGCCAGAGATTTAGACTCCCAAGCTTTCGGATACATGCTGGAGCCCATGCTCTGGGAACGTCTCTCTCTCTCTCTCTCTCACCTGAATGTGTTCTGGAATCCTCTCTTGTATTGAAATAAATATAACCTATCTATAATATAATCCACCCTGACTTACTAACATTCTGGTGAGAGAGAAATTTCCTGAGGATGGAAGCCTGGAAGACTAAACCACTGGTCCCAGGGACCGACCCAGATTGGATTTTGATTACTTTTATGCATCGGTACTAGGATTTCCGCTTCCTTCTGTGGCTCGATCATTAGCATCCTGTTATGATTCTATCCAAATGCAAGAAGCAGTTTAATGTAAGCTGTCACCGCTGACACATTTGTGCTCTAACTAACTTGGCATCCCAACGCAGGGGTAATTGCGTGTTATGCTAATTACATTGTCTTCCTTTCTTCCCTTTACTCTTTGCTGGTGCGGAGACCCCCTTGCGCCACTGCTTATGACTGAACATGTGTTCATCAAGCCAACTTCACCAGCGTTATTGAAATGCTCAGTATTTTTTTTTAAAAAAAGAATTATTATTACATTTTCAACTCATGGTCATCGAATGTGACACGTTTAATGCCCAGGAATAATCTTCCTTAAAGTATATGCTGTGCTAGGCTGTTTTTGTAATTGGATCTTCTTTAATATGCTACTCGGAAGCTGATGACTCCCCCATGCACAGAGGTTTGCCTGAAAATCAGATTACCGTAATGTGCTCTTGATGAGGACATGAAAAATGCATCTTTGATGAGTATCCGAAAAGTTAGGCTGGATTACATTATAGATATAATAAATAGATTATATTTATTTCAATACAAGAGAGGATTCTAGAAGCGCTGCATGGCATTTTAGCTTTTGTAGGGGGCTTTCCTGAATCAAATCAACAAAATGGAAGAAAACTCAGTCCTTTATAATGATGTTGGGAAACAACAATTTGGCAAAAGCTGCTAATTTCCTAATTAAAGAAAACATCAACGTAAAATAAATCAGTTATTTCCTTTCCTTTTAAGTGAAAGCAATGGGGGCACTCTTTTTCATCTTGGCATCTGTACGAGGACATATCCAGGTATGTTCTCATTCTCAGGGATGAACAGGGCCAGCCTGGCGGCATTAACTTTTAAGAACACTGTGAATTCAGTGAGAGTTACGCTGCAGAAACTGATAGTAAAATATGATTCCAGGGTCCTCTGATATCTTGTAGCTTTCTGAGGATCACCCGCATATTTAGGAACTTTCTAAGGCTACAGATATGCCATTGCAAGTCTAGGCGTACATTCAGCCATCTGTTTTGTTTTTCTCCCAGTTGAAGTTTCTCCATTGCTATGGACCCTCGGCATTGACTGGGCTGGATGAATATTGGAGCTATGTATTGTACAGTGGACCTCCCAGTTAATTTGGATTCTGGGGTGGTCGACACGGAAACTGCCTCCAATTCAGAATGGCCAAAAATCTCTATAAAGAAAATAAATCTGCTTTTCCTTTCCCTTTGAAATGTATCCATTCAACAAATGCAATATCAATGAACATCTAGGTAAAAGAGCTGCCATCTAGTGGAATAAATGTATCCCCAAAACAGATTTCCTTGATCATTTAAGCCCTGTCACCTTTGTTTAAACTAGCTTTCCCTGATCTGTTGAATTTCAAATAGGTTGGGAGTGCTTCTTCTGAAACTGCCAGACTGACAAACAATTTGAGAAAAATCAGTTCCATTATTTAAAAAAATGAGCAAATGTTTATGATAGGAGTTCCGTAAATTTACTAGAGGATGAATAGAATAGAATAGAATAGAATAGAATAGAATAGAATAGAATAGAATAGAATAGAATAGAATAGAATAGAATAGAATAGAATAGAATAGAATAGAATAGAATAGAATAGAATAGAATAGAATAGAAAATGGAAAGGATAGAAAATTAGAATAGAATAGAATAGAATAGAATAGAATAGAATAGAATAGAATAGAATAGAATAGAATAGAATAGAATGGAATGGAATGGAATGGAATGGAATGGAATGGAATGGAACGGAACGGAACGGAACGGAACGGAACAGAACAGAACAGAATAGAATAGAATAGAATAGAATTATTGGGGAATGGTTGATGTCTCATTCTTTCAGTAGTTGGTGGAATATATCAGAGTAAGTTAAAAGTGAGTTTGTACTTTTGCTTATTGTATGAACTAGAACACACAACTAGAATACAGCAGGGTTTCAGGATAAAAGACTTCAGTTGTGAGTCTCACAGAGTTCATTTGATCATTTGTTTCCAGTGAACCAGAACGTCATGTGTATCCATACTACAAGCAATACCAGTTATTCTAAAACAACCCAGTGTCATTCTTCATGAGATATGTGGCCATATAAATTTGATTAATAAACAAGCAAACACCGATGTAAGCTTTAACCTGTTATGCTAACAAGGGGGAAAAGTGAAAAAGCCAGCTAGCCTCTGATTTCAAGCCACGGAAGGCAAAAATGGAAGATGGGCACCGGTTAGATCTTGGAGAAGAGAATGGAAAGGAAGAAGTCAAATGCTTATAAGAGCATGGTTCACACGTACCCAAACCCAAAAGGCAATCAAGCATGGAACTAAAGCAGATGATAGAGATTCAGCACTGCACGGAAATCAAATTTCTCAGGAGGACTTAATTGTCCCTTGTCTTCATTCTCAAGCAGAGCGGAGGCCACATTCAGATCCTTTGGCGAGAATAGGTCCTTCTGTTTGGGAACGCCAGAGGCAAATGAAGAAGGTAAAGACAAAAGTTGTATTCTCCATTGGAATTCTCTGACCAAGAGGAAAAAAACGTCCTGTAGTAGAACATTCCCCATGGGTAATCAACTGTTCCTTTTGGGCTTTCTTCACCATTTGATCATCGTCTCATTGACACACTGCTTCTGGACATTTTGATTTGCTCCTGTCACAGTTATTTCTGTTTTGTTCATGCATCATCATTTCTGAGTCCAACAGTCTGTAGAACATTTCCATATTCTGTCGCTTTTCAGCTCTTGGGCTGGCTCAGCTCGGAATTAGTTAATGGCAAGGAAGCTGTTGTGCTGGGGGAAGACAACCCTCAAATCTTCCAGGTCAAAGTGCCTTTCCTAGAAAAATGCTCAGTGGCCCGAGTGCAATTATGACTTTTTATTTGCACCGGGGGACTGAGAGCCCATTAGTTCTGCTTTTGGGAAAAAGGAAACCAGGGTTTTCTCCAATGACCAATTTAGGGAGGGATGATAGATCCATAAGGTTGACCAAGCATTGCTTAGTTTTGTGTTAAAGGCAAACACAGCCACTGGGAGCCATCAAGGGCTTAGCTTGGCATGGATTTTATGAGCAATTCATTCTGGACCTTATTCTCATTCACAGAACACTGCTCAACAGGACGCCTTTGATTCCCTGAAATCAAAAGGTGAACAAAATGAGAACATTAGGACCAATTCTTTGCAGGGCAGAAACCAAAGCAGTTTCACACTGCAGCAGGTTTTTCAGGATAAAAGACTTCAATTATGAGATTCACAGGGCTTATTTGATCATTTGTTCCCAATGAATAATTAAGCTCAGTTTATTATATTTCCCCCATCCCAAACCAAGTCTGTGTAATCTTACCTGAATGTAATAGTTTATAAAGAATGATTGCATCCTGTCTGGGAATGGGGAGGAGAAAATTTCACACAGAGCTAAAGAAAGGAGGGGGGAGGGACAAATAAATCTCTAATTATGAGGAAGTCCGTGTACTAAAGCAGAGAAGATAAGCAGATGGATATGAGCAAGAAGGAAAAAGTTCATAGTTTTGCCCAGCAAAAAGTCTTAAAATTTTCCCCTACAGGTTTTACTTGTAGCTTTCTCTTTCCTTCCTTCCTTCCTTTCCTTCCTTTCCTTCCTTCCTTCCTTTCTTTCTTTTTTCCTTCCTTCCTTCCTTCCTTCCTTCCTTCCTTCCTTCCTTCCTTCCTTCCTTTCCTTTCCTTTCCTTTCCTTTCCTTCCTTCCTTCCTTCCTTCCTTCCTTCCTTCCTTCCTTCCTTCCTTCCTCCTTCCTTCCTTCCTTCCTTCCTTCCTTCCTTCCTCCTTCCTTCCTTCCTTCCTTCCTTCCTTCCTTCCTTCCTTCCTCCTTCCTTCCTTCCTTCCTTCCTTCCTCCCTCCCTCCCTCCCTCCCTCCCTCCCTCCCTCCCTCCTTCCTTCCTTCCTTCCTTCCTTCCTTCCTTCCTTCCTTCCTTTCCTTTCCTTTCCTTTCCTTTCCTTTCCTTTCCTTTCCTTTCCTTTCCTTTCCTTTCCTTCCTTCCTTCCTTCCTTTCTTTCCTTCCTTCCTTCCTTCCTTCCTTCCTTCCTTCCTTCCTTCCTTCCTTCCTTCCTTCCTTCCTTCCTTCCCAAATATTTGAATTAAATTATCTGGGTGAAATGTGGTTTTCCTGTATTTATTTAAAGCCAATGGCGTGAGTCTTAATGTCCCCTTTCATTGCCCAATAGTGTCTCCAGAATCTTCTAGTGGAGTCTTTAGTGTTCCTGGATTCTTCCACTTTCATTCTTTCCCAAGCGAAGAGAACACGAGGTTTTATTTTCAACAGCAGAGCTACTGCCTCCACTAAAAAGAAGTTTCTGTCCTTAATAAATTGTTAGAGACTTTCACAGTCCACTGGAGAACTTTTGAGAAATTGTCTACTCATTTTGTCACCTACAAATTATGTGGACAATTTCAAACAATTGAGGACAAACAAGTCCAGTGCATTTTCCCATCCTGAACTTCATCCCTCCTCCTCTTCCTCCTCTTCCTCCTCCTCCTCCTCCTCCTCCTCCCCTTTTAAAACAAAAGATCAACATCAAGTTTTATGTGAGGTTCAACATAATTTTCTTTTTCCACCTCTTTCTCCCTGCAGTGGTGAAGCTTCTGCAACTAGATTACATTACAGGCAGAGGACAGTTAGCTGTCCTTCTCCCCACGTTTCATGCTAAATAAATGTCAGTTTTATATATCTTTCAGTAATGTGCTTTTGATTCTCTGCAACTTCCTCGGATGAGTTTTATTTAAATGTGACTCAGCCTTGACACTCATTTTTTTAAAAAAATATGACTTTCCAAATATCTGCTGATCTTTCCATAATTCTCCCAAGTGTATGCTGATGTTTATGAATGTTTGTAGCTAAAAACTGTGAGTAGCAGTGGCCTCTAGCCATTGTCACCATCTGCACTAAAGATCTGGCATTTGGTCAATAAGAATCCTTTATTTACCCAGCCCTTTTCAATAAGCTATTCTTCGTTGCCTGGGACTTTCTCTTCATTTTTGTTTAAGTTACTTGTTGCATTGCTGATTATGTTGCTATATCTCTTCTCCTGTTCTGTTCTGGCCTTGCTGTTCACCACCTAGAGTCATAAATGATTGAGGTAGCCAGCAAATATTAAAGGACAAACAATGAACATAAATGGATAAACTTTCTCCATGCTGGTGTATTTTATTCCTTAGATTTGGGAACCCAAAGGTGGTATCCATGCCCAGAGCATCCCCTCCTCCAGCTTTACTCACACAATAATACTCTATTATTGGGATACTCTAGGACGCGGTGGCTCAGTGGGTTAGGATGCTGAGCTTGTCGATCAGAAGGTCAGCAGTTTGGCGGGTCGAATACCGAGTGCCGCGTAACAGAGTGAGCGCCTGTTACTCATCCCAGCTTCTGCCAACCTAGCAGTTCGAAAGCACGTAAAAATGCAAGTAGAAAAATAGGGACCGCTCTGGTGGGAAGGTAACAGCGTTCCGTGTGCCTTTGGCGTCTAGTCATGCTGGCCACATGACCACGGAGACGTCCTCGGACAAGCGCTGGCTCTTCGGCTTTGAAACGGAGATGAGCACCGGCCCCTAGAGTTGGAGACGACTAGCACCCATGTGCAGGGGAACCTTTACCTTTACCTTTTAATACTCTATTGAATAGATTGGTTGAGACGTAGTAGCAATATTCACAGAATGTACTTCATGAGGTCAAATGTCTATGGAGATTCTCTATCATCCAGATCATGTTGTCCCAAAGGTGGGTGGTTTTGTTTTTGTTTTTTTGTTTTTTTCAAATTCCAAAAGGCAACTAGACTTTCTTGGCCATTTTCTTTGAAAACATTTTGCTTCTTATCCAAGAAACTTCTTCAGTTTTAACTGAAGAACTATGAGAACCGAAGAAGCTTCTTGGATGAGAAGCAACATGTTTTCAAAGAAAAGGCAAAGGAAGCCCAGCTTTGAGACATTTATGAGGTCAACTATATACCTAAGGGCTGCATTTGCAATCCACCATGTGTGCTAAACCTGGCTAGTTTCAACCAGATTCATTTGTTTTAACATTTACCGTGCTATTTATGGAACAATGCATTGTGCAAACCTGAAAGATGGACATTTCTGCAGAAGGTTAAGGGTGTTCTGTAATCAGCTCCAAATCACCACTGAACGTCCGTGACCAACGGTGGATTTGAGCTACCCAGCTCATGCTGTATTTTAATGACTTATTCATTTATAAGCCACGAATACAGCTTACGTTAGGGGTTAGCTATTTAAATGAGATGTGTGTAAAAAAACCCCAACAACAACCCAGCAATAATCAGGATTTAGTTATTTTTTGTTTCTGTTTTGCTGCTTGGAAAACACATCCTTATTCATGAGCGGCCCAGTCATCTAACTCATTATTTCCTTCTTTTATCATAAATGAGGCTAGTGTAGAAGAATGGAGAAATCACGTTGCCTGTTCACGACATTAACACCAAGCTTAGGACAACTCATCAGCTCTTTTTGTAAAACCAATCAAACTTTGCTGCTCCTTGTATTTAGCAATTGCATCATTCATTACGGATGTTCTCTCTTTGGCAATTTTCTAACAAAATGAGGATGCAGCAGTAACAGGGTTTGGAACTAATGGAGGTTACAAGAGCGAGGAAGGTTTTAACAACTCATATTCTGTCATTCCACATTATGCCTGGTGTTCAACGATAATAATGAAGTTTCTAACTACAGCCAGGCAGTTAATCGAATCAACCAGCTATTTTTAGTTGCCTGACTCAAGGGACTATAATTACCATTTTCTTTGTGGCATTATTTATTAACCCTTAAAGATTGCTGCTCAGTGTGTTATTTGCCTGGTGACTAATCCAACCTTCTCCAGTTCAAAGCCTTCAGATTTTTTATGAAATATTTTCCTGAGTCAACTTCCTGAATTCTCATCCATCAGTAATTAACTCTACGCATAATGAACTCTATTGAACTCTATAGATTTGTTGATTAGGCATAAACAGCTTGTTTCAGTGGATATTTAGACTCAGTTGTGGGGTTCTATTCTTCAAACCAGTGGTGGGATTCAGTCAGTTCGCACCATTTTGGCAGAACCGGTAGCTAATTTTTTGTTGCCCAGGCCCAGAATGGACTTCCAGAAGCGGCATCTACACAGAGAACTGGTTGTTCACATACAGGTATTTGAATCCCACCACTGCTTCAAACTCTTCACTATTCCTAGCTCTAATCTTTTACTAGAGGCAGAATCCTTAAAGGACCAGTCAGTGCTTCGGTAGTTTAAGACTTGGTTGCCTAAGGAGTAGATCAAGAATTACAGCTGACTTGATTTAGAGAGTTTGGGATCCTAGGATTCTAAAACCTTTGAAAGACTTGGTGGGACTTTCAAGTACTATGTCTTCAGATTTCCCATTTTAGGACTATTATTACAGATCTAAACAAACCCCATTTCCTTTGTGTCTTTCTTGTATTTTACTGTTGAGACATTATTATATTGGGACTAGGTACAGAAATTAGAAATTTAATCTTTGTTACTGGATTAAATTCATACATCCGGTGGACACCATGGTAATGAATTCAGCCGAAATGAATAATTATTTCTACCTAGAAAAAGAAGATTTTTGCTTTTGTGATGTTATTCTGAATTTTTAATGATTGAACACAAGCATTGTGGTAATTCACGGGTAAAACCAACAGCCTACACATGAGTCAATGAAGGTATGGTCAACATTTCCTGAAATCAAGGTATCTGGAAAATAGAAATTTCTTTGGGGAAAAGATCTGGCAAATATAGAGGCTTCACTTGCAGTGGAAAAAGTAGAAGGTAAAAAAATGAAATAATTGTATCAGTGAAAGCTGATGTATTAAACATTGGCCTTATTGGGAAAGAATGAGGTGTTTTCAATCCCTTTCCACACAACTCTTAATAAATCACTAAAGGATTGAATGGAAGGCATGTTTTTTATTATTATTATTATTATTCTGAAATGATCCTGAAAAGTAACTTACCGGTAAATATCCACTCACTTCTCATTTACATCAGCAGAAGATAGCTTCTCTTTATGATAAATTAAGGTCAAGCCAATGTTCCTTCAACTTGTGCTTTTTTGCTGCTTAGTAGAAAGAAAGAAAGAAAGAAAGAAAGAAAGAAAGAAAGAAAGAAAGAAAGAAAGAAAGAAAGAAAGAAAGAAAGAAAGAAAAAGAGAAAGAAAGAAAGAGAGAAAGAGAGAAAGAGAGAGAGAAAGAGAAAGAAAGAAAAAGGAAGGAAGGAAGGAAGGAAGGAAGGAAGGAAGGAAGGAAGGAAGGAAGGAAGGAAGGAAGGATCACAATAACCTTCTTCATCTGACACAGTTGTATATTTAACTGACGAGAGCTTAATTACATTGCAGTGGTAGCAATTACTGTCTCAATGGGTTAGTCTTCTTTGTACTTGATTCTAAAGTTTAAACAAGACCCCTGAGTCAGACTCCACCATCACTGTTCTTTGTTTTAGATTGCAAAGATCTTTTGATTTCAGCAGATGGCAGCACTTGGCTGACCTTCTTTGAACTTGGAAGTAAGCAGAGTTGGAATTGGGGACTAATATTGGGGACCTTGAACTATGTTTCTGGAAAATGGAATGGGATATTGTTGCTGTATTGTTGCTAAGAAAACTTCATGGGTGCATCTATGACATCACGTGCTCTACACAAAGAAGAATTGTAAAACCAACCTGCATAGTTGGCAGAGCTGACACCTCTCTCATCCTCTTTCATAAGAATATAAGAAGACCCTGAGCAAAATTCTGACTATTTCCAACTATCACCAACTGGATGTTGTTAAATTGCTCATGAGCAGGACATTGGTGGTGTTACTAGGATATGGTTAACATTAGGTAATGGATAGAAATTTGACATGGTGAAGAATCCACCACAGGAACAAATTAAGGATGTAACAATAGCTTGTTTACTTTGCCACTTCAAGAAGGTTATGTTGAAACTCGAACTTCTGCCCAGTGTTAGAGAAATTCTGCTTTTTCTCAATTGGTGATGAAAAGATCATCTTTTTCTGAAATGTCTTTCAAAAGAGAGTAGAATTTGGGTGAAATTCACGCAGGTGGAATATGATATTTTTGTACTTTTCTCGTGGTGTTCTCACAAAGGAGTGTGTATGAAGGCCCCATCTTTCATGGTTTAATCATGTCTCTGTCAGTTTCTTTGATTTCTACATTCTGAAACAATTCTAGATGTGTTTTTTTTTCCAAGTAGCACTATTCTTTAACTGCTCTTTAAGAAATGGTTATATCTTTTCCCTGGAGAAATTCGGACAAAATCTTCCACCTATTCTTTTCCACCTGCAAATCTGAAAAAGCCGCTGGTGCTTCCTTCTACTTTTCCTTTCCCAAATCTCATTTTGCTTCTTCAGTCTCTTTCTACCACCTAACCTCAGTGCAAAATTGGTTAAGTAAGTAAGTAAGTAAGTAAGCTAAAAGGGTGAATCAATGGAAGAAATGAATTGCATCAACCCCACACCACATTTCAAAAAGAAGAATGAAAACCTACCAAGCTAACACAAGATAAGAGTAGGTTCATATTTGTCCTGAATAATTTTCAATGTGTTAAATAGTAACACTATTTTAACATTTTTCGTTCTTTTGAATAGGAAGAGTGTTCGGATTTTCTTAAAAACTGGATATGATACAGTAAAGTCTACTGCCTAAGATCTATAGAAATGGGTATGTGGGAGGGGGGGAAAGCAAACAGAAGCACACCATCATCGGTGAAAATGTATAGATTTTATTTTATTTTTTTATTTTAATTCCATTTATATCCCGCCCTTCTCCAAAGACTCAGGGCGGCTTACAAGCTTAGCAGTAGCTTGTGCAAACAATTAGTAGATTGTGCAAACAATTTGCAAAAATCCTTGGAATGCATTTGGCAAAAAAGATGTTAGAAAGTATAAATAGGCACCAAACTGGGTTGAATATTCATTGGACTTTCATACTGATGGGGAGACAGGATTAAGTGAATGAAACGTGGGGGAAATGACATTGAGTGAAATTGAACTTGATAGTTTTAGCTCCAGGGAATAGTGTGGTGGAGAAACAGCAGTTATTATAAGATAGCTGATGGCACCGGCAAAGCAACACTTTTAAGAGCAGCCCTTTTAGATCTGATTAAACACCCATCTAATTCAGCTACCTGTTTGTCATTGTTGTCTATCTGATGTCACTGAGAAGCCCAAATTAGGCATCAGGGTAGAAATATCTTTGGACTGTTCTTTCTTGGTAACTACTAGTTCAAAGGCAAAGAAAAGGTTAAGATGAAATATCCGGTGATTGAAATGCTGAAAGAACTCCACCTTTGTCCTACAGGGTGTTCTTTGAGCTTGGTTGCTTTCTTGCAGACGTTTCATTGCCAAGCTAGGTAACACCATCAGTGCCCTACCTAGTTGGGTCATGAACTGCAAGAAAACCACCAAGTTCAGAGAGCACCAAGGTCCCCACAGTTGAACCCTGAGCTACAAATCTTCTCTTCTGTTGATAGTAACACCCCGGTTTGTACAAATCATGCCCATCTACACACATCTTTCTTAACTCATAGAACGTGGTCCATGTCCATCACTGTGAAGCAAATTGAGAGATTCAGTTTTGGCTTGGTACTAAAAAGCAATTATTTAAAGTCATTTTCTCTCTGCTTTTGGACCATCCAATGGACTTTTGCAGCATTCACTTCCAGCCACTGAAGTTACAACTAGTGACCAAATGCTCCTTTCCCCCACTCCCCTCTTTCTCTTGCAGAAGATGCTCTAGTTTAACCTAGTTTAATCTTTGTCTCCTTTCAGAATCTTCTCCTACCTCCGGGATGCTGTTTGCAATGTGAAACATCTTGAAAACTGAAAAGGGGAAAAAAAACATATTTAGGAGAATAAAATACGGTCTCAAAAGAGTGAGATTGTGGGAAGCCACGTGGTATTTTTTAACACCTTTTTTATGTGCATTTTAAAGACTTTTCATGGCTTCATGCATTCATTCCTGAGAATAGCAGCCACTCGCATTTACAGCAAGCACTATAAACCCTATGGTGCCAGCTGAAATGGGCAGCTAACCTCTCATGCCCTCATTTCAAAAGTCATCTACAAGGGTCTATTCAGCCAACTGACAAGAGTGATTAACCTCTTCCACCAACTGAGAGCCCACTTGGTATGAGAACGGCCGCAAGAGGCGCAATTAGATGAACGTAAGCTTTTGTGGGGGAACTTAGGAAGTCTTCTAATGGGGGAAAAAGTTACCTATTTCTTCTATTATAAAGTCGCCATTAGCATTTTCTTTAGAATTAGGACTATGGCTTGACTAAAGCAGGCTGTTAAACACTTTGCACTGTTGAAAATACAAACAAATGAAGGAAAGAGGGGTGTTTGTTTTGTTTTTTGTTTGGAAAGGGGACAGAGGAGGGATTTTTGGCACCAATTCTACCAAACGTTATTTCTGCATGTATTCGCTTCCAGAGGCCCGTCTCACGTATGCTGAACTATAAGAAATCTGCTTGAAAATGCACATTTATATATTTAAGGCCAAGTGCAACCCACTTAGCTACTGTTTCTAGGATGCTGGGCATCCTTCGTTTAAAAATGGTGGGATTTAAAGGTTAGACTATATATTTCATTAAGCCCATTCAATCTCCTCCTTCTACAGTTGGCACCACATATCTTTTTTTTAGAGATTAAGTCTTACTAAGCCAACTGGGACTTGTTTCTTAGTAAATACACACAAGATTAGCTTCATTGCTTTTGGTTTAGGCGCGTTTCTTGGAAGTGAGTTCGGTTAAACAAAGCAACGCTTACTCCTGGCTAAATGTGCCCAGATTTGGGATAGAAACAAACATTGAGCATTGAAAGCAGACAAATGCCCTCCTGTTTCCCCTCTGTGGTTCTTTCTGCCATTGAGAAACCGGATAATGCAATGTTGTGTTGTTCTGTTGTCACCTAGAAACACATGTTCATTACTTTCTGGGCCACCAGCCTAAACTTTTAAGTATTAAAACAGAACACAAAGGGTTGCTTAAGAGATGCCTATTGCTTTGCAGTTACCAAGACACATTCATAACTGAAGCTCAGAAAGAAGTAATTATGGCTAATGCTGGTGGTCCTAAGAACAGCTGCACGGGGTTGCCTCCCCATTTTACTAAAGCAGATTCCCTCCCCTCTCTATCTCATCTTTATTAGTGTCATAATAGAAAGGGCAGCGTAAAAATGATGGGAGGCACACATCCAAAGTTTGCATGCAGCAACCACACTATTTAGAAACAGCTGGTGCACAGAGCAAGCTACACAGGCTTTGGGTAAAAAAAAGATAAACACACAAGTCAGTTAATGCAATGTGTGATACAGGTGGGAAGTTCAGAGAAACAGGTGTAAAATCATTTTGCTTAGGGGGTGAGAAAGTATTTCTGAATCTGCTTTATTTATGTACCTAGGCGAAAAGACATAAGGGGTTGGTAGCAGCAGTAAGCACTCAGGCAGCGCCAGCTTTGCAGTTTTGTAAAAAAACATGTTGACAACTCCCGCAACCCAATGTTGGCCTCGTAATGGTAACGTGGCGAAAATGGTCATTTGCAGGGAAAAGTTGGCGATGCTTAATCCATTCCATTTCCAAATCAACTTTCTGGCAACCATTGGCATCTACCTCCCTAATCAAAGGTTGTCTATGTTAGGAGATGGCAGGGGTGTTTCAACTTGCTGTGTGAGGCCACCTCCACAAATGAGCAGAAAGTGATGTGTTTCTAATCACATTACCCTGCGAAATCACCCCATAGGTCTCCATTGCAGTTGAACAACAAATGTGATGTTGAAAAATGCATGTTTTCTAAATAACATCACGTCAATCTCTCCTCTGGTTTCAAAAGTCCTGAATCAAAGCGATGGCTTCCATACCATGAGGAAGATGGCTTTCCTCATCTTCTCAACTATTCAAACAGAGTGCCTATATTTTTTTTGTCCATGCCTTGACAAAATACAGGAAGCCCTTGATTTAGGACCACAGCTGAGCCCAAAATTTAAAGAAAAGCAAAGAAATGGGTTGGTATTTTTCACTTTTGCTCCGAGCCTTCCTACCTTTGTATTCTTCTCTACCATTTTTATTTATTAAATTGGATGTTAGAGGGGGGGAAAATGAAAATTCACACAGGATCTAGGCTGGATTTTGACCAAGAAGAAGGATGCGGAAGGAAAGGAGAATGATCTTTAGAGAATCGAAGCATGAAATATAAAGAAAGTATAATATGAATATATATATATATATATATATATATATATATATATATATATATATATATATATATATATATATATATATATATATATATATATATATATATATATATATATATATATATATATATATATATATATATATATATATATATATATATATATATATAAAAAACTACCAAGCTCAGAGAGCATGAAGGACTCAACCCTGTGGGTTCAACCCTGAACTATAAACATTATCTTCTATTTTGCGGTTGTGTTTTACGTTCTATAAATTGTTTTATTCTATGACACATTGAATGTTTATATAAGCCGAGAGATGGAAGAGGAGTAGAAAATTATAAAGCCTTAGCTCACTGTTCAGATTGCCTCCTCTGATTGGAAGTAGGTTTCATTGCTTGCATAGAGGATCAATCCTTTTAGGGACTAAATCTGGTATCTTCTGTATGCAAATTATTTTCTTCTTCCATGGAGCTTCTTCTTCCATGGGGGAGGAATGGATGCCAATAAAGGAGACTATTTGTAGCTCAGGGTTGAAATGTGGGGTCCTTGGTGATCACTGAGTTGGGTTGTTTTCTTGCAGATGTTTCATTACCCAACTAGGTAACATCATCAGTGCTAGACTAGATGATGTTACCCAGTTTGGCTAATGAAAAGTCCGCAAGCAAGCAAACAAACCAAGCTCGGAAAGCAGCAAGGACCCCTCAGACATTTCAGTACCTAACTAGGTGACATCATCAGAAGCTTCATGTAGTTACTATATCAACCTCTCTTGCACTGACAAGATTCTCTGTAGTTCAGGGTTGAACTGTGGGAGTCCTTTGTGGTATCTGAGCTTGGTTGTTTTCTTGCAAATATTTCATTACCCAAACTAGGTAACTAGGTAACATCATCAGGGCTAGTCACCCCTAGCTCTGATGATGTTACCTAGTTTGGGTAATGAAGCGTCTGCAGGAAAGCAACCAGGCTCAGAAATGGATGCGTCTGAATATATCAAATTTCTCAGAAACTAGCTATTGGTGCCTGCCGACCCCTTTCTTATTTATTGTCATAACATACACTGCTTGGAAGAAGAACTCTATATTTTATTAATACCAAGTATTTCTTCCATTGCCTGCAGTATTTGCTGCTCTAATCCCCCCGGATCATTTTGCAAAGTTTTGGGTTGTATGCAGTTTTTCTGTTTGGCAGAAAAATATCTATCATGCCAAAACAAAATCCCCTGACAAAGAGAAGGATAAGGCAGTCATTCGCTGGGCGTGTTTGTGATTTTTATTCACATCATAGAACTGATGGAACAAAAGAACGGCTGGAAATCCAAAGATTTTGTTGCATCCCCGTTGCCAAATCGGGTCAGCATTTCAGGCTAAAAAAATGTGTTGTTTTTTTTTAAAATGGTGCCATAGATGTTGCTAGTGCTTTAGGGAACACCAGATTTCTCACTACTACAATAAAGTAGTTGCACAGAAGGAAGCCAGCTCTAACACATGTGTGCATGTGTGTTTGTTGCTCTCTCATTTTTCACTTCCTCATCCAAGACTTAGGAAAACAGTCTGTGTTTACTGGTATCAACTGCCATTTTAGATTCAATTCAATTAGGCTGATTTATAATATTTGGAAGCAAAAGGGGAAATGTGTGAATCCAGGTTTTTCACTCGTAGTGAGGTGGCTTCATTTCAGCGAGAAACACTGGAGATTTAGCGTTAACAGATAATGGGATTTAAAAATAGGCATTTGGAAGCCGTTTGTTCTAATCCCTTCAGGTGTGAGTTATAAACTAATCAGGGGAAAAAAAACACCATGCCAAGTTTCCAATTGCTGGCAGGACAAGCAACAGAAAATAAGACACCTGTATTTCTTCTGGTGTTCTTCGTTCAGCCTGCCCCTTTAAAATGAACGCCTCTGAGGTGAGAAGTTACAAAATCCAGCCAGATTCCACTTGTCACAAAAGTATTTGGAAACGGGCCCAAGTTGTGCCCATTTCCAACTAAAGAATGTGTTCATTTAAGAGGCTGCCAGCAAAAGTTCTCTTTTTTAAAGTGAACTAGCACTTTATCACTTTAAGAAGATCCCCCTGTGTTTCAGGACAGTGGTGGACAACCTGAACTTCCCACGTCTGCTTTTAGGGGCCTTCGGAAAACTCCAATCAGTCTTCCCTTTGTCCACTTTGAGGTGGAAAAGCAATGAAAAGTGTACCCCAAGCCTTTAATGAAGCATGTGAGTTTTCTTCTTTTTAATAGTCCCCAGTAATTCCGATTCCACCCATATATGTGATGATGGTGCACAGCCTTTCCCAGACTCTTGTCCCATTCTCCATGTCATGGTAAAGCTTTGCAGAACAGAAGGTTATTTAATTTATCTCAATGGGGATGCAACAGAGAGAGATTAGAAGCAACTGGGAATTAAGGAGAAACTTCCTAACAGCGAGGACAATTAACCTATGGAACAGCTTGCTTTCTGACATTGTGGATGCTCCATCACTGGAGGTTTTTAAAAAGACAGCCACTTGTCCAAAATGGTATAGGGTCTGCTGCTTGAGTAGGGGGCTGGACTAGAAGACCTCCAGGGTCCCTTCCAGCTCTATTCTGATTCTTGATACTTGATTAAACTACGTTCTACATAAATGGTAGCTGATGCCATAGTCTGAGGTGACCCAAGGCTTTAAAAACTAAAGCAATATGGGCTGAGAGCAAAGGCATTCTTTTAATCCCATGGAGGCATAGATCTGTCAGCTCTTGGTTTTCTCAAAATCTCAAGGCCACCTCTGCTTCTGAGGAGCCATTGTATGAAAGAGGCTGACTGATTAATTTTAGATTCACTCCTAGTTTGGGAAACAGCACCCAGGATCATAGAATGACAGCGCTGGAAGGGACCTTGGAGGTCTTCTGATCCAACTTCCTGCCCAAGGCAGAAGTCCTTATGAAATCTCAGACAAATGGCTGTCCGGTCTCTTCTTAAAAACCTCCAGTGATGGAGCACCCACAACTCCAAGAGGCAAGAGGTTCCGTTGATTAATTGTTCCCACTGTCAGGAAATTCCTCCTTATTTCCAGGTAGGACCTGCCTCTGCCAATGAGCTTCTGCCTATTGCTTCTTGCTTTGTGTTATCTTTTTTATTCAATTTGGATGGTTCCACCTATGAATCTAAGCAGTCCTCTGTAGTTTGGCCAACTTTTATCAAATGGAATTTACATATACATGTGTGCCTGTCCTTCAATTCACCTTGAACAATTTATTTATTTATTTTATTTATTATATTTGTAGACCGCCCTTCTCCCGAAGGACTCAAATTAAGATTTGTTTTCAAACCATCACTAAATCCTGGCTATTTTAAAATTCTGACCATATATTGCTCCCTCCCTCCCTTCCTTCCAATCCTGGCTAAATCTTTCTTTTTCATGATAAAGCAGAAGGATTGAAACAGTGCAAAGAGTTAAAAGCACCCTGACTGGCTTTACCCTAAGCTACATCTTAACAAGTTTACACAAAATCAGAGTCCAATTATACACTGTGTTTGTTATCAACTACAATGAGAAGATAAAAGAATAGGATAGCCTGGAGGATGAGGGTTGCATATGCTTCCATGGTTGGTGGTAAGAACAACATCGATTACATTTGAATTTTATTTCTAAATTTAAAGGGAAAACTTGGTGCTTTCCTGATCTGCATATGAATTAATAGTGGGCTTCTGGTGCCTAGGCTTTGCTTAAGCCATTTGCGTCTTTCCTTTAAATTAGCCAGAGTGCTGTTCAATAGGCTGATACAATAAACACTATAAAACTTCTGTTGCAATCAACTTTGTGTGTGTGTGTGTGTGTGTTTGTGAGGACAAATAGGAATTAAGGGAAGCATGGTATCTAGCAGTAATGATGGGCAAATTACAGCTCATACGAGCAATTATCTCTTTCCAAGAAAACAACTGTAAGTCCTCAAGAGTTCTCGGTGATTTATCCTGCAGATTTTCAAGGAGGTTATTTATGTTAGCTCAAGCTATTTGTCCATCTCTCCTATTACTTTTTATTCTTCGTGTACGCCTATCAATCAGAATTCTAACAGCCTCAGTGCAGGATAGTTACAAAGGTGTCTCCACATCGAATAAAGCCCAATAACCCACCATGGAAGTTATCCAAGTATGGTTCACAGTAGGAAAGGCAGGGAACCATCTTATTAGTTAATTTAGATCTTTTCTTAAGTGGTCTTTATTATTTTCATAAATAAGGTGGCAAAAATACCTAAAGCTTCTTGTCCAGTCCTATTTTCTATTTTCTCCACAACAATAACCTAACAACAATGAGTTGGGCTGAGAGATAGGGTCTGGCCCAAAGTCACCCAGTTGGCTTTCATGCTTAAAGTGGGACTAGAACTCACCATCTCCTGGTTTCCAGGCTAGCTTCTTAACCACTGCAACAAACTGGGTTCTTTTTTTTTATGTTTCCATCAAACCTAACTTTCAAACTTGGTATATTCCTATAAATTAATACAAGAAAAATTGGAATAACAACTGGAAAAGTTCTTACCTGTACATGAGTTTCCCAGAAGCTTGTCGGTTGCCAACTCTCGAAATAGGATGCTGTGATATTTGTGTTCTCTCAGATGTGCTGTTTTACCTACATTTTCCTTGGCCACTAGGTATAATTTTTTACAACTGATTGGCTTAATCTGTGCAGCAAAGACAGCTTTGGGTCCATAAAACTTGTGTTCTATATATGTTGGGAAGCAAGACGAAAAAGGAAAAAAACGTCTAATATTCTCGCTTTCTGCTTCAGTCGTCCCATTTGCTTCCCACACTGTTTTGAAGAACCAGCTCAGTCATGCAATCTTGAAGACACAATTGCCCTCTAAAGACCGGCCCTGTTTTTCCTACCTTCGGCTTCGTTGAGTACAGCTTCCACAAAAAAACTAAAATAAAAATAAAAATCAGGCAAGTAATCCTATAAAGAGTTTTTCAAAACATCTTATAAAAATATAAAGTACACACATACACTGCTGAATAGACTTCCATGTCCTACTATTGAGAAAATATGGAATCAACCCTCTTTATGTTAAAAGTCTACTTTCCTACCAAACTGCGCTCGAGTCTTTGCAAGAATGATGTGTACAAAAAAAGCGCACTACTTTTCTCTTCCTCCTCCTCCTCCTCCTCCTCCTCCTCCTCCTCCTCATCCTCCTCCTCCTTCCCCTTAAATTGAAAGTAATGAAGATTGAAGAAAATTGATTAGCTTTTTTTGTTATACTGAAAGAACCAGTTTGGTGTAGCAGTTAAGGTAGAAACCAGGAGACAGTGAGTTCTAGTCCTGCCTTAGGTAGGGAAGCTGCCTGGGTGACTTTGGGCCAATCACCAGGAGACTGTGAGTTCTAGTCCTGCCTTCGGCATGGAAGCTGGTGGGGTGACTTTGGGCCAGTCCCTCTCTCTCTCAGCCCAAGCCACTTAACGGAATTGTTGTGAGAACAATTGGAAGAGTAAGAACTATTATGTAGGTTTGCTGCTTTGCGTTACCTAAGAATAAGAAAGGCAGAATAAAAATCTAGTAAACAAACATATAAATAAAACAGGAATCCCACTCATTTTAGCTCCATGTTGCTTCTTGATTCATGGTGTTAATTATCTTTCTTCCTTCCTTCCTTCCTTCCTTCCTTCCTTCCTTCCTTCCTTCCTTCCTTCCTTCCTTCCTTCCTTTCTTCCTCCCTCCCTCCCTCCCTCCCTCCCTCCCTCCCTTCCTTCCTTCCTTCCTTCCTTCCTTCCTCTACCAGTTGTCATCATTAGCATTTACAGTCGTACCTATCTACTTGAAGATCTTTTTTTCCTTAGCACAGTTTCCTGTCCTGGGCAATTACTAGCTCTTTTCTTTTCTTTTCTTTTCTTTTCTTTTCTTTTCTTTTCTTTTCTTTTCTTTTCTTTTCTTTTCTTTTCTTTTCTTTTCTTTTCTTTTCTGGGCCATAATAATTGTTGCTCAGGCAACAGATTATGTTCTTAGCTATTATAACGATGTCACCATATTGCTTTGGGGAGGTAAGAGGAGGTGACGGACACATTTTCTGTTGTGCTATATCCCACTGATAAGCAAAGAAAACAGATCAAAAGAGGGAAAAACAGGATTAAATGTTTTTTTTTTAAAAAGAAAAACAAACTTTAAAAAAAACACAAAAACTTCAAGATGTAGTCTTTGCTTTCAAAATATCAGTGTTCTGCTTCTTTAGAAAAAGAAGACAAACTTGCATTTTGAATAGAGAACAGCATGACTTAACATGCTTAAGAAGGTTTTCCATTTACATTACAGACTCAAACAAATTTAGGTAATTTGTGCTCCTGTTTCCTCTTTGGAAATATGTAGCAAATGTCCATTTACACTTCCTGAACAGGATCTTGGAGAAGTAGTCCTGGATAGTTGATTAAGTGGCCATTCAAAGTTACAATGGCGATGGAGAAACACGACTTATGACCATTTTTCACAAGTTACGACCTTCCCAGCATCGCCATGATCACATGATCAAAATTCAGACGCCTGGCAACTGGTTCATATTTATGATGGTCACAGTGTCCCAAGCTCACATGATCCCCTTTTGCAACCTTCTGACAAGCAAAGTCAATCGGAAACCAGAATTCACTTAGTAAAGTGTTACCAACCCTTAGTAACGAACTTACCAACTGCAGTGATTCACTTAACAACTGTGGCAAGAAAGGTCGTAAAATGGGGCAAAACTCACTTAACCAATGTCTCAGTCAACAACAGAAATTTTGGGTTCACACGTGGTCATAAGTTGAGGACAGTCCATATTGGAGGAACAAGATTTCGTGTCACCTAAAAAAAAGAGCACTAAATACTAAGTGAAGCTTAATAGTTTCGTTTTAACTTGTTTTTAAACTTGAAAGATCTTTTAAATAGTCTTCAACTATGTCCAGTTATTCAGGTCTTGTTGTTTGCTTGTTGATTTGTCTTATCTATCAAGAACCTGACATGTTTTGTATTAATCCAATGCTGGATCTGATTTAAGAGCTCTTTTTGACATACTCTATAGTCAGGGATCAACTCCTCTTATACAACTCTTTTTTTTTTTAATTGAAAAGTTTTAAAATACATTTTATCTTTAACAATCCCCCCTCCCCCTCCCCTACCTATCCCTCCCTACCCCTCCCCCCCTTCCCCCCCCCCGACTTCCCAGAGCTAAGTACAGGGTATAAAAACAAAGAACAATCATAAACATCCATATGCTACCAACAATAAATTCTTAAATCTATCACTCTCTAGCTCATATAAAATAACTACAAGCAATATTAATATTACATATAAAGAAAAAAGAAAAAAGAAAAAAAGAAAGGAAGACTTATTCAAATGCTAAGTGAAACTTTTTAGTCCCGTATTTCTTCTGGATATATTCAATCCATTTTTCCCACTCCATAATATAACGTTCTTGCGAATGATCTTTCAAATAAGCCGAAATCTTTGCCATTTCTGCCAGGTCAGAAACCTTTAAAGTCCATTCTTCTATAGTCGGCAGTTCCTCCTTCTTCCAATACTGACCTATTAAGAGTCTTGCTGCTGTAACTAAATTTAAGATCAACTTAGTGTCCACAACAGTAGCATCTGTAATTATACCCAACAAAAAGAATTGCGGACAAAACTTTATCTTTTGCTTGAAGATCTTCTGCATATTCCACCAAATTTTTATCCAAAAAGCCTTGACCTTTTTACAAGTCCACCATATGTGAAAATATGTTGCATCTTCACCACCACACCTCCAGCATTTTGGCTGATAGTTCGGATACATACTTGCAAGCTTTTTAGGATCTAAATGCCATCTATAAAACATTTTATAAAAGTTCTCTCTTAAGTTTTGAGCTTGTGTAAATTTTACGTTCCTCACCCAGATCTTTTCCCACGTGTCCATTGTAATAACTTCTTGGATATTCTGGGCCCATTTTATCATACAGTCTTTAACCAGTTCTGTTTCTGAATCAATTTCTATCAATGCAAGATATATCCGTTTGATATGTGCTGGACCCTGATTTCTAATTTGCTTTATCAAATTTTCATCAGTCATTGCAAAACCAGTTTTCTGATCTTCTTTCTTCTTACAACTCTAACAAATTCCCCCTATACTCTTCCCCCCCCCCTGCTGTGCTAGGTAATAAGTTGCCAGGAATAGAGATCTGTGTATGATCTTCAGAAAGTTTGTGACCAGTCTTTTTCTAATTACTGTTGCCCATGTATATTAAAGAAAAGCCTAACAAAAACAGATTATGCAGTACAACTGTTTTAAATTCAACTCTTATCTGAGCAGTAAAAAAGCAATTGCTGTTCGGGGCCCCCAGTATTCACCGAACAGCATTTTAATAGCTTTCCATTTGAAAGCTCAAGGTGGTGCTTAAGGGCCCACGTGTTCATTAGACACACCTGAATGTGCCTTTTCAGGATGCGCTATTAAAACTCCAACGCCAGGAAAACAAGATATACTTGGTGGCTCCTTTAAAAAAAAAAGAAATGTTAAAGTAGATCAAAATGATTGCCTTCCATTCTTTTTTGTAGATTTTAGAAAGAGCCGGCATAGTCATTGTTATGTACTGGGCTTGTGGTCATACACCACGTGCATTGCTGGAGCAGCTAACAGCTCTCCAGCGACCCAGACTAGCTGTCTCCTGTCCTGCAATTGGCTAGCCCCAGGCAGCAAGAGTGGGTTCAAACCTATTGGCTGCCACCTAGGGGCTAAACTATATGTTGTGGCTGGTTGCAGCCCAAGTTTCAGTACAGTTCTAGCAAGAATAAAGTATGAGTTATCCTGTACTCAGCCTCGTGTCATCATTCCTGCACCCAAGAGCCCACTACTTAACAGTCATACTCCACTCAGGATCAAGGATGCAGCTGCAGAGGTGGCCAACAGTATTAAGCATTTGGGGGTGCAGATAACTAGCCGTCTGAATTGGTCTCTCCACACATCATCCTTAGTGAAGCGTGCAAACCAGTGTCTGCATCTCCTGCATCAGATGAGGAGGGCACATCGTGCTCCTTCTGTCCTGACCACTTTTTACAGAGGCATGATGGAGAGCATTTTGACAAAACTGCATCACTGTCTGGTTCAGTGGCAGCAGAGCCTCCGACAGAAAGTCCATGCAAAGAGTGGTGAGGACAGCCAAGAAGATCATAGGAAACTCGCTTCCTGGTATTCAGGATGCTGCTTAGATGCGCTTATACGTGCTTTGAGCTCAAAGCATTGTTAGAGACCCCACACACCCACTTTACGGTCTGTTTCTGTTGCTCCCCTCTGGGAGGAGGTTTCAAAGTATTTCTAGCAGGACTGCCCAATTCTGTAATAGCTTTGTTCCCTGTGCCATCCCTCTGGTATACTTGCAAGATTTGTTTTTCTCGCCATGTACATGTATACATCCGAACTAGAATGTGCTATTTCTCTATGCCATATAATATATGTGGGTATAGGCATAATTCTGTATTTATTTATTTATTTTTGCCATATTGATGTAGTGCATATTGGAGGTGGTGACCCTTTTAGAGCTGTAATGAAATTTCATTTTAATTTATGTTGATTGGTGTACATTCAAAGTGACAATAAACCTATTCTATTCTATTCTATTCTATTCTATTCTATTCTATTCTATTCTATTCTATTCTATTCTATTCTATTCTACTCTACTCTACTCTACTCTACTCTACTCTACTCTATTCTATTCTATTCTATTCTATTCTATTCTATTCTATTCTATTCTATTCTATTCTATTCTATTCTATTCTATTCTATTCTATTCTATTCTAAGGGACGCGGTGGCTCAGTGGGTTAGGACTCTGAGCTTGTTGATCAGAAGGTCAGCAGTTTGGCGGGTCGAATCCCGAGTGCCGCGTAACAGAGTGAGCGCCTGTTACTCGTCCCAGCTTCTACCAACCTAGCAGTTTGAAAGCACGTAAAAATGCAAGTAGAAAAATAGGGACCACCACCGTGGGAAGGTAACAGCGTTCCGTGCACCTCTGGCATCTAGTCATACAGGCCACATGACCACGGAGACGTCCTTGGACAAGCGCTGGCTCTTCGGCTTTGAAACGGAGATGAACACCGGCTCCTAGAGTTGGAAATGACTAGCACGCATGTGCGGGGGAACCTTTACCTTTACCTATATTCTATTCTATTCTATTCTATTCTATTCTATTCTATTCTATTCTATTCTATTCTATTCTATTCTATTCTATTCTATTCCATTCCATTCCATTCCATTCCATTCCATTCCATTCCATTCCACTCCACTCCACTCCACTCCACTCCACTCCACTCCACTCCACTCTACTCCATTTCCAAAGCAGGCTTCTGATCTCCAAGAAGCTCAGTATGTTTTGAAAGATTAGCACATTCTCTGATTTATTCACAGAGGAAGATGTCATGGCTCAGAGATGTTGAACATCTAAATGTTAGTTTTTGGACTGTGTCTTGATTTGTACCTCATTTTCCTCACTGTCGGACTGGAAGTATGCTTCAAAACTGCAGACGAAACTAGTGATTCCGTCAAAAGAAGGGCTCTGCCTGAAGTAACAGATACAAATTCATCTGTGTATTAGTGAGTGAATATCAGCCATGTTGTATCCTCTCAGTACCCACGTAAACTATTGCTCTCCTAGTAATCAAGAACAATGAGAGAGATGTATGGATGGTTTACACATACAAATATATCATGGGGTATTTCTAAGAGTCATATAATGTACGAGTTGGAAGGTCTCTTAGAAATTTTATGGTCCAATCCTCTGTCAAACACAGGATTAAAATACTACAACATTCCAGACAAATGGCCAACCAGATGATGTTTAAACACCTACAACAAGAAAAGAGTGCTGTAGGGTTCTTGATCTTTCTAAGCTTGGTTGTTTTCTTGCAGACGTTTCATTACCCAACTAGGTAACATTATCAGTGAGTCTATCACCTCTTGAAATAATCTGCTTAAGCGTTAAACAGCTCTTGTCTTTTAAAATATTTCCTGATGTTCATCCAAAATAGACATGCACATGAAACCTGTTCTTTGTCTGCCTCTTAGACTAACTTTGAACAATTCTTTTCCATCTTTTACATGGGAGACCTTCAGACACCTAATTACAGCTACATGCCTTCATGCAGTCTTCTCCAGACTACCTATATTCAATGTCTCCAACCTTTTCTCATTTTATTTCCTGCCCTCTTTATCATCTTGATTATTCTCTGGATGCATTCCAGTGTGACAATATCCTTCTTAAAACACAGTGGCTGATGGTGGATGCAATATAGCACTTAGCACTTAGACTTTTATACTGCTTCAAAGGGTGCTCATTTTACCAGGATGGAAGGCTGAGTCAAGCTTGAGTCGGTGAGAATCGAACTGTCAGCAGCCGGCAGAATTATCCAGCCGTTTGATTCTAACCGGCTCAAGGCTGACTCAATACTCTAGGATTTGACCGGATTGTGTGAATGTTGTTTTTTTTCTTGAAGTCTTAAACAGAAATGACATTGCTTTCAAGAGATTTTTCTTTTGAGAATTATTACCTGATCTTATAAACTTTGAGCTTCGATCGTGAATCAGTCCACGTGAAATATGTACTCAGTCTAAGGTTTTTCTTTAGGAAGTACGAGGGGAAAACTATAAATTGTTTGCTCAGACGCATATTTTGTTTTTCATATTTAGCCTGAATTCATTCCCAGAAAATGTTGGATTTTACAGTCTGTCTTTGAATCTGTGCCTCTTTTAAGATGAGCACGGCTTTCCATACTACACTGTACCTCTATTCCAGCAGCCTCAAGGTCTAGTCAAGCGGATTTTTTTTTTTTTGCAAAACAAAATGGTAAGTGCAGATTTCAGGTTAAATAAAGAAGAAGCCTTGAAGTCAGTAGCTTAGGCTGGAGACAAAAGGCAGGTCGATCTACAGATAGAGACACAACCTTTGTCTATGTTGAAGGAATACAGTGCCTGCTTATTATAAAACATCAAGGAAATTGCTTCGTGCTGCTTAGTCTCTTCTGCTGCGTGACCGGTTCATATTAGTAATAATATATTCCAGAATTTGATATTTGTTAGCATGATACTCAGGTGCAACCTGGGTCAAGAAGTTGTTTTAGTCAATTATATGCCCTGAACATCATAGACAATTGGTACTGTTTTGGAATACAAAATAGAGGAACTGTGCTATAAACCCAATTTATAGTTTCCTAAGAAGAAAACGCTGCAAAGCTGTAAGTAATTTCGGATGAAGCCTCAGCAGAAAGATGTCTATGGTCCAGGAAAAGGCCTTTGGCATGCCGAGTGTTGCTCATAATGCAGTTCTGTGGAATGCATTATACAAAACGTATGGAAAAGCTTACCAAAGAAATTATGAGAAAGAAGAGTCATTTTAAAAATAGATGGCCAAGATTCCTGTGTTCAAACAGCCAGTCAATTAACCTTGAGTGCTACACAGTCATTAAATGTTAGGTCATAGGACTGAATCCAGCAGGGTCATGAAATTGTTATAGGCAGAAATGTATCTAAAGTTGAATATTGTCCGTGTTAATTCTCTAATCTTGGTTTATATAATTGCCTTCGCAAAGTTCCAGAGACTGAAACGAATGGAAGAAAAATGGAAATATCCAAAATGTTAACCGGTCCCATGGAGAGTATCTAACCATCCTGTCTTTTTATGGCTTGTTCTAGATCATGTTTTTGTGCAGATTTCTCCACCCTTCTTCTGAGCTTAGAAATCTGTGGACAGTTTTATTCTTAACTGTAAGCATCAAAGGAATATGGAGACAGGGTCTCCACATTAATGACATGACCTCCATGTATTAATAGGAAAAAAAAACACAACTGGACGGAAGCAGCTAAATTTATTACTACCCTCCATGTGCTCAAAACTGCACAGTAGGGATTGTAACAGAGGAATTAAGTGGACCACAATTAACAGTGGGAGTAAATTATGTAAAGGAACAGATGGCATGACAGATTCTACTGTTTGAAGGCTCAACAACTTGGAATTCTGAAGGTTTTCCTAAGGCAGAAATTGCAAAGGTGTGTGGGAATATCCTTGGGGACACGTTGGGTGGATCAGAAGGCATTTTGCTAGGGAATGATCAGATAAGAGAGGTTGTAGCCCACAGCTGCACTAAGGGCAGAGAAAGAAACTCAGAGAGGAAGCTCTGAAAACTCTTAGGCTATTCAAGAAACAGCAGAACATTTGTACTATCAGACTTTCCAGATTGATGTCATCCTTCCAGTTACACCAGATCGGAAACACAAACAGATGACTACATTCTGTTTTATTGTGGTGGTGGTGTTCTTAGTTGCAAAGTCGCGACTCCATGGACAACGTTCCTCCAGGCTTTCCTGTCCTCTACCATCTTCTGGAGTCCATTTAAGCTCATGCCTACCGCTTCAGGGACTCCATCCAGCCACCTCATTCTCTGTCGTCCCCTTCTTCTCTTGTCCTCCATCTCAAGATTTTATTGTAAGGTTACATAAATAGAATTTTTATTTTTTTATTTTTATTTTAATTCCATTTATATCCCGCCCTTCTCCAAAGACTCAGGGCGGCTTACAAGCTTAGCAGTAGCCTTCATTCTATGTATATGCCTGCTTGTTAGGGCTTTCACACACACCCCAAGCGGCATTATTACAAAGTCAGCTTAATTGCCCCCAACAATCTGGGTCCTCATTTTACCTACCTCGGAAGGATGGAAGGCTGAGTCAACCTTGAGCCTGGTGGGATGTGAACCTGCACTAATTGCAGGAAGCTGGTGTTACTTAAGGTGGCATTAGCCCACTGCTCCACCAAGGCTCCACCAAGAATCTTGCCATATTAAGCCATATTCATAAGGAAGCTGACCCAGAGCGATCCGCCACTGTTAAGTGAGAAGAAGTAGAAATAGATCCAGATATATTGCGTAGATGAATCAATGAACATTAAAAGGAGAAGGCGCTTGTGGAAAAGAAGTCCAGAACTCAAAGCTCCAATTACTATAGACACAACATTTATTTCTGGTTTTGTTAATGGTATTTTTGTGCTGGAATGGAGTCCCTGAAAATAGTGAGGGCCACTGGTACCAAGATTTTGTTCTTTAAGTGGGGCAATTCACAAAAGATGCATGTCTTTGTTATCCTATCCAAATTAAAAGGAAAACCATTGCATAAATGGTTGAATCTCTTCCTAATGGATAGATTTGCAATTCATAAGGCAACCACTTAGCAATTAAAGCCTGAAGCAGATGACGCTGACTCCATTCAGACACATAGTAGCAGGACTGTAGTAATAACATGCATTAATGGGGTTGTTATGAAAAGATGGAGAATTAGCATTACTGATCTCATTGGAATTTTTTTTTATTTTTTTATTTTAATCCCATTTATATCCCGCCCTTCTCCGAAGACTCAGGGCAGCTTACAATTTAAGCACAAACCAATGTGCTTAGCAATAGCCTTCATACTATGTAGATGCCTGCTTATTAGGGCTTTCACACACACACCCAGCGGCATTATTACAAAGTCAGCTTATTGCTCCCAACAATCTGGGTCCTCATTTTACCTACCTTGGAAGGATGGAAGGCTGAGTCAACCTTGAGCCTGGTGGGACTCGAACCTGCACTAATTGCAGGCAGCTGGTGTTACTTAAGGAGGCATTAGCCCACTGCTCCACCAAGGCATAAGAGGAGAATGGCATGGGATATGATTCTACATAGTCAAATACCTTTAGAAATCTCATGTATAAATCCAGTGTTGTGCCATGATGAGTTTTCTAGGGCTTGTTCTGAAGACATTATAAAACAACCTGCAATAGTTGAAACAGCAAAATTGACTTCAGTCAACAGCCATGGGAGATAACTGATTCAAAACTAAAAGTCCCCATCGTTCTAACATAGATGCATGATTTCAACCTGTTAGGGGTTATATTGTCTACCTAATTATGTCATGATACTATGCAATTTGTTAGAAATGAAGTTGTTGGTTTTTTAAACCAAGGGTAAAATAAGGCCTCTCTTAATAAAGAAAACAGTGTCTCATTAAAGTGGCAACTCCATTATATGTTAGCATATTTAACCAAACCAGACAATGTGCAAATATTTATTTACAGAAAGAATTCAATAAAAGTTGCACAAGAGCATGTGTGCCTCTCTATCTTGTGATACCAACAGTAGTTAGAGTAAGTTGGATCAGCTGACTGATGATCAACACTTATAAAGATTGCAGACCGTAATTCCATTTGCAGAAAGTCCAACTGAAGTTTTCTAAGAGACAAAAGTTTTCATTCTGTTTCCAGAGGGTGGAATGTCTTAATAATATTAATAAAGTTGAAAGGGATCTTGGAGGTTATCTAGTCCAACCCCGTGCTCAGGCAGGAAACCCTATACCATTTCAGACAAATGGCTGTCCAATCTGTTCTTAAAAAAACTTCCAGAGTTGGAGCATTCACAGCTTCTGAAGGCAATTTGTCTCACTGGTTAATTGTTCTAACTGTCAGGAAATCTCTCCTTAGTTCTAGGTTGCTTCTCTCCTTGACTAGTTTCCATCCGTTGCTTCTTGTCTTGCCTTCTGGTGCTTTGGAGAATAGCTTGACTGCCTCTTCTTTGGGGCAGCCCCTGAGACATTGGAAGACTGCTATCATGTCACCCCTAGTCTTCTCTTCATTAAACTAGACATGCCCAATTGCTGCAACCATTCTTGCCTCCAGACATTGTGGGTGCTCCCATCACTGGAGTTTTAAGAAGAGATTCAACAGCCATTTGTCCAGAATAGTACAGAGTCTCTTGCTTGAGCAGGAGTTTGACAGAAGACCTCCAAGGTCCCTTCCAACACTGTTATTCTTTTATTTATAGTTCAAATGTTGGATTTTAAACCCAAGGAATTATCTCATTTCCATGTTATAGGGATGTAGACACTGTAATGAAAACCTGTCTCTTCAAGACTCTTCAGGTCTTCTTATTATGGACTATCATCTACCCAGATACAAGAACAATGTGTCACAGTGATGATTAGAAGGTTGTTAATTTGATTACTTCCATATTACTATTTCCAAGAATAGATCCAATTAGTAGTTACTAATTCCAATAGCTTGTGTCTATTCCTGTGCATGTGTAGGCTGAACAGGAAAAAAAATAAGTGCGAATGAGAGAAGATGGTTAGGAGAAGAAACGGATCCATCTTCAAAATTTCTTTTATTGTTTCTTTTTGTTTTGACCACATGTAATCTCCTTGTCTCGATGTGGCCTCTTAAGTATGCCCAACTTCTGATCACTGATAAAGTTTGCTATTTCTGCCAGCTCCGTGGATTCACTATTACATTTTTTGCAGGCTGAACAAAAGCAACATAGTTATACTGCATGAGTGTATCTTTTGATATTAAGATTGAGTGAGATTCAAGGTGCTGGTGATGACCTATAAAGCCCGAAATGGCGAGGGTCCGGGATATTTGAGGGAGCACCTGCTGCTGGCATCTAGCTCCCTTCGTCCTGTGCGCTCCCACAGGGAGGGTCTTCTCAGGGTACCGCCGGTAAAAGATTGCCGGTGGACAATACCCAGGGGGAGGGCCTTCTCTGTGGGTGCACCGGCCCTTTGGAACCAGCTGCCCGTAGAGCTTAGGACTGCCCCTGACCTCCGCTCATTCCGCCGGGACCTGAAGACCTGGCTCTTTGAGCTTTCCGGCCTGGACTGAGGGTACTAATTGGGGTTTTCATTGGATTTTAATTAGGACTTTTTATATTCAAGGTTAATATAATCATTTTAATTGTTTTTAATTTTTGTAATTGTTGTATTGTTTTCTTTTAAAAAACCTTGTGAACTGCCCTGAGTCCTACGGGAGAAGGGCGGTATATAAGTCTAATAAACTAAACTAAACTAAACTAAGATTGTGTTCATCATAACAAAAGCACATTTAAAGCTATAGGTAATAAGTGTCATTCATTATTGGCCTGACATTTTGCTTTGTAATAGCTATGGAGTTTTGTGAAGCACCACTGAAATGATTTTTGTTGGTAATCTGATTCCCGCCCCCCCCCCTTTGCTTTTTGTTAGTTAAAATGATATAATAATAAATTTGAAGACAGGTGTATAAATAACTATGTAGATTTCATTTGTAGTATCCTCCTTTCATGCTGCTGGTCTGAAATTAACCTGCATCATCGTTCTTATGTTTCTAACTCTGGAACATATTTACCACCATCAAAGGGAATAATTCCTTAATTAGGTGGCTTGAGCAATGTAGATGGAATCTTGAATAGATAGTAGAATTAGCAGAATAAAATTATGAAGTGTGAAGTGATGAGTTAGTAGGCCATGAGGGAATTTGCTATACCTAAGGACCCTGATTACAGGGATTAAAAACCCTTAGCAGCTTTGCCCTAAATAATGTAGGAATATCAGCCTCTAAGCTGGTGCGGTGGCTCAGTGGTTAAGACGCTGGGTTTGTCAGCTGGAATGCTGGCAGCCCAGGTTCGAGACCCAAGCACCATGTGACGGAGTGAGTTCCTGTCCTGCTCCTACCTCCTAGCAGTTTGAAAGCATGCAGACGCAAGTAGATAAATAGGTACCACTTCAATGGAAATGGTAACAGTGCTCTGTGATGTTATGCTGGCCACAGGACCGTGGAGATGTCTTCGGACATTACTGTCTCAATGGTCTTGAAACTGAGATGAGCACTGCCCCTTATAGTTGGCAACAAATAGAGGAATAAAATCCACAGGGACTCCATACCTTTTTTTTAAAAAAAACCCAGCCTCTAAGGAAAGGGATTTTAAAGCAGGAGTTGCTCTCCACTCTCCTCTCTGCATATTCATGTGAAATAGTGGTATGCAGCTTCTCTAAAACAAACACACTCAAAATTTTCTCAGTCGTTTTTGAATCCGCCATCTCTGCTGATGCAGCTGTGCTTACTGAAATTGTTATATCTTCGGCTCTCTTAGGCCTCAGAAAGTGCTCCAGGTTAAAGAAAGGAAAAGGGAGATGAGATTTGCCACTGAATCAGTAAACGTCTCACATGCAGAAAAATGCCGTTCCTTACTCGTAGTGGTATCTCCCATCGTGACAGAGAGGGGAAAAAAGTGAGTTCATTTGGAAGTCTATTAACTTCCTATCTCCGAAAACATCCTAGATAGCCAGGTGAGGACATTCAAGACAGAGAAAAACCATGGATGCCTGTGCAATCATTAATCTCTTGCATTCCCGTTTGTGCTAATTTTTAAGCCTAAGAATGCCCTTAAACTGTATGCAGTTTCTCCTCTAATGCATACTTTATGTATCATATAGCACAATTTAGAGATAGGTACAGCCGAAGGGATAATACTAGCATTTTTGTCCACATAATGGGCTCATCTAATTGCAAATTACATCAGTTTGCTTACAAAAAGAGGCCAAATGAAGTCTTCCAACTTCCATTAAGGAGGAAGATTTTATTGTCAAGGGCCAATGATGACAGGGCTAACTGTATTTAAATGTGGTGCCTGGATCCTGTGAACTTTTTGAATCTTTGTGAATTCAAGGTGGTTGTGTGTGTGTGTGTGTGTGTGTGTGTGTGTGTGTGTGAGAGAGAGAGAGAGAGAGAGAGAGAGAGAGAGAGAGAGAGAGAGAGAGAGAGAGAGAGAGAGAGAGAGAGAGAGAGAGAGAGAGAGAGAGAGAGAGAGAGAGAGAGAGAGAGAAACTTTTATCCTGCCTTTTTCTAAACTGCAAATTTTTATTTTATTTTCCCAGTGCATGTTTTAAAACAAACAAAATCAGGTCTGTTCCCGGGGATAAACTGTAGCTAGAAAATTTCATTTAACAATCAGCATTTGCTAATGTTATTTTTCAAATGCAGAAATTGTGCAGGCAGCCTGTCTGACTTGTAGTGACAATTTTCAAGACGGATGAAGTCAATTACAATGTCAGTCTGAAATGTATTTGGGGTAAAGGTCTATAGATCCTCTATGAAAGTTTAAAAGCATCGATTACCATTTAGCATGGCTTCCTTGCTGATTCCTTTTGCGCTTATATTTTCTCTTTTACCCAACTCATTTCTGCCACTGCTTTGGCCTACACTGCAGGATAGGAAAGTTGGAAGTGACCTTGGAGGTCTTCTACTCTGACCCCCTGCTCAAACAGGAAACCCCATAGCATTTCAAACAAATGGTTGTCCAGTCTCTTCTTTAAATCTCCAACATTGGAGTAGCTATAACTTCTGGAGGCAAGCAGTTTCATTGATTAATTGTCCTAACTGTCAGGAAATTTCTCCTTAATTCCAGGTTGCTTCTCTCCTTGATTAGTTTCCATCTGTTGCTTCTTGTTCTGCCTTCAGTTGCTTGGGAAAATAGATTGACCCATCCCCCTTCCTTATGGCAACCCCTCAGACATTGGAATCCTGGTATCATGTCACACCTGGCCCTTCCTGCAACTGTTCTTCATATGTTTTAGCCGCCAGTCCCCTAATCAAAACCCACCCTCCTCCTCAAAAGAGAAAAGTACCAGGATACATAAACATTTTTTTGAAAGTGGGACTAGGGAATAGACCTGGACCATCAAATAATGTCAATCAAACGTCCGTGCAACTTTTACTGATAAACATCCAAATTGGGAGATACCAAGCTGCGTTATCAACCTAAATAATTTTTCAGTACTAACCAAACCTGCAGATCTTGAGAAAGCTAAATAAAATCAGATCAGGTTTGAGTCTTCATGTGAGACCATGAGGAAATCCCAGAAGCATAGAGTAGAATGGGGAAGGAAGGAAGGAAGGAAGGAAGGAAGGAAGGAAGGAAGGAAGGAAGGAAGGAAGGAAGGAAGGAAGGAAGGGAGGGAGGAAAGAAGGAAGGAAGGAAGGAAGGAAGGAAGGAAGGAAGGAAGGAAGGAAGGAAGGAAGGAATCCCCAGAAGAAAAAACTGGCAAATCACTTCTGTATTTTGGCCAAGAAAACTATTCTGGGATGTATCAAGGGAATCTCCCAATTTGAGATCAACTCCAGAAAAAGCCATTCCTTTTTTATGATATATGCACAAACGTTTTTTTTTTTTTTTACTCTACGCAGATTTTGCCGAAGGCATTTTCATCTTTAAAAAGTCCTACCACCCTGCTGTAAAATGCATTAGGCGGTTATAGATATAAAATCAATATGTCTCATCATACTGGCTGGTGTGTAGGTGTGCATCTAGTTAACATGTCTGGCTCCTTGGTTGGTTCATTATTTCTTCTGTGTATACAGTCTCGAAGTAAGTAATGGAATAACCCCATGCCTTCCTGTTGTAAAATATAATAGGAACTCCATCCTCATATCAATGAGGCTTCAAAGAAGGCAAACTGGAATAGATGTCAAAGAAATCATTGCCGGAATAAAAGAAGAATTCTAGCACTAAAATAAGAATTGTGGACATGCCAAATTGCTGCAGAAGAAGGAAAAGGATAAATGGATCTTAATTTTTGCGGAATATTGTTTCCTCATTCTGCTTCTTCTAAATGATGACATCAACTGTCCCCAAAGTGCTTTTTCAAGAGGCGGCTGGACTTTCTTTGTTTTTCCTTGGAGATGTTTCGCTTCTTATCTAAGAGCTGAAGAATCTTCAAGGAAAAACAAAGTCCAGCTGTCTCTTGAAAAAGCACCTTTGGGACAACAACGACCTGGAGGATGGAGAATCTCCATAGATGATATCAGTTGTTCCTTAATTCTATAATTTGATACAATGATGCCTTCAGGATTTGGGCACCCTTTGTGCCATAGGTATATATGACCGTGAAGCTTTCCATACATGGATTGCAGAACTGCAGCCAATCACAAAATGGCAACGAAAACTCAAGCTTTTCTGTTTCTGAATTATTTTAACCAAGGCAGAGTAGTGTTAAATCAGGATCTGGGGATCAAGCTGAGGAACATAGCCAGAAAAGAAAGAAACACATTAAAAGCTATCACAATTCAGTCAAGATACCTGGCTTTGTGTATACTCTGCAGGGCCACCCAAATTGTGACAGATCTACAGTTAAAGTAAGGAGGCGTCTATAGTGGGCAGCAGTCAAAAATAAACAAAGGATCATTGAACAAATAAACTCAGAGTTTTTACTCCAGTCACAAATGACTAGACTCAAATTATTCTACTTTTTTATGTCTATGGAGATTCTCTGTCATCCAGGTCAAGGTTGTCCCAAAGGTGCTTTTTCAAAAGCAATTGGACTTTCTTGTAGATTAAGACTTAGTTAAATTGATTGTTTTATTTGAAGAGGAGAATATATTTAATTATGTTTTTATCACTTCTGGATTTTGTGCTTGTGGTGAAAAGAAAATTTTGCCAATTAGATAGATTTTGAAAGCACGTAAAAAATGCAAGTAGAAAAATAGGGACCACTACGGTGGGAAGGTAACAGCGTTCCGTGTGCCTTTGGCGTCTAGTCATGCCGGCCACATGACCACGGAGACGTCCTCGGACAAGCGCTGGCTCTTCGGCTTTGAAACGGAGATGAGCACCGGCCCCTAGAGTCGGAAACGACTAGCACACGTGTGCGGGGGAAACTTTACCTTATACTAACGTGTAAAAGTAAAAACTTGAGGCTATAATGTTGTTATCTTGTACTAAAAAGAGTGGGAAGTCAACGCTTTTTTTCTTTCTTCCCTTGTACCTCATATTTTTCCCCCTCTCTTTTTTCCTTCTCTTAATTTCCTATTTTTAATTTTTCTTTGTATTTCACACATAGATAAAACAATAAAAGTCACGCGATTGAAAAAAAAAGCAAAAAAAAACAAAAACAAAATTAAAGATCTATAATTGCTTTAGCAATGTAAAGCTTTAGATCAGGGATCTTCAAACTCGGCCCTTTTATGACTCATGGACCTCAGCTCCCAGAATTCCTCAGCCAGTCAAGCTGGCTGAGGAATTCTGGGAGCTGAAGTCCATGAGTCATAAAGGGGCCGAGTTTGAAGACCCCTGCTTTAGATGGCAAACATCTTCATCTATTCCTTCATACCCACCACACATTCTATCCATTTCAGCTTGTCAGGATTCCGCTAGGAGGTTCTCTTTTAAGTTTTCGTCAGCCCGAAGTCACTCTCCCGGTAGAAGGGAAAAAAAAGTGGTCTTTCCTAAATGCAATTAACCTTACGGAATGTATAATTTCAAAAAAAAAGAAAAAAAGAAATGACTGCAGTCTGACAACTCTGAATTAAACCGCGAAAGCTGATACATTATAGAATTAATTAGGCAGGTTAATCAAGAGGGAGGGGGAAAAAGCCTCCCCTGTCTTTTAAGGGGGTGGAGATAGACCTGGGTCTCACTTCTTCTTTTGTCATGCTGAGTCAGGACTTTTCTGTGAAAGAATTCAAGCTCTCTGGAGGAGCTTAGGTCTATCCTTGGAAGGTGATGGCTATCCTAAAGTAAAGGAAAGATGGCCCACTCAGAATCTGTAGGACCGCGTTGAGCCAACTTGGGAACAACAAAACAAAACAAAATTGGAAAACCAATAGAATAATGACAACCTCTGGCCTAGGAGTGTGTGTCATGCTGTGTACAGAGAAACATTGAGTGAATTAAGACTCCAACATCTCACTAGGGATTGAATATAGATTATTTCTCTCATTCTTATAGGGAGAACCTAGCTACCTGAAGAACTTCAAGCATGTTTTTCTAATGAAAGCTTGAAGGAAACTGTGCCCCAAAAACCTGATGCACTGATGGATTACCTTTTTCAAGGGGGGAAAAGCAACAACCCAAGACTGCAGTTCATACGTTTTCTGCAGAGAGAAAGAAACGAAGAACAATTTAGGGCAGCTGACCTCCTGCAGGCCCAGCAAAGTAGTGGATGACCTTGAATAATAATAATAAAAAATGTCCGTGTAAGATGCTGTTAGTTATGATTACAGTATAAGTGTGAGTGGCACCTATAACCTATAATTCATGCAGAAGGACGAGGCAGGACTTTTGAGAGACTCAACTGAAGTGGTGCGAAAATTCAAAGTAGGGAGTCATTTTTCTTCCAGCCCAGCACAGCAGCATGTAAAAAGGGGCTGTAAATAATAATTCCATTGCTATTATCTAGCATGAGTCTAATTGTGGGCTTTGCACAAAGGGAGGAAGTGAATCCTTGATAAAAAAAATAAGCCTGTTTTGTTGACACTTTCTGCATTCCACAGTCAACCAGATTCCAATGTGACTTTTCCATACTAGGGATATATAAAGTCTACCATATTGCAAATGTATTTGGAGAGATCCAGATCTGTAATATCTCTCTAACATCTACAAATTGGCCATCAATAGACGCAGATCTATAGATATTCTCAGTCATCCAGGTCATAGTTGTCCCAAAGATGCTTTTTCATGAGGCAACTTGACTTGTCTTTCTTTGAAGATGTTTCACTTATCATCCAAGAAGCTTCTTCAGCTCTGAAGTTCAGTTGCTTCATGAAAAAGCACCTTTGGGAAAATAGACACATAGACATAAATAATAGCAACCTATTATTCAAAATAGTCCATATGTTTCCATTTGTGGCAAAATAAAGACTCTAGGCTTATGACACACTTAACTGTACCCCTCAGCTCTGTCTGCTTTTCTCCTACATCTGTCAGCTGACTTACAAGAGCACTCAAAATAGACTCCCAAATTTGCAAAGGTGCCAGACTATTGTGCATCTTTTAACCCTACAGAGGAGCTTCATCTATAAACCATATTTTTTGTGTGTGTGCGGAGAAAAAGCATCACTATCTAATGATCTTACAGACATAAGTTGCAATGAGGGGATGGGTGTATGTGTGTGTATGTATAATGGCCAAATGATGAAATATTCATCTTGACATTTACATCTTGACATTGCAACACAAACTCTTCCTCTTTTATCCCAATTGTGGTTTTTTTGTTTGTTTTTTTGTTTTTCCAAGAGACAGTTGGACTTCCTTGTTTTCCTTTGAAAATGTTTCACTTCTCATCCAAGAAGTTTCTTCAGCTCTGACTGGATGGTGGGGAATGGAAGGATTTATATTCCTGAGTGGTGCAAATGGGTGGGGGCCCTTCTTGGAACTGTTGAAAGGACTGTGTTGTAGACTGGAGATAGATGATTTCAGATCCCTCCCCCTTTGTTGACAGAGGGCTGTTCAATTCTTCCTCTTTTGCATCTGCATTGCTATATCGCACACAAGAGACTAAGTGGCAGAGACATCACAATGCACCTGTCGGTCACTTTGATAAAAGTTCTGCCTGCTGTGGGTGGCCCTGCTTCCAGGCACTGCCAGCAAAGAAAGCTAAACTTTATTTTTTTCAAGGCAACAGTAGTTCATGTTATGTGATTACTCCATCAACTGTTAATGCTCATAATCCCTTCATTTTTATTCACGTACAATCTCTATATGCAATAGAGGGGGGGGAGTGTCTGTTCCTTGCTCAGAAGTTTAACTGGAGACCCTTGATAAAGACTTGGCAATGAGAGTTGTAATTTTTGGAAGGGAGCTATATAGATATGTAAGACTGAATCCTGCTGGGCCTCTCCATTTCCTTCTTTTTAACTGTCTGGAGGCCTACAGGCAAAATGAACACACAAAGAAATATCAAGGTAAGACCTTCAGAATGGAATGTTTGATTCAGCTCCTAGTGACTGTAAAAGTCTGAAGGCAGATTAATATGATTGATTGTAATTGCTGGAAAGGAACGCAGTGGGTCTGTTTGGAAGGGTTTTTTTTAAAAAAAGAACCCCAACCCAATCTGCCATTAGCTAAAAATAAAAGCAAAGAGGGCTATCCATTGCATTAAGGCTGTGGCTGGGGGTCATGAAAGGAAATTAATATGTAAAGGAGCTTGGCAACTCATTCCACGCTGAAGTCTGTTGCACTCATGTTTCAATTGCTGTGATTCATGGCCCAGTGTTATTACTTGCAACCCTGCAGATGTGTGCATTTGAAACTTTTAATATACTGTACATGATCATTGGTGATTCCATCAAATCCAGTAGGCAGCTGCATAGGATTGTGTAGAGCAGCAGGATTTTTGCAGGGCATTAGAAGAACTTTCTTCTTAAGAAAGGTGTTGTGGCCATTGTCACGGAGAGCAAGGAGGGAGAAAATAGATGATAGAAGTAGATCATACAACATTGTAGTTGGGCAAAGTTATGGGTGGGGAAGCTGTAGTACTCCAATTCCTCTGGGTGAGCAAATCCTAGGAGCACTGAGCAGCATAGTCCATGGCAAACAACATTGCAAGTAGTTGTTGATGTTCTGGAGGAATATAGATTACCTATCCCTGCTGTAGATGATTCCAGCTTGGAATCTGCATTCTCAAATCAAAGCATCTCTTCATCAGTTATTGGATCTAGAAATATTTGGGCTGTATGGAATACACAACATATATGTATACGCACATTTGTATATGTATAAGATCCTCTAGAATAATTCTCTTATGACAACATGCAGAAACTTTGGAGAATTAGACAGATAACGAAACAAGCACGACAGTGGTGTGATGGAAATGCTATACACCTTATCCATGTGTGCAATGTCACAATACATTCGAAAAGAGGTGGAGCTCACGTTTTGATGCTATTATGTTAATTTCATTGTTTGCTGCATTCATAAGAGCAAATTAAACATCTGCTAGCATATTGCTTGCTACTACACTAGTGTTACCAGAAGAGGTAGCCTACTCTTAGGCAAGGTGAGGGAAGTTTACAAGCAACAGCCTTCTGTGCTGCTCTTTTTAATTTTTCTGGCCGATTCCATCTATCGAAAGGCAGATTTATGTCTGCTATCCAGATTTTTCCAGACTTTTCTTCATTAGTATTTGGGCTCTGATAAGCCAGAATGGGTAAGATGCTATCTATCGCATGCATTGCCTCAACATCATCATCATTTGAATCACCCAATTTGCCAGCTTGGTGTTCTAGCATTTACAAATATCGATTTTATTTAAAAAAAAAAGTTGAATTGCTTCAGATTTTCTGGAATGTGTTGTTATTAAATTGTTATTACAAGCTTTGTAGTAGAGGGTTTCTTGTGGACAAAAAAAAAAATCTGTGATGCACAGTAAATAAAATGTAAGCATACTTGCAGAACTGGAGGGCGATTAAAATGATTTTCTTACACGGAGCAACTGTCTGAAGATGGTTTTCCACATTTACAGGTTATTGATCAATATTTCCAAAGTGCAAATGTACGAGGCGAATACGGACTTCAATAGAAAGACAGAAGAAGGTATGATACACTATGAAAATGCAAATGAAATCACACTGATTCTGTATGATGGCTTTTTCTACAGCTAGCGGGAGATCTTTTTCAAATTAAGGCTAAAATTTCACAATGAACCTTCTCCTTTAATTTTCTAATGTAACATGGAACCCAGGACAATGTGTGATTAGATACTGAAATATATTTGCGATGTGAAATTTTGGACAAGAGTCCCATCCCCAGTAACAAAAGCCTATGACTGGATGATGATTATTTTCTTTCTTTCTTTTTCTTTCAAATAATACCCATGAAATAACCATGTGTTAATAGATACTCATTATGAAGGTAGTTTATAGTTACATGTGTGAACGCATATGCATTGTCTTCTACTATACGTCTATACTATAGACTACTTTTCACTCTCCACACCTCTCTATCCTAGCTAACCATCTCTGCTTGTACCACAACTGTACACAGAATAACAGAGTTGGAAGGGACCTTGGAGGTCTTCTAGTCCAACTTACTGCTCTAGCAGGAGACCCTATACTATTTCGGATAAATGGCTGTCCGGTCTCCTCTTTAAAAGCCTCCAGTGATGGAGCACCCACAACTTCTGGAGGCAAGGCTGTTCCACTGGTTAATCGTTATCACTGCCAGGAAATTTCTCTTTAGTACTAGGTTGCTTCTCTCCTTGATTAGTTTTCATCCATTGTTTCTTGTCTTACCTTCTGATGTTTCTGGAAAAAAAATATATATTTTAATGCCCCTCATCTTTGTGGCAGCCCCACAAATATTGGAGCCTTGCTATCATGTCATCCGTAGTCCTTCTTTTCTCTAGACTGGCCGTACCCAATTTTTGTGCAACCTTTCTTCGTGCGTTTTTAGCCTTGAGCCTTGAGTTTTGTTCTTTACAAGTCAAAACAAATGAACCAAGTGATGAAACATCTTCTAAGACTGAACCAAACTTTCAAGGAGTAACACTTGGCAGCCCTTGCAGTTTCCAAACCTTCAAGGTCATTCCCCTGTATAGCTCATCACAGCAGTTTTGACTGTATCTGATTCACATGATCCAGGAAATGACAAAGCAGAGGTCTTAAAAGCATTGTGATTATTATTATTATTATTATTATTATTATTATTATTATTATTATTATTATTATTATTATTATTATTATTATTATTATTATTGTTGTTGTTGTTGTTGTTATTGTTGTTGTTGTTGTTGTTATTATTATTATTATTATTATTATTATTATTATTATTATTATTATTATTATTATTTACGATCCTGCTGCTTCTTGAAGTGTCCCTCTTTGTTTAAAGGAAATTCTGTTGTATGTAGTGTGAGTCATATTGCCAAACCCTTCCAAATTAAAGAGCACTCTCATGTGATCCGTATTCACAACTTTATATTTAGCATATATTAAAATGAAAAAAAAAAGAAGAAGAAGAAATGCTGATTTTCTTTCAGAACATGGCTGTCACTTCATCCAAAAGGCGGTGCTGGATATAAATGATAATCCATTTAAATACCAAATTGATTAATTATATTCAGTGGCATTAACATGAATGCTGAATTAGCTAGACATACAAAGAAGGATCCCGGCTTACGCTGTAGGTCATTCACTTTCTTTCGTTCCACCCCCCTCCTATTTATTACAATTAACTTCCTCTTCAAAGAAGTTTTAAGTAATATGGTACTGGGTCGTTAAGTTAACAATGTCAGTGTGCTCTTGATATCTCGTTTGGCTTAATTAGAGGGCACAATCTTATCAATGATGGCAGCAAGTGGATGCTAGTGGCCATTATTCAATGATTCCGAATTTTAAAGGCTGGCCTTGAACCACAGGAGAAATAGAAAAGGACTTGCCACTTGTCCTTTGTACTGGGAAACCTCCAGGTGAACACACACTAGGAGAATGTGACCCTTGCCAATACACACAAGAAAAATCGATGTGCAGAAGCTAACTGGGTTTGTGCTATATTTAGATTTTGACCAGTTAAGGCACCAAGTTAGGAACCAGGAGACTACAAGTTCTAGTCCTTCCTTAATCACGAAAGCCAAATGGATGACTTTGGGCCAATCACCAGGAGACTGTGAGTTCTCGTCCCTCCTTAATTGTGAAAGTCATCTGGTGACATTGGGCCAATCACCAGGAGACTGTGAGTTCTGTGTTGTTGTTGTTAGCTGCGAAGTCGTGTCCGACCCATCGCGACCCTATGGACAACATTCCTCCAGGCCTTCCTGTCCTCTACCATCTTCTGGAGTCCATTTAAGCTCACGCCTACTGCTTCAGTGACTCCATCCAGCCACCTCATTCTCTGTCGTCCCCTTCTTCTATTGCCCTCGATCTTTCCCAGCATTAGGCTCTTCTCCAGTGAGTCCTTCCTTCTCATTAGGTGGCCAAAGTACTTGAGTTTTAGCTTCAGGATCTGGCCTTCTAAAGAGCAGTCAGGGTTGATCTCCTCTAGGACTGACCGGTTTGATCGCCTTGCGGTCCAAGGGACTCTCAGGAGTCTTCTCCAGCACCACAGTTCAAAGGCCTCAATTCTTTGGCACTCAGCCTTTCTTATGGTCCAACTTTCACTGCCATACATTGCAACTGGGAAGACCATAGCCTTGACTATACGCACTTTTGTTGACAGGGTGATGTCTCTGCTTTTTAGTGTGCTGTGAGTTCTAGTCCCTCCTTAATCGTGAAAGTCATCTGGTGACATTGGGCCAATCACCAGGAGACTGTGAGTTCTAGTCTTGCCTTAGACATGAATGCCGATTGGATGATCTTAGGCCAGCTGCTCTCTCTCAGCTCAACTCAGCTCCCAGTGTTGGTGTTGTAGGGAAAATAGGAAGAGGAAGGAGTATTAGATATGTTCGTTGAGTTGTTTATAAAAATGAAAGTGGCGTATAAATAATAAACAAACAAGCAAAATTTAAAACATTAATCGTGATCTGGCCAGGGTGATGGTGGACCAAATAATTTAAGGGGGTGGCCTGTCCCTAGGTGTATAGTTTTTAGAAGATCTTTTATTAGCTTCCACTTATTAGCAAGCCCTTGTCTTCTCTCCAAATGACATTCGAAGAGCAGAGATCTCTGTGAAAACCATATTTATCTCTCTTCAGCCCACTCCAAGCTGGAAAGTGCTCTTATTCAACAGCTCTCAACGACAAACCAACAAGGAAGCATGCTCTGCACAATGGGGACCAAGGCAGCAATTACAGATGTTATGTAAATCAGCTTTCCATTTTATAGTCAGATCATAAATCATAATTGAGAACAGAGGGACCCGCTCAAAACCCATTTGCCTACTAACAGGCAGACATGCAGCTGCTTTGAGTCAAGGTGGTCCACTCTTCTGCAGGAGAAGCAGGGGGGTCCTGTTTAATTAGCCAGTGAATTTCATCCAGTGGGATGTTTCCTTTGATTTGATTTTATACAAAAGAGATTGCAACTGAAGCTTGGCCCAAGGATTGCCTAGAACAGGGGTAGGCAACCTCGGCTCTTTTATGACTCATGGACTTCAACTCCCAGTTGAATTCCTGGCTCAGGAATTCTGGGAGTTGAAGTCCATGAGTCATAAAAGAGCCGAGGTTGCCTACCCCTGGCCTTGAAGAACAGCATCTATCTAAGATAAGTTGATGCATCAAACTCCTGCTATAAGATCAGGACCAGATTTTTTTTTTTGAACACACAGAGAGTGCAGAGAAGAGCAACAAAGATGATTGGGGGACTGGAGGCTAGAACATATGGGGAGTTGTGTATGTCTGGATTAATGAGGAGAAGGACAAGGGGTGACATGATAGCAGTGTTCCAATATCTCAGGGCCTGCCCCAAAGAAGAGGGAGTCAAGCTATTCTCCAAAACGCCTGAAGGCAGGACAAGATGCAATGGATGGAAACTAATCAAGGAGAGAAGCAACCTAGAACACTAAGGAGAAACTTTCTGACAGTGAGAACAATTAACCAGTGGAACAACCTGCCTCTAGAAGTTGTGGGTGCTCCATCACCGGCGGTTTTTAAGAAGAGACTGGATATCCATTTGTCTGAAATGGTATAGGGTTTCCTGCCTGAGCAGGGGGTTGGACTAGATGACCTCCAAGGTCCCTTCCAACTTTACTACTATTATGATTACATTTGTGGGATGGGGGGAAGAGATGCTACTGCTTTCAGGAATCTACTTAAAGCAGTGTATTTGAGTAGCAGAGAGCTACATCTGAAGAAGTTCTTCAGCAACATCTTCATGGGAGTTTTAAAGGGGCTCAGAAGCAGCATCCTTAGTGTAGTTTTGTTTCTGGAAGAATTGTTGTGAAAAATCAGCAGCGCAATCAAACAGGAAGTTGGAAGTCAGATTGTTAGAGTAGCTGAGACCAAGAATGGCCAAGGAAGATGCTGTTGGCTCTTCAGATCACTTGAAGATCTGAAGATACAGCAGTTAGTAATACTACCGTCTAGGTTCTCGAATGGCATAACCAACCTTACATATTTTATCAGATAAGCTCAATATTTTAAGGTAGCTTTGCTTCGGACTCCATTAATAAGGCCGGGTGAGATACCTGTTTAGATAGTATCAGTATTAAATCTTTCCTCTGGTTTTCTTCCAAACCTTTCTTAGAATCTGCTGACTTAACTCTCCTGTCTCACAACTGAAAGGACTCAGTGGTAAATTTCATACTAATGTAAAGGACAATGTTTTCTATTGATTTCAAGACTGCCTAATCTCTCAAAATTGTATGTCCCCGAGGTGTAACAAACTTAAAAAGCTTGGGATGTCTATGCACAAAAGCATGGCACAATCAGTCCCAGGGAGAATAGTTTTCACTAGAATATGGAATTGTTTATTGTTCCTAGAGGGAACTCTTTCTTGTAATAGAGTTGCTTCTAAACTTTATTATAATAGCTGCAGTTCAGGACATGCAAAGCAAAGGAAGAGGAACGAGCACCGAGAAAAAATAATGAGTAAATGTTTTCTAAGAGATCAAAGGATAAAAAGAGAGCTGAAGTGGCGATTAAGCATGTTTTAAATGTGTGTTATGCATGTGTACACTTTGAGAGCAAGCCACTAAATTTTATTTTTAATGTGTGCCATTGTGCCCACAGGAAAAAATGACAATAAAGGTTATCCAATCCAATCCAATGCAACCCCAACCCAACCCAACCCAACCCATCCCAACCGAACCCAACCCAACCCAACCCAACCCAACCCAACCTAACCTAACCTAACCTAACCTAACCTAACCTAACCTAACCTAACCTAACCTAACCTAACCTAACCTAACCTAACCTAACCTAACCTAACCTAATCTAATCTAGCTATGCTCCTAGACTGGGGCTACAAAGGCAAAAGTCCTTATCCCTCTTCAACTCTAGAAACATTCTGGGTGACTCTGGGCTAGTCTTTCTCTTTCTCCCTACTTCACAAGGTTGGTGTTGTGTATTAAAAAAAATTCAAGAAGGAAGAAAAGTCCATTTACGTACAGGTAGTCCTTGACTTATGACCACAAGGAGCCTCAAGCCTCTGCTGTTAAGTGAAACATTTGTTAAGTGAGTTTTGTTTCATCGTACAACCGTTCTTGCCACAGTTGCTAAGTGAATCACTGCAATTGTTAAGTTAGTAAGAGGGTTGTTAAGTTGAGTCTGACTTTCCCATTGATCTTGCCTGTTAGGTGATTATAAAAGGTGATCCTGGGCCATGGCAATCATCGTAGATATGAGTCAGTTTTGAATTTTGATCAAGTGAACAGGGCAGGGGTCAGCAACCTGAAACAGTGAAAGAGCCACTCGGAACCGGTTCCCTCACAAAATGAAAAACTGGGAGCCGCAAAAAATGTGTGCGCATGCGTGTACATGCGCCCATGCGCAGAACAGGGTTTGACTGAAGAGTGGAGCCAAGGCGAGATATGCACCTACCCTGCATATTTGAATTGATTGGTTGAACTTTTTTAGTCCCACTTTTTTTTTGGACTGCACATGGCAGAGGACTGGGAGCCGCAGGAGACGGCTGAAAGAGCCGCATGCGGCTCCGGAGCCGCGGGTTGCAGACCTGTGGAACAGGGGATGCTGCAACCGTCTTATGAAAAATAGTCATGACTCACTTTTTTTCCTTAACTGCCGTTGTAATTTCAAACAGTCACTAAATGAACTCTTGTAAGATGAGGACTACCTGTATAACATTTAAGTACACCGGTCAGTCTTTGGTGCTCAGATATGCAGTCTGCAAGAAGACACAATTAGGATGACTGTGAGTTGGTTATCCTGGAAATTTATATCTCTCTTCTCACTTCTTTAATGTTTCCTTCCCTTGTGAATAACATTTGTTTTTCTGTTTATACTCAGGCTAGTCTGGGAATTCCTTTAGTAGTGTTTTATTTCTCCCTTTACTGCTGCAAAGCAACAAAGGGTACTAAAGATATTTTTTTTCCCCTGTTCCCCATCTCTCCATCAGTGCAGCCTGCTTAAATGCTTTTCCCGCCTCTGTCTTCTCAACAAAGCTTCTTGAGAAAAAGGCATTCCTGACATCTTCCCTTAGAATCTAAGTGAACCTCAGGAAGCAGGCTACAGACGGCGGGAGAGACAATGATAAAATGAAAGAAGATTCATAAGCACACATTGGTTACTTCATAACCAGGATAGCTAGAAGAGTCTTGCATCCCACCTGAGAGCATTTCACTGTATTCTCCTTCTCCTCTGGAGAAACCAATTTCTTTTTTTCATTATACCGAAGAAGAACAGGTGAAAGAAAAGTGAGACAAGAAAAATAAAAATGTGATGTGTTGCTATATCACTTCTTCCCAACGCAAGACGCTTGATGATCAGGTAGATGCTTGCGGTGAACCTACACAACGGTTTTAAGTTGAAGTGGGAGATTTTGTGACCGAGTCCATTTCGCTTTGCTTTTTAATTCTGCCTGATTGTAATGACAAAGTGCAATGAATGTGACTCCACACACCTCTGAGTAGTGCTAGCTGAAGAAATGGTTCGGTGTTATTAAAAGTCAGCAGCTATTGCATGTGACTATGACATATCACTGTCATTTTTCAATTGCTGCCAGATCTGAGTAGAAGAATATTATATGACAAACTCGATGACCCTTGGTTAGGGAAATTAGATTAGAAAGAAGTTCAGCCAACTCCCTTATGGAGTAAATTAGATTATGGGTGTTAGGCAGGCACCAAATTCAAGAATGGTTCCCTTCTCTGGGGTTGGGCTTCAAAACTTGACATCAGGATCACAAACCCCACAAAGTTAGTTTGGTGTGTTGTAGGACACACAAGGACCAGCTTAAACAGGATTACTGGAATTTATTTAGAAATATTATATATATATATATATATATATATATATATATATATATATATATATATATATATATATATATATATATATATATATATATATATATATATATATATATATATATATATATATATATATATATATATATATATATATATATATATATATATATATATATATATATATATATATATATATATATATATATATATATATATATATATCAGACAATCAGACCTCCACTTGGGCAAAACAATTCCAGATGTGCCAAGCTATATATTGCTGTGGAATGGTCTCAATAGCTTTGAGTAGTCATCACTAACAGTGGTAACAAATGAATTGTGAATCTTTTAGCTGGGTACATATCTCCCAATATCTCACTACTGTATTTTTAGAAAAATGAAACACGGATCATAAACACACAGCTGCGCCGTTAACAATCCAAACCCATCTTTTTCTTATTCCCCTTTGTTCATACCTTTCTGATAGATCTTGGATTTAATTCATTCTTGGAAATGAAAACCTTGACCCAAAGTATGCATTGTTCTAAAACCCCAGTAAATATTTCACACTCGCTATTCTAATTTGCACAAAGGAGAAAAGGCTCCTTGAACAAACAGGAAGGGTCTTCAGCTGTTTTCAGCGGGGAAAACTGTCCTTGAAAAACGTATCCTGAAAGAATCTTACCAGAGACTTTTTTTTTAAAAAACCCACACACTAAAAAAACAAACTACATAATTGTTAAATATGCAGATAAGGATGTCAACTTTGGCACTTTGACTTGGAGCACTCGGTATATGAAACTGTAATAAAAATCAGGCAAGCAAAGTATTTCTTTCCTCTCTTACATTGTATTTTGGCATTATAGAGATGTTTTAATTTTTTCTGTTATTTTTTTCTTGTTTTTCTCTCAGTTTAACTCATAGTTCTTATCCTTCCTTCCTTCCTTCTTTCCTTCCTTCCTTCCTTCCTTCCTTCCTTCCTTCCTTCCTTCCTTCCTTCCTTCCTTCCTCTTTCTTTCTTTCTTTCTTTCTTTCTTTCTTTCTTTCTTTCTTTCTTTCTTTCTTTCTTTCTTTCTTTCTTTCTTTCTTTCTTTCTTTCTTTCTTTCTTTCTTTCTTCCTTTCCCATCTCATCATTAAAGCAACTCTGGGCTGCTTACAAAATAATGATAATTCAGCTGGGTAAAGCCTCCCAATCTATGTGTGTGTGTGTGTGTGTGTGTGTGTGCATGTGCACACACCCCCATGCACATGTATGGAAGCATTAAGCACACAGATAACACTTTTCTGTTATTTGCAGTTAGAGGGAAATAGCAAAGATTTGGCTTAACTTAAAAATGATAGTGAAATTCCTGGGAGGAACAACAGAAGCCCTGAAGTCCCTGTTTGGTGTGTGAATATGTGTCTGTGTTGTGGGGCGGGGGGGGGGCTTGCTTGCATTGACAGTTCTTACACTTTTGTTTGTTGAAGCGAAGCAATGACAATAGGAGCTGAGTTCTCCTGAGCATGCAGCACTGGTTTTCTCTTTGACTCGAGTGCCCCCCCCCAACCTCTTGACAGTTGCTTGGCTGCCCCTACTGAAAATTTCCCATCAGAATATTCTCCCTGTCTTTAGAGCAGCTTGGCAGGAGAAACAGGAAAGGGAATGGGAGGCTTGGTGTGAGTTTTCTTTACATCGAGAAAAGATTGGACATCCATTTGCCCGGGATGGTATAAAGCCGTGGTGGTGAACCTATGGCATGTGTGCCACAGGTGGCATGCAGAGCCCTCTCTGTGGGCACGCACACCGCCACCCCACTCCTAGGCCTTCAGCTGGGTTTTATAAAACCTTTTCACTTTAGGCCTCCTCCGCCATGTGCAAAAAATAAAAATAAAAATAAAGGTTCAATCAATCAATCAATTTCAACTTCTCTTGGGAAAACAAAAGATCATCCAAAGTTGGAACTGATTGATTGAACTTTTTAGTCCCACCCAGTCTGCCATTACCACTGCAGCCACGCCCACCCAATTAGGCACACCCACCCAATGGGGCACACCCACCCGGCACCCAACAATACATAAGGTGGGTTTTGGGTTGCAGTTTGGGCACTCGGTGTCTAAAAGGTTCGCCATCACTGGCTTTGCAGGGGGGATTGAACTAGGAGACCTCCAAAGTCCTTTCCAGCTACAGGACTCCATGATTCCATAAGTCTGGCTGTTTCTCTAATCCAGGATCACCTGAGCTGAGTTGCTCTGGATTCCCAGAACCAAAAGCAGACATTGCCTGTTACCTCAATTATTTGCCATGCAGATTGAAGCTAGAAGGTAAGGACATCTGCACACAATGTACCTGGTGAAAAGACAAGCATACAGAGTAATCATAACCGTGTGTCATGAGCACATTTAGTTCTTCATTTAAAAGCCACAATGTAGAAAGAGGTGCATTTCCTCCCCCACGTCTCCTATGAGCACATTTTGGCTTTTTTAAAAATCACTCTTCTGTGGGGAAATTTCCCTGTGATTCATAGGAAAAAAATGGCCATTTGCGTTACTATCATTTCTCTCTCTCTCTCGTTCTGAGTACGTGTGTGTCACATTATTGTGCAGCGATTCTGAACGATGCAAAGGTCACTTTTCTTATGTTTGAATGGTTATTTTTTATTATTATTATTTTAACAAGTGCTCAGTGAGGAACAGAAGAAAACTGGGTGGCGAAATAATTATGGAGAAAATGGTGCTACTTAGGCAGCAGAAAACAGCTCTTTAAACTTTTAGGAGTTCGTTAAAACGCCTTAATTGGATCCTAACCAAAAGACATTTTGTCCTAGAACTAATTCCAAAAAGCAAGCAGGAAGGTAGCTTGGCTGTCTGTATGAAATCCAGTGCTTTTGGTTTTCCTAGAAATTTGATGTAGGAAATAATAATTTAAAAAAAACTTATTGGTATCCTAATTTTTGAAACTTCTGTTTTAAAGCTTGGACTGCCTGTATGCATATCTATCTATATATGACAGGTCTTGATAGGATAATGATAGGATAATAGAGTTGGAAGGGACTCGGAGGTCTTCTAGTCCAACCTCCTGTTTGAGTAGGAGATCCTATTCCACTTCAGACAAATCATTGACCAGTCTCTTTTTGAATGCCTCCAGTGATGCAATACCCACAACTTCTGAAGGCAAGCTATTCCATTGGCTGATTGCTCTCACCATTAGGAATTTTTTCTTTAGATCTAGGTTGCTTCTCTCCTAGGTTAGTTTCCAACCGTTATTTCTTGTCTTTCCTTTTGGTGATATTTATTTATATTTATATAAATTTATCTGGTGATATTTATTTATCAAATCTGAGCTGGTAATTTCTTTATCGAGTGAGAACTCCGGATTCAATGATCCATTTGTTCAATGACCCATTTGTCTGTTTTCTTGGCTGTCCTGGGCAGTCTTCTTTTAACACCAAAGCTCAAAAGCATGAATATTCTTTCTGTCCTGGTTTTTTCAAAGTCCAACTCTCACTTCCATAGAGTATCACAGGGAATACCACTGCTTGAAGTTCTGATCTTTGTAGTTCTGGCACATAAGAGAGCGGTATTGGCGCAGTGGTTAGAATGCAATATTGAAGGCTAATTCTGCTGACTGCCGACTGCCAGCAGTTCGGCAGTTCAAGTCTCACCGGCTCAAAGCTTGACTCAGCCTTCCATTCTTCCACAGTTGGTAAAATGAGGACTCAATATGTTGACTCTGTATACTGCATAGAGAGGGCTGTATGTATGTATGTGTACACACACACACACACACACACACACTCACTCACACATGTCCATCATCTTATGCCTAATAGGATTAGCTACACATAGAGTAGATTTTGTGTAATTGTTTAGTGTGCTGTTCTGATCTACTTAGAAACAAGTTCAATTGGGTTCACAAAGCTTATTCCCCTGTAAGAATGGTCATGGTGATCCACCCTGGTTTAGGTGAGCTGGAAACAATTGGTGTTATTACCAAATGGTGATTTTTAATGTGTTAGAAGAATGAAATCATTACAGTAAGTACAAGCCTGGAGGAAGAATAATTTTGTTAACTATACTTAACTTTAAATTACATTAGGTGTAAATGAAATCAACCCAAATTCAGTTCTTATCTTGTTCCCCCCCTCCCCTTTTTAGAGTGTAGCCTTCAGCCTACTACTTAAAAGGCTGGGACGGCTTTTTGCTCAACAAAAATTGTGCTTCCCTGCTGTAGGATTTAATGATGTCCATAGTCTTCTCTCAAGGACCAAAGAGAAATAGGTGTAATCTACTCATTTGCCTGTCTCCTTGCTTCTTCTCTCCTTGGCTAATCCTTGGTGTACATTCAAGGCGTAGAAAGAGTTTTACATCAAATGTTTATTCTTTTATTTGAATTTATGAGCTGGCTATCTCCAGTACACTTTGAAGCTTTATTTTTAATGGGGAGTGATATGCTAATGTTTCAAATCCGTACACACATACAGCTTTCAGCTTCACTGTGCTTTTTGGCCTGTTGCTCAGAACACCACTGATTTAAATGTTAGTTGTACGGCATTTTTCTTTCCCATGTCATTTTGAATGTGCAAACCAAACCCAACTCAAACCTGCAACTTAATCCAGAGAGTCCATTCAGTTTGATATGAATGGAAGTGGTGGCTGGAACTATCGTATCAAATATATCAGATATTTCTTTTTTTTTTTTTTAGAAAACAAGAAACGAACCCCATGCTTCTATGCAGCAGGAATCTGTCCTACATTTAAACTGATTTTTAAAAAAAAGAGGCAACAAATAGATTAAACACAATAATCGGTGTAGCAATTCAATTTGGTGATTCAATTTGAAGTGGTGATTTGATCCAATTAGGTGCAAATCAAGGTTTTACGAGGCCTTAATACTGGTAAAGCTCTTCTGGATTTACTGGCATCCAGAGAGTTCTTCCCTTCCCCAACTTTTGAGGTGAGTGTTTAATATATGGGCACTAAGGCACATTGGCTAATGCACGGAAATGTAGAAATCAAAAAGACACAGAAGGAAAGTCAGGTTGTTCTGATAAAAGAGACGCCAGAAAAAGAAAGACAGGTGGAAATGAGAACGCAAGGATTTTAAAAACCTTACAATGAATGGAGGGTGATTATATGTGATTATCTGGGATTTACCAGAAGAGAAACGCTCTCTCATTCCTGGAGTTTTTGTTTATAATTGCCTGGAGTGGCTCAGTACATTGACCAGAAGCTAAAATGGCATCCGTAAACACTACTTTAGTCATAAATGTACAATTCCTTCCTTCCGGCCTGCCTTCTTCCTTCCCGGAGAAACTGAAATGTGATTTAAGGTCAGACAACTTTCTCTTTTTCTTTGTTTTTTTTAGAGGGCAGTATCTCAACCTTTGCTCAACATTTTTTGGAACTCGTTACAGTTGTTTGGTAGAATCCTGGGGAAGTTAAAGCAAACATAAAGGGGACATGAGCTAAACCTCAGCTTTATTTGTCCAGGAGAGCGGATAAAAAAACAAAAAAACACATATTCAACTTGGATGTCTAGTGATATCATCTGGGCAGATGAGTGTTTTTCTAACACTTCATTCAGGATTTCTTGCCTTTTGAATAAACCAGTCCTTAGAGCAGGGGTCTTCAAACTTGGCCCTTTTATGACTTGTGGACTTCAACTCCCAGAATTCCTCAGCCAGGCACACTGGCTGAGGAATTCTGGGAGTTGAAGTCCACAAGTCATAAAAAGGCCAAGTTTGAAGACTCCTGCCTTAGAGCATCAGCATGCATCACTGATAATGGAGAATGATAAGGGGCATGGTGGCCTAGTGTGGTTAAGATGCTGGGCTTGTCGTCCGGAAGGTCAGCAGTTTGAGGCACAAATGCCACATGACGGGATGAGCTCCTGTTCCTTGCTCCAGCTCCTGCCCACTTAGCAGTTGGAAAACACGCAAATGCAAGCAGATAAATAGGTACCATTTATGGGAAGGTAACAGGGCTCTGTGCACCTCGGCGAACAGTCATGCTGGCCACATGACTACAGAAGCATCTTTGGACCATGCTGGCTCCCTCGTCTAAGAGAGTGAGATGAGCACTGCCCTCTAGACTCAGACTGGACAGGGAAAAGCTTTACCTTTATCTGCTTTACACTTTAGTTAGGGAGAACATACACCCTGGAGAGAGACATACAGACATACATACATTCTGAATCCAGCTGGTTCTGAATAAAGTGCATGCAGTCTATATGCCTCCAAATCCTTGGGGTCCCTCAAGTCTCTGCTAGAAATGTCTGAAAGTGATTAGCATTCGGCCACGGAAAAGCACATGAAAGGAGACACGCTGCTTAGCATGTCATCCAAGTGAAGGCCAGACTCTTGTAGAGCTCTCTTAGGTTCTTGCTTGCAAGGCTGTACAGCATTTGATCTGGCAACCTCGAAAAGAAAGCTAGAGCTTTACTTAAAGGGAAAAGAACTTGAGAATCTCAGACTAATGTCCTGGTGCATAAATACATTGGAATTTATTATGTCCTGGTGAATAAATCTTTGAGACAAAGCAAGTGGTGGCTGTTGAGCTGTGGAGGGGCTCCATGCTTCATCAAGTGGCGATGAATTCCAATGTATTTCTTTCGAAATGAAAGCCTAGCTGACTTAGCCTGCAATTGTAACTAACATTCATCACGATTAACGTTCACTTAGGAGACAATTTGTTCTGCAATACTGTAGAGCCTCCAGGCATCCTACTAAGCTGTGGCTTGTTTATCTATAATTTCTTGAGGAAATCAAAATTATCTCATTTCACCAAAGGTGGAAAACCATAAATCACAATTTGCATACCGTGATATTTTTAATTTTTTTAAAAAATAAATGTGTGGTGTATAATCTACTTTACTTCAAAAATGCCAGGTCTGCACGTGGGGTGCCTTTTGATATTATTCTCAGAATAGCAGCTTGGTGAGGCTTGTTGAACCGGAAGAGAAGTCAACCTTATTTAGCTCCATGGCTAGGTGGAGATTTTAACCTGGATACCCCAATTCCCAGTTGCTACCTTAACCATCTTACCCCTAAACTCAATCCAACAGAGCTTGGGGACTGTAACGAGCCACAATGACTTCAAAATGACACCATGGGCCTGATGGTGTCCTTGTGAAGATGACACAATTTTATTCTCGTACCATGGTTAATGTTAGTATGTCAGCGCTATCCTTTGCACATCTGTGTGCATGTGCTTTCGAGTCATTGTTGACCCTTGGCAACTGCCTGGACAAATCCGTGCAGTTTTCTTGGCAAGATTTCAGAAGACCTTCCAGTTGATGTAGTGCTGTTGTTGTTGCGGCCCAGCAAATCACCCCTGACACCTGGCCACTGAATCCCTGCGGTTTCCTTGGCAACATTTTCAAAAAGAGTTTGCCCTTGCTTTCTTCCCAAGGGTGAGAGAGAGAGTAATTGGCCCAAGGTCACCAAGCTGGCTTTATCCCAAGGCAGAGCCAGAACTTCTAGTTTCTAGCCCAGGGGTAGGCAACCTTGGCTCTTTTATGACTTTTGGATTTCAACTCCCAGAATTCCTGAGCCAGTCATGCTGAGGGGAAAGGGAGAGGTTTCCATACTGAGCCATGCTGGCTCAGGAATTCTGGGAGTTGAAGTCCACGAGTCATGAAGGGGCCATAGATTCCCCCATGCTGGCTCAGGAATTCTGGGAGTTGAAGTCCACGAGTCATAAAAGAGCCAAGGTTGCCTACTCCTGGCCTAGGCCTAGGCCGCTTTATGACTGGTGGACTTCAACTCCCAGAATTCCTGAGCCAGCCATGCTGAGGGGAAAGAGAGAGTTTCCAAGCTGAGCCATGCTGGCTCAGGAATTCTGGGAGTTGAAGTCCACGAGTCATGAAGGGGCCATAGATTCCCCCATGCTGGCTCAGGAATTCTGGGAGTTGAAGTCCACGAGTCATAAAAGAGCCAAGGTTGCCTACCCCTGTTCTGGCCTATACTTCAACCTCTACATCAAAATGGCTGTGTATTTGCACATGGTTTAAAGTCTTCCCTTGTCCAGTTGTGACCAACTCAAGGGGGGGGCAGTTTTCATCTCCAATTCCCAGCCAAGAAGCCTGTCTTGTCTGAGAGCTGCTTACATCATTACGTGGCCAGCATGAAAATACAGAACAAGGGAACCTTCCTACTCAAGTGGTAACTCTTTCTCTACTTGCATTTGCACGCTTTCAGATTGCTAGGTTGGCAGGAGCTGGGGTGAGTAACGGGAGCTCACCCCGTCATGCAGTGCTCGGGTCTTGAACCCGGGCTCTTAGCTTTCCAGCTGACAAGCCCAGTGTCTTAACTGCTGAGCCATCACACCATCCCATTTGCACATAACATGATAAACATCATCATTTGCTCTCCTTACAACTCTTGCAGATGTCCTCTTTTGTAAGATCTTTTTTTCTTTTGTAAATAGACAAGAATATTTGTAGCTGAGAGTTGAAGTGTAGGATCCTTGGTGCTCTCTGAGCTTGGTGGTTTTCCTGCAGATATTCCGTTACCAAACTAGGTAGCACCATCATATCTGATAATGTTACCTACAGTAGTTTTGTAATGAAACATCTGCAAGAAATCCACCAGAAAACATGAAGGACCCCCACATCTTTTTCTGCTTCAGTTTCTCTGTATTCATTTGTCTTCGCTTCTCTCTATCTGGCTCTGTGCCAAGGAAACTGTAGCTCTTATGTCTATAAACAAGGTACTTATGCAGTGCCCATAAAGTAGAATCTATCACCTTCCAAGGCAGAGAATTACTATCAAATAATCACTTAATGTTTGTCAACATCTACTTCATCCAACTTTCCATTAGCTCATTCTAGTATTACCCTCCAGGGCAGGAAAAAAAACCTCAGTGGCTCCGTATTCAAATATATGAAGCAGAAAAAAATATAGTGAACACATTCACAACGTGTTGCATTTTGTCCTGGTTAATGACCACCATGAAGATTGATTTGATTTAATTAGATTTAATTTGATTTGAAAATGTAACATTTGATGAAGAGTAATGAAAGGAACAAGTACCCCCAGGGCATGCATCCACCCAAATGTATGGAAAGTGTAGAAACAGAGGGCTAAGCATTTGTGTCGCAATGCACAAGGGGCTGTCGAGCTTGCCATGAGGACGGTGGCCAAATGGAACAGTGCCAGAATGCTAACACACGCACACAGTGACATTGTTATCACTGAAGTGATAGCAGTGTTCCAATATCTAAGGGGCTGCCAAAAGAAGAGGGGGTCAACTTAATCTCCAAAACATCTGAAGGCAGGACAAGAAGTAATGGATGGAAACAATCAAGGAAAAAACTAACCTAGAATTAAGAAAAAAATATCTGACAGTTAGAACAATTAATCAGTGGAAGTTATGGGTGCTCCAGCACTGGAGGCTTTAAAGAAGAGATTGGACAACCAATTGTCTAAAATGGTATAGGGTTTCCTCCTTGAGAAGGAGGTTGGACTAGAGCACCTTCAAAGTCCTTTCCCATTCTGTTATTCATTATGCAAATACTACTCTTCTATCATATATCTCAATGTAAGCCATGTTTTGTCACTTGGCCTTCCTTTCCCCTTGCACAGAAGCCATTTCCATATTAATACACCCTTATTAAAAAAAATTCCCATTTTGTTTCTTGCCATATTACAACTTTAATGTTGAATGATGTCTACCTCCGTGTATGTGGGTATTGATGTTGAAGCTTCAGCTGAAAAGTTTAAAGCAGGTCAGGTCTGAGCCTAGAGTTAATTGTGAGAATCTCTTAATGCTAGACAATTGCCTTCTAAAATAGGATTAGTCAATTATAAGTTGATTGTGTCATTTCACTCCAAAATGATCTTGGCTTTTGACGCCATCTATGATGGCTCTGCCGATCATTAAAAATGAAAAGGCAAATGTGGGAAATTAGAGAGGAAACCTCTAAACCAAAGATTGGTTTAGTTCATTCAGGTGAAAATGTGAAATTATCTTGATCCTCTCCCCCCCCCTCTTTTTCCTAATCTAATGTGTCTCCTTGTTAATTTTGGTTGACTGACTCAAGAGCATGGGAGGAGATGTCGCAAGCATATAGGCAAAGGTGAAAGAGTTCTAAAGTGTTTCCAGAGCATGAATTATAAAGACAACCATCTTAAAAGGCTGTCTGGAGCAATCAGAACATTGTGAGAAGCCAAATGTTAGAATAAAGGAACTTTTTGACCTGGGCTATCAGAGATTTTTCTTACATTCCTATTATACTTACCCTTATTCTTCAGTTAGCATCGGGATTTTTTTTCTCTTTTTACCATCTTTTAATCCCTTTATTTGGAGGTGGAGTCGGGGCAACTGAAGGGAGGTGAGCATTCACTAGCCGGATGCCCTTCCTGACACCTATCAGAGTTTGCAGCAGATATTTGCTCTTTGTACCCTGAGAGAAAAACATCTGCCACTTCCTAGGATTGAACTCTCAACCTTCTGAGTGGGAGGCGGGCGTCTTTACCTCCAGGCCACTGGACTGCTCCAAGCATCAAATATATATTTATGCAAATACAAAGATATGGCTTCATGATTAGGTTATTTATTTCTTTGTTACTTGATATTAACCACAGGAGATCTGGTCTGCAATTCACTACGTGGTTTGTTTTCTCTTTTTTTTGCCATATTAAAGTGATTTAACTTTCTGATAACCAACACGCTAAATCTTCAACAGCCTGTAAATCCGTGTAAGCAGCACGTCATTCTGATCTTCATCATCCCACTGCGTAAGTTATGGAATGATGGACTTAAGTTGCTGCTCAATCTTCTGAGAAAGATTTTTTTTTTTAAAAAAAGTAAGAGGGATTTGATGGTAGATTTTTTTATTAACAGAAGATATGGAGTCTTCTTCTTCGTTGGGATCTCAAGCATAAGCTAGCCATCCATCTGTTTGAGCTGTTGTAATTAGCATCCCTCTATGGAGTGCTTTGGATCTTAATTTAATTTGGATTTGGATCCCATCAACTTTTAACTTGGATTTCTGCACTTTAAAAGCTATAAAGGTCGCATTCCAACTGAGCTTTACCCAGGGAGTTTATGAACTTATTATCAGTGGAGGTTTTTTTTTTTTTTTTGCATTCCCCCCTCCCCCTTTTTGTGACTCTTTAATCCCTTTACTTGGGCTGGAGTTGAGGCAACTGAATGGAGCCGAGCATTTACTGGCTGGATGCCCTTCCTGGTGCCTACATAGAGTTTGCAGCAGATATTTTCTCTTTGCACCTTGATAGAGAAACATCTGCCACTATCTGGGATTGAACTTTTGAGTGGGAGGCAAATCTCTTCACCTTTAGGCCACTGCACAATATTTTTTCCAGCAGCAGCAACAACAACAACAACAACAATATAATAATAATAATAATAATAATAATAATAATAATAATAATAATAATAATAATAATAATAATAATAATAATAATAATAATAATATCAAAATCATTTATGTTTTGTTGCCTCAGGGTTTTGTTTCCTACAACTCTGGAATTCCCTAGTGATATTCCAACTGCTAGTAACTAGCTCCTATCTTTCCAAATCTGCTAAGGTTGGACAGTGGAGAATGTTTCAGTTGTAGAAGAAATTCTACCAGGAACTTATGAGCTTGACTTGTGAAACAAATTAGACAACAAACATGTTCAAGAGTTTGTGGCAGCCCTTCAGAAAACAACAGGAACGTGTCATATCAGACAGAAAATCAAATGACAGGTTTTCTGCTGTGTTGTGTTGTGGCTACTTAAATTGAAAAACAGTTTTCTGTCAATCTTTTCCCAGGCTGAGAATTGGGAAGCTGCAAAAAAAGTGTTAGAAGAATAGAAGTCTAGACTACATATTACTGAATTTTGGAAATACAGGTAGTCCTCAACTTACAACTGTTCTGTCATGGTTCCGACAGATGAAACTCTTCAAAGAACTTTGAGGCATTGTTTACCTTAAAGAATCCTTATTTGAGAAGCATAGCATTGGCACTAACATAGTCAAAGCAAAAAACTGACTTCCCCTCTCCTGAGCACATAGTATCAAAGCACAATTTTAATTGCCCTGTAAACCGCCCTGAGTCCTATGGGAATAGGGCGGTATATAAGTCAAATAAAATAAAATAAATAAAATAAATAAGTTCCCTCCTCCAATTAACAGTCATAAATCACATTCCCCAATTAGTTTGAAGTGCAGGCGTCCCCTCCAGTTCTCCAACCTGCCATTTCTTATCATCTCTTATTTCAATAACCTTAGTTCTCACACTAGGTTCAGTATTGTTATGTCTAGCTAAACTCTCATGCACATTCCTCCCCCCAGCATCATCTAACTCTATCTCTAAGAGTAAAACAAAAGAAGAAAATGGTTGCATCGCCATCTGTTGTCAAAGCAAAAACACCCAATGTTAGCAGCGTTGACACGTTCATTTAGTGACCTTCAAAGTTACAACAGCAATGAAAAAAAAGGATTTCTGACCATTTTTCACACTCATGACATCCCAATGGCCAGGAGATTAGAATTTAGACACCTGGCAACTGACTCGTATTTATGACAGTTGCAGTGTGCTGGGGTCACGTAATCCCCTTTTGTGATCTTCTGATAAGCAAAGTTAATGGGGAAGCCAGGTTCCCGTAACAACCGTGAATATTAACTTCACAACTGCAAAGATTCATTTAGCAACAGTGGCAAGAAAAGTCATAAAATGGGGCAAAACTCACTTAACCGATGTCTCACTTAGCAATAGAAATTTTGGGATCAGCTGTGGTCGTAAATCAAGGACAGTTGTGGCCGTAAATTGAGGACTACCTGCAAATGAGCCGTGATGGCACAGTGGTTAGAATGCAGTACTGCAGGCTACTTCTTCTGACTGCCAGCTGCTAGCAGTTTGGCAGTTCGATTCTCACCGGCTCAAGGTTGACTCAGCCTTCTGTCCTTCTGAGGTCAGTATAATGAGGACCCAGATTGTTGGGGTCAAGATGCTGCCTCTGTAAACCTATTAGAGAGGGCTGTAAAGCACTGTGAAGTGATATATAAGTCTAAAGGCTATTGCTATTGCTAACTCTGCCCACTGCCAGGAGTTCAATCCTAACCAGCTTAAGGTTGACTCAGCCTTCCATCCTTCTGAAGTTGGTAAAATGAGGGCCCAAATGGTTGGGAGCCATAGGCTGACTCTGTAAACCCCTTAGAAAGGGTTGTAAAGCACTGTGAAGTGGTATATAAGTCTAAGTACTATTGCTATTGCTAACTCTGCCCACTGCCAGGAGTTTGATCCTAACCAGCTCAAGGTTGACTCAGCCTTCCATCCTTCTGAAGTTGTAAAATGAGGGCCCAAATGGTTGGGGGCCATAGGCTGACTGTGTAAATCCCTTAGAAAGGGCTGTAAAACACTGTGAAGTGGTATATAAGTCTAAGTGCTATTGCTATTGCTAAATGGTTAGGTTAGGCTAATTATTTTACCTCCATGTTCTGAAGCCTATTAGAAATTGTTTTTTTTTTAAAAATCTAGTGTTTCTGAAGTAGCCGAAGGACCACTCGGGACGACAGGCTAATAACAACAGATTTATTTAAGAGCAAGGCAAACAAAGAATAACTTGTCCGGCTTTTATAGCCGGCAGCTGGTAGCGAGGACCAATCAGCGGTGTCCGTTTTGGCGCCCTGTCAGGCAGGGACCAATCCGCGTCGTCTTTTGTTGACAGCTCCGGCTTCCGCGTGTCTTAGTGCTTTGACAGCCGCGAGCTGTCAGTGGTTGCGCCTGCGCTGTACGGTGGACGCTTTGACAGCTCAGGCTTCTTCGTAGTCCGGCGTTTGACAGCCGCGAGCTGTCAGTGGTGGCGCCTGCGCGGTGCGGGGAACTTTGACAGCTGTCAAAGTTCCCGCGTGTTTTCCTGTCAGGCTGCGTTTAGTTTATACGCTTGCTGCTGCCGCTTTGATTGAACAGTTAACATATATACATCATATCAAGGGATTGTTTACATATATAACACACCCCTTACCCCTCCCCTGGTGCGTTTCTGCCGTCTTGGATGTTTGAACCTGCCCACTGATAGTCTTTTAGGTAGGTGGGTGGTCTCCGATTCCTGGTTGAGCGGCGAAGGGGTGGAGGGTGCTCAGGTTCCGGGTCTTCGTTTTGGTGTTCTTCTTCCTGGTTTGGAATAGGCAGCATTTCCGGTGGGAGCTGTATGCTGGCATTGGTTGGTTGCCCAGAAGTGTGTGGTGGTTGTCTGGGTCTGAGCTGATCAATATGGCGGCGTATGTTGCCGTGTGCTTGCGTAGCTATAAGGTATGAGATGGGCCCCGTTTGTTTTATTACTGTCCCTTGGACCCACTTGTTTTTATCTGTGTATGATCGCGCCCAAATTAATTGACCTGGGTTGAGTGTGCGGGCGGGGTGGGGGTGCGGTTCTTCTTCTGGATACGTGTCAGGGTGCAGTCTGTCCAGATGTGTTATTAGTCTTCTCCCCCATCTTAATTCGGCTGGTGATTTGCCGGTCGTGGAACAAGGTGTTGTGTGTTGTGCTAAGAGGAACTGGCTGATGCGCCTCTGCCAGTTTCCTTTAACGAATTTTTTTAATGCTTCTTTTGTGGATCGTACCATAATTTCAGCCATCCCGTTTGACGATGGGTGGAACGGCGCCGACGTGACCAACCTAATACAATTCTTCGTAGCGAAGATCTGAAATTCACGAGAGGTGAATTGAGGTCCGTTGTCAGAAACTATGGTGTCAGGTAGGCCGTGCGTAGCGAATATTTTTCGTAAAGCTTGTATAGTGGCTTGGGACGTTGTTTTTCTAAGGGGAGTGACTTCCAGCCATTTTGAGTGGCTGTCTACTACAATTAAGAAACTTTGGCCTTGGATGGGTCCCGCAAAATCTATATGTATACGTGACCAAGGGTTCCTTGTTGTTTCCCATTTATGGATTGGAGCCTGGGGTGGTTCATTCCTGGTCCCTTGACAGGTATAACACCCACCCACGTACTTTTCTATTTGTTTATCTATGCCTGGCCACCACACATAACTTCTAGCCATCGCCTTCATTTTTACAATTCCAGGGTGTCCTTCGTGTAAGATTTGTAATGTTTGGTCTATGTTTCTTTCTGGTATGATGACCCTATTTCCCCACAGCAGGCATCCTCTATGTGTTGAGATCTCATTTTTTCTGTTATAATAGGGTTGGAATTGAGGTTGTGGATTTTGAGCTGGCCATCCTGTTGTGGCCCATTTGTGGATTCTGGCAAGTATTTTATCTTTGGCAGAATTAGTAGCTATGATGTTTGCAGTCAGGGGGCATTCTGGAAGTTGGGAGATTGCTAAAATCTGGCTGGCTGGGGCTGGGTCTGGGTCCCTGGTTTGTATGGGCAGTCTGCTGAGGCAGTCAGCATGACCCAATTCTTTACCTGGTTTATGTATTAGTTGATAGGAATAGGCTGCTAAGAAGGTTGACCATCTTAGCATTCTCGGGGAGAGAATTTGTGGAGTAGTTTTGTTCCACGTGAATATGCCTAGCAGGGGTTTGTGATCTGTAATTATAGTGAATGGTCTTCCATATAGGTAATCATGAAATTTTTTGACCCCTGCTACTATTGCTAGGGCTTCCCTGTCGATTTGGGCGTAGTTTCTTTCAGCTTTGGTTAGAGTGCGTGAATAGAAGGCTATGGGTCTTTGTGTGCCGTCCTTGAATATGTGACTTAAAACAGCCCCGATTCCATAGGGAGAGGCATCGCAAGCGATGCATATTGGGGTGTCCTCCCTGAAAAGGGTGATAGTTGAACTGTGACAGATAATCTTTTTTAATGAATGGAAGCTATTCTCATGTTCTTTGGTCCAGGACCAAGTTGTACCCTTGTCTAGGAGTCTATGCAGAGGCTCCGCAATAGTGGCCTTATGGGGGATGAAGGCATGGTAAAAATTTAACAATCCTAAAAAGGATTGCAGCTCTTGCTTATTCCTAGGACTGGGTGCGGTTTGAATAGCCTGTAGTTTTTCTGAGGTGGGGTGAATGCCCTGGCTATCTATTTTGTACCCTAGGAATTCAGTGGAGGTGACTCCAATAGAGCACTTTTCCCGCTTAAGTTTGAGGCCGGCTTCTCTGAGCCGGCTTAGCACAGCTGACAGCCTGTCAGCTAAGTTCGCTTCGTTTTCTCCGGCGATGAGAACATCGTCAAAGTAGGGGCAGACCCCGGGTATTCCTTTCAGGGTCTTCTCCATGATACCCTGAAATATACCCGGGGCCGCCGATATGCCAAATTGGAGCCTCTTTACCTTAAAGGCGCCGCGGTGGGTAACAATTGTCTGGGCCTCCGCAGTGTCCTCAGTGACAGGTAGCTGTAAGTACGCCTGTGAGAGATCGAGCTTGGCGAAAAGGGTGCCAGAGCGGATGGAAGCAAATACGTCCCTTACCGCTGGCACTGGGTAGGCATGGGGGCTGAGGGCTAAGTTGACTGTCGCCTTATAATCAGCGCACAGTCTCACCTCCCCATTAGGTTTGATTGGGGTGACGATTGGGGTCTCCCAGGTTCCCCCTTCTGTTGGCTCAAGCACCCCTAGTCCTACGAGGCGATCAAGTTCGTTTTCGATTTTTTCTTTAAGGGCAAAAGGTACCCTCCTGGCTCTTATCTTAACTGGTTGGATTGCAGGGTTTAACTGTAAGGAGATGGGGGGACCCGTGTATTTCCCTAAAGTGCCATCGAAAACGTCGGCGAACTTATCGCAAACGGCTTCTAGGCTGGGTGTTAGGATGGTGTTAACCCCTGTTAAAGCGATACCTAGTGGACTGAACCAGTTTAGTCCTATCAAATTGGTGCGGTTCCCTGGCGTAACTAAAACCTCCAGGGGACCCTTGAACCCCTTGTACTGCACTACGACCTTGGCTTTTCCTTCCACCGGAATGGGGGTTTTCTGGAAGTCCGCTAGGTGTACCTGAGTTCGTTTCAGGGAAATTTGTCCTCGGCCCTTCTGACAGATCTCCTGATAGGTTGTTAGAGAAATTAAGGAAACTGCCGACCCGGAATCTACTTCCATGTGGCAGGGCACCCCCTGAATTCTGACCCAGATCTTAACCTTGGAGCTTATGCTGTTTACCCTGTCCACAGTCTCTACCAGGGGCCCTGGGTGGGGTTCTCTGCTGGCCTGGGCGGCTGGCCTACCTGGGGGTTTTGCCTCCACCTCATTGATGTTGTCCCGGCCTTTGCTGCGGCACACCGGCTTGATGTGGCCAGTCTTTCCGCAATTGTGGCATTTCGCGTTCCTAAAACGGCAACTTCCTCGGGCATGATTGCCTCCGCAGCTGGCACAGGCGGCTCGTTGCTCGTAACGCGGTGGTGGCGGTGGAGGGTTCCTGGACCCCCGGCGGTCCGACGTCTTTCCCCTTCTTGGCTGTCTGTGCTCCATTCGGCGTTGTAGGGCTTCTCCGTCGGTGAAATCTACCGACTCTCCGCTGTCGCTGAAGGCTGCGCTTTCCTGGTAGACTGTCGCGGGGGTCTCTGGGGTCGTGTTGGTCGGCTTCTTCTTGTGGCTGTGTTCGTATGCCATGATCTCCCTGGTCAGCTCGGCCAGGTTCATGTCGGGTTTGGACGTCAGTTTTTTTTGTAGCTTCTCGTCCCTCAGACCGATCACCACCTGGTCTCTGATGCGATCTTCCAGGTCGGGGAAGCAGCAGTTCCTTGCGGCATGTCTGACCCCGGCGATGAATTCGTTGGCGGGCTCGTCCTGCCGTTGTTTCTTTTGCGCGAATTGCACCCGCCAGTATAGTTCTGATTGAGCCGGCATGTAGTATTTGCTCAGCTGGTCCACCAAGTCCGCGTATGAGACTTCAGTGATGGGCACTGGGCTGAACAACCCGACGGCTGCATCGTACACCGGGGGCCCGCTGATGTACAGCAGAGCGGCGGCCTTTGCTCGGTCGTCAGTGATCTTACTGACGAGGAGGAATCCCTCGACTTGGCCGAGGTGTGATTGCCATCTCTCGGGATGGCGTGTATCAAACTCCCTCACACGGCCGAAGTTTGCCATGTCGTCCGGTCCTGGGTTGCTCCGATGGAAGTTAAAACTTCCGTGACAGCTCTTGCCGGGAACTCCCTTCCTCGGCCGTGACTTCAGCTCCGGAGCGATCCCATCCTCGTCGCCAGTGAAGTAGCCGAAGGACCACTCGGGACGACAGGCTAATAACAACAGATTTATTTAAGAGCAAGGCAAACAAAGAATAACTTGTCCGGCTTTTATAGCCGGCAGCTGGTAGCGAGGACCAATCAGCGGTGTCCGTTTTGGCGCCCTGTCAGGCAGGGACCAATCCGCGTCGTCTTTTGTTGACAGCTCCGGCTTCCGCGTGTCTTAGTGTTTTGACAGCCGCGAGCTGTCAGTGGTTGCGCCTGCGCTGTACGGTGGACGCTTTGACAGCTCAGGCTTCTTCGTAGTCCGGCGTTTGACAGCCGCGAGCTGTCAGTGGTGGCGCCTGCGCGGTGCGGGGAACTTTGACAGCTGTCAAAGTTCCCGCGTGTTTTCCTGTCAGGCTGCGTTTAGTTTATACGCTTGCTGCTGCCGCTTTGATTGAACAGTTAACATATATACATCATATCAAGGGATTGTTTACATATATAACACAGTTTCAGTTTTGTATTTAACCCAAAGGTTTCAATCTAGCAGATGAGTGATCAGCCTAGCATTAAATGAATGCTGTCTTCTCCATGGCATTTTACTAAAGCTTTGTTAGAAGAGAGACCTACTTCATCAGAAGCATACACTGGCTGGGAGGGGATAGCTGTAGAGACAGATGGATTGCAATTTTTGCAGAGCGAAAATCATTAACGAGGCGACTGTTAATGCAAGGAAGGGCTTCTGCTTGTGGGGGATTTAATGAATTGCTTAAATATAGCCTCCATTTCCTGAAGCGGTAACGTTACTAAACCATTTTTTAAAATGCTTTTTATGGAACCAATCTAATATCAACAAACTGTTGTAAAAATAATGATTGAGTGTGTGAGTATCAGACTGGCTGTTAAGCAAAGCACACACATGTGAAAGGAAGACGGTTTGGTACTGAGGCCACAACATCTGCCTTTAATCCACAATTTTAAGATGAGGTTGTAGGTGCAAAATGGCTTAATTAGACACACTTGATTGATTAAGGAACCATGTGGCTGTCAAGCTTAATCTTTTACAATAGAACTTTCAAATGAACGTATTTATGATCACCACTTACAGTAATCCAGTGGGAATCAAACACAACTAAATCCAGCTGACTTCAACTGCATAGTCATCTTCCTGATGACAAAAGACTTTGGGAAAACTTTTTGATCTGGGCTGATATAGCCAGCTCACTTTTCATTTCAAGGTCTCCTGAACATTTTTGCAAATAATTCCTCCATGGCATTTTTGTTCAAGAGGAAATGAATTAGGGAGATGATGATAATCACAGCGTTGCTGAACCACAAAATTGTTGTGGTGCTGCTGGTCCTCCCTATTTTCTTACAGCCATTGTTTTTGTCTATTGTCTCCTAATTACTGGCATCCTGATAAGCGGGCTGGATGGTTTTAAAATATCCAGAGAACCACCCTTCTTTTCATTGCATATGATAAAAGAAATGTTTCTTTTTTTAAAAAAAAATCCATATTTATTTATATCAATTGCAAAATTTATTCAGAACAGTTACGTATCTTAGCATCCTTTTTTCCCACCTTACCTGATTAAAATATGCAATCTCATTATGGTCATTTCATTATTATCTCATGGCCAACAGATGGTTCAGTTCTGTCTCCTAATATTGCCTATTTTTGGACTGATGAAAAGTCAGAGAAGAGAACTCTTCAACTGTGGCAAATCTCATTATCTTTGTACAACATCCTTTCAAATGTTTTAAAACTGTCAATTATTCATACAGTATCTCCAGTTCATTTTTTTCCTGGCTTCTTCTAAAATATGTTAATTTTCCTCATTTGATGGGATTAATGTCCTTCTCCCTGCACCAATTTAAGAGAAAGAAAATGTTGAAGGCGTAAGATAGGAGATGCATGGCTTTTAAACGTGGCTTAGAGTTAAGACAACTGCCAAAAGCACCACTTTTCCAATAAACAAGAATATTTGTAGTTCAGGGTTGAAATGAGGGGTCCTTGGTGCTCTCTGAGTTTGGTTGTTTTCTTGTAGATGTTTCATTACCCAGTTAGGTAACATGAGCAGTGCTAGTCCTGATGTTACTAGTTTGGGCAATGAAACATCTACAAGAAAACAAACAAGCTCTGGGAGCACCAAGGATCCTGAGCTAATTTGCTTCCAGACTAATTTAGAAGAAGCATTATATCAAAAATGTTTGAAGCCTTGATTTCCTTCTGCCCTGCAGTTGTGAAACCACTCCTGGAATACAATTCTGGGCCCCACAATGGAGGAAGCACCGCCTTGTAAAGCCACTCAGAATAATTTTGAAGTTAGGCAGCCCAGAAATTTGATAAATAGATGAAAGTCCAGATGACTATTGACAAATTGGACAAGATTCAAAGGATGACAATGAAGATGGTCCAAAAGCTTGAGGCCATGCTGTAAGAGCATAGATATTTGGGAAGTTCAGTCTGGAGAAAACAAGAGAGAGGGACCCATGATATAAATGTTCAGGTAAATAATAGAGTTTCATAAAGAAAACGGTGAGGAAGTGTTTTCCATTGCCATGGAAACAAGGAACAGAAATAATAGTACAAGTTGTGACCACCTAGATTTCACTTAACTATAAGGGCAAACTTTCCAATGAGACAGTCCACCTACAGAAATGTGTTCTCCATCTCTGGAACTTTTAAGGAGAGGCTGAAAAACTAGCTCTCTAGAATATTATAATTGGTTTGCCTACACAATGCAGACAGTTGGACTAGATGGGGTTCTGGGATTCTTTCCAGCTCCAAAATACAACGATTCCATATTAAATTTAAAGCACTGTGAAGGTTAGCAAAATAAGGAGGGTACCCTGATAATTTTTTAAAAATTGTTTTAATTTTTAATTGTTTAGCTAATTTATTTTGGGGCTGTTTGTTTAATTCTTTTTTAACTTTTGTATTGTTGTTTTTATTGTTGTTAGCCGCCCTGGGTCCTTCGGGAGATAGGGCGGCATATAAGTCCCATAAATAAATAAATAAATAAATAAATAAATAAATAAATAAATAAATAAATAAATAAATAAATAAATAAATAAATAAAAAAAAATTGTTCTTAGTCAGGAGAGAAGAAAGTGAATAAATATTTCTGAGTGAAGAAAAATCATTGTGAGTTGTTCATATCTGACACCAGGCTAACCTTTTTCAGGCTGTTTCAATTTGCACAAAAAAATACTGTTGTTCTCAAACAAAATGTCGGATCCAGGCTTAGCTTTACCCTCCTACCTTGCTCAAGGAAGAATGCCTGATTTTAAATATTATTTGTTGTTTAGCAGTTTAGGCTCTTTTTTTTACTTCCCAGTTTGAAATCATGAAATGCCAGGACTAGTATGGCCTGGGAGTAAATAAACCTGAACGCTTGTGATGGAATATGATTGAACAATCCTGCCCTGTTGGCTCTGCTAACTGTGGCTCGCATGAGTTTGTCCCAAAACATTTGGTAGATACCAGGTTGCCTATTCATACTCAAGGATTTGGGAATTTCTTATTGACATGACAAATTGGAAGCTCCTCAACAGGCAGCTTTTGCTGAAATGTTGCCATTGTGTCTTGCCCCCAAGCTTCAAGCTGTACAGTCTGAGCCTGTATGTTTCAAATGAACATGATTAGAAATTTGGGTGAAGGTTCTCCTTCTGAACATAAGCTGATCTAATTGACACTCCAGAATTCAGACCAGCCCAACTACAACAATCCTTCCCTTGTCATTTGAATGGTTAATTCAGTGATACATTTTTTTAAAAGAGTGTCATTGACAAAAGCCATGAAGGAAAGAAATGTATAGAAGGCCCATAAAGCATATGGTGAAATGTACATCAAAACCCAATATGGGACACAGAGACTCCAATAGATTGGATACAGAGTTTGTCTAGATGTAGACCAAACATCTGTATTAGGAACAGAACATATGAAGAACGGCTGCAGGATTTGGGTTTGACTACTAGTCTAAAGAAAAGAAACAGAGGGGACATGATAACGGTATTCCAGTATTTGAGGGGCTGCCACAAAAAAGAGGGGGGTCAAATTATTCTCCAAAGCACCAGAAGGCAAGACAAGAAACAATGGGTGGAAACTAATGCAGGAGAGAATCAACCTGGAATTAAGGAGAAACTTCCCAAGAGTGAGAACAATTAATCAGTGGAACAGCTTGCCTTCAGAAGTTGTGGGTGCCCCATCACTGGAGGCTTCTAAGAAGAGACTGGACGGTCACTTATCTGAAATGGTGTAGGTTCTCCTGCTTCAGCTGGGGGCTAGAGAAGAAGACTGCTGAGGTCCCTTCCAACATTCTGTTCTGTTCTGTTCTAATGGTTGTCCAATCCAGTCTAGTTATAAACCTCCAGTGATGGAGCACCCACAACTTCTAGAGACAACTTGTTCCACTGATTTTTCCTTAGTTTTAGATTGTTCTGTCCATGATCATATGGACATGTTTTTGTTTTTTTTTGTAATCTACGGAAATGAAACAGGATAAACTTGTGTTTGTCTTTCTAAAGCATTCGCATTTTCCAGGTGGTTTTGTTTGTTCCTAGCTGAGGTGTCTTCAAATCCCAAACTCATTCTTCTTTCCCCATATGTTGAAATGAAAGCTTCTATAGCTCACCTTTCTTCTAGAAATACTTGAATAATTTGATCTTCATGAATTTTGAGAATAACAAATCTGATTCATGCCTCCCAAATGAATGTGCAGGTCAGAAAAACAATCATTTGGATTCAGAGCATTTCCAACTTGTTTCAATGCATTCAACACATTCATAAATGTGTATTTTCTCCTGGAAACACATGTAGAAACAAGTCTTTTGAGGAAAAAAAAATGCATTTACATATGTTTATGATGCACAAGTACATTTTGGGTTGAAGTTATGTACTTTAAACATACATCTGTATGAATATATGATTAAGGCAGGAAAGAGAGGGAATGAATTGATGAATTAAATGATGATATTTTGATGCAGAAGGGAAATAAACCCAACCTTTCATTTCTGTAACTTTCTACTTTCCCATTCCTAATTGCTTCCCAGCTCTTTATTCCATCCTTAGATTTTATTTAGAGCAGAAATAATTATTTCATGTGACTGAAATCTAAAACCTCCTGTTGACAGACATACTCTACCTACTTCTTAATTTAGTGGTATTGGAAGAAACATAGAGTCCACCTACTCCTTGTTTGAGTACTGAATTGGATAATGAAATGGGGTGAATTCAATGCTTGCTTAGTCTACTAGGCAATCAATTGTTTGATCCAGACTTGGAAGGTGTTATTGTACAGAATGTGGTATTCCTAGTTCAGAAATGACAGATCTCTAAACTTCAGACCTGGAGGCCTGGGCCGCCAATTGTTCACACTGAGTAGATGGATAATTCATAAATATTTAAGCTGCTCATTTTTAGACTAGTTGAACTTCATAGCTTCATATTTACGGCCTGTGAAAAATCAATATTTCAACATTTGCATTTCAAATGTCTTGGGAATTGCCATGCCAGCCTCTCTGGCATTTCTTTGGGGGCAGGTGAAGTAGCCGAAGGACCACTCGGGACGACAGGCTACTTAACTAAAGGTTTATTTAGAGCAAGGCAAAACAGAATAACTCGTCCGGCTTTTATAGCCGGCAGCTGTCAGTGAGGACCAATCAGGAACGTTCCTTTTGGCGCCGCGTCAACCGGACCAATCCGCGCCGTCTGTTCTTGACAGTTCTTGCTTCCGCATGGCTCGGTGTTTTGACAGCCGCGAGCTGTCAGTGGCTGCGCCTGCGCCGTGCAGGGAACTTTGACAGCTGTCAAAGTTCCCGCGTGTTCTCCTGTCAGATTTGTTTTTCCCTCACCGTATAACCGGAATAACTTGTTTAACTTATATAATATTGTTTACAGATATATTACAGCAGGAAAATAACATCCTTGGGGGTCACAATGCTTTTTTTTTTACTGTTATTGATTCGTATAGAAATCAGAGCGGTGTGGCATCAGAAGAAGGGTTTGGTTTGACACCGGTTTCCCTCAAAGTGGTATTTAATATAAGCATTAAACTAATGTGAATGAATGAAGTAATCTTGTTCCAGCCTTCCATACGGTCTACATATGTATTTATATATGTATGTATGTACTGTACATTTGTATCTACAGGTGGTTCTTGACTTGAGACCACAGTGGAGCCCAAAATGTCTGTGGTTAAGTGAGTTTTGCCCCATTTTACGACTTTTCTTGCCTCGGTTGTTAAGTGAATCACTGCAGTTGATAAGCTAGTAACTCGGTTGTTAAATGAGTCTGGCTTCCCCACTGACTTTGCTTGTCAGAAGGTCGCAAAAGGGGATCACATGACTTTGGGGCATAGCAACCGTCATAAGTAGGAAGCAGTTGCCAAGCGTCTGAATGTTGATCACGTGACCAGGGGAATGCTGCAAAGGTCGTAACTGTGAAAAATGGTACTAAGTCACTTTTTTCATCGTAGCTTTGAGCGGTCACTAAGTCGAGGACTTCCTGTACTTGATTTATAAGGCCAGCCAACTCAAACAATACAATTCAGAGTGTCCTACAACGACAACAACAAAAAAGCCAAACCATAAACTGGAATGAATAAACCACCCATTGTAGTTAAGAATTATGTGTGAGCCAAGCCGCCGTTGGTTTTAAAAAATTCCCATTTGTGTGAATCCACCAGTAACGTTTGCTAAGTTTTTGTTCTCTCTCTCGCAATGTTCCGCTTAACCTACCTGTTCAAGATGTGTTTTCCCTTGCATTGCCATCTTCTGCTGGGAAAGATTTATGGACATATGTATGTATTCTGCAAAATGAATATATAAATATTCATTTAATTAAAATGAACGAGGGAAAACTGATTCACAAAACAGTTTCCTGTAATGAAATCTCAGGCTGGATAGTGCAGTTTGATGGATGACTTAAGGCCAGAAAAGTAGTCATTTAATCCACCTTTCTTTTCATTAATTCATTACATCCCTGAGATTCATTAGCAGGCCTATTAAAGGACCTACCAAAAGGCAGGTTGGAGAGAGGGGACAAGCTATACGGTGAAGCTGAAGCTGAAGCTGAAGCCACTAGCCTGAGGATGACGGATGAGATTTCGTCGAAACGTCGCCCTGATACCTCCAATTCTACATGGGGAAAAACCCGAATGACCAAATATATAGGTAAAGGTAAAGGTTCCCCCGCACTTGCGTGCTAGTCGTTTCCGACTCTAGGGGCCGGTGCTCATCTCCGTTTCAAAGCCGAAGAGCCAGCGCTTGTCCGAGGACATCTCCGTGGTCATGTGGCTGGCATGACTAGACGCCAAAGGCGCACGGAACGCTGTTACCTTCCCACCGTAGTGGTCCCTATTTTTCTACTTGCATTTTTTACGTGCTTTCGAACTGCTAGGTTGGCAGAAGCTGGGACGAGTAACAGGCGCTCACTCTGTTACGCGGCACTCGGGATTTGACCCGCCAAACTGCCGACCTTCCGATCGACAAGCTCAGCGTCCTAACCCACTGAGCCACCGCGTCCCTGTGACCAAATATATATATATATATATATGTGGATCTTCGGTCATTCGGGTTTCCTCCCGCGTAGAACTAAAGGTGTAGGTGCGACGTTTCGACGGAATCCCATCCGTCATCATCAGGCTGGTGGCTTCTGCTTCCTTCTTCTGGGAGAAGCATGTGGCTGTTTGTTCCTCTTTTTTAAACTGCCAGAGGGGGTGTGTTCTGTGGGTGGAGGTGTGCTCTGATTGGGTGGGGGACCAAGTGTGTTCTGATTGGGTGGGAGTGTGTTTTGAATGGTGGGTGTGTTCTGATTGGGTGGGAGTGTGTTCTGAGTGGATGGGCTGGTCTCAGCTGCCAGCTCCAGACCTGAGCTGGTGAGTTGTGCTGCTTTTGTTCGGCTTCGTGTTTGTGGTGGTGCCATGTTTTTATAGTGGGTGTCAGTTTGCTTATTGTGTGGTTTGGAGGGGTTTAAAGTGGCTCAGGGACGCGGTGGCTCAGTGGGTTAGGACGCTGAGCTTGTCGATCGGAAGGTCGGCAGTTTGGCGGGTCGAATCCCGAGTGCCGCATAACAGAGTGAGCGCCTGTTACTCGTCCCAGCTTCTGCCAACCTAGCAGTTCGAAAGCACGTAAAAATGCAAGTAGAAAAATAGGGACCACTCCGGTGGGAAGGTAACAGCGTTCCGTGCGCCTTTGGCGTCTAGTCATGCCGGCCACATGACCACGGAGATGTCCTCGGACAAGCGCTGGCTCTTCGGCTTTGAAACGGAGATGAGCACCGGCCCCTAGAGTCGGAAACGACTAGCACGCATGTGCGGGGGAACCTTTACCTTTACTAAAGTGGCTGATGTTGCAGCTGTAGTTAGGTTTTTGTTTTGTGGTTGTGCCTCGTTATCATTGTGGGTTCGGATTTGCTTTTTGAATGGTTGTGTGGTGGTGATGTCATGTGATGTTATCATGAGTTTGGGTCTGGTATCATTCTTGGTGGTTGGGACTCGTCTGTCACATCACATGACATCACCACCACACAACCATTCAAAAAGCAAATCCGAACCCACAATGATAACGAGGCACAACCACAAAACAAAAACCTAACTACAGCTGCAACATCAGCCACTTTAAACCCCTCCAAACCACACAATAAGCAAACTGACACCCACTATAAAAACATGGCACCACCACAAACACGAAGCCGAACAAAAGCAGCACAACTCACCAGCTCAGGTCTGGAGCTGGCAGCTGAGACCAGCCCATCCACTCAGAACACACTCCCACCCAATCAGAACACACCCACCATTCAAAACACACTCCCACCCAATCAGAACACACTTGGTCCCCCACCCAATCAGAGCACACCTCCACCCACAGAACACACCCCCTCTGGCAGTTTAAAAAAGAGGAACAAACAGCCACATGCTTCTCCCAGAAGAAGGAAGCAGAAGCCACCAGCCTGATGATGACGGATGGGATTCCGTCGAAACGTCGCACCTACACCTTTAGTTCTACGCGGGAGGAAACCCGAATGACCGAAGATCCACATATAAACACCCGCGAAAACCTCAGAAAACATATATATATATATATATATATATATATATATATATATATATATATATATATATATATATATATATATATATATATATATATATATATATATATATATAAAACAGTTTTTACGATGTGTGCTCGCTTCCTTAATTTCACAGTGTATATTTCTCAACTCCACGTATACAGTCCCTTGCTTTGCTTTTCTGCAGTTCTGAGCACAGCTGGGCGAAATTGCAGCTTTTAAGCCTTTGGCTGGCAAGGTAGATGAATAGCTTTCTCCCGAGCCCCTGACAAGGAGACATACTGGGATACATTGCAGGCTGAGTGGTGGGGCCTCCAGAGCCAGAATGTCATAGCTGTGATGGCATCCAATAGCTGGAGAATTGGGAAGTCCTGCTCTTTTGTGAACAGGGTCACTTGACTGGCGTATCTGCTAATCTCAGGGGTGGCCCTGAACTGGCCTTCCGCGACAGCATGAAAGTGTCAGCAAAAACTTCTTCAAAACATCCTAAATCATATTGGGTGGAAAGCTGTGGGAAGAGAAACATTTAAAGTAGCCTGGAATCCTTTTTTTGTTTTGTTTTTTTTTGGCCTCTCTTGCTTGTTCATTTAGGGGCGCTTGGGAATACCTTCGTTTCAGCAGGTAACTAGCATCGCGTACTAAAAACAGCACTTAGCAGCGTTGGTCTTGATTTCTGGTTGATTTCTGCACTCAAGACTCAGCTATACAGGGATCAATTCTAAACTGAATCAGACCACTGAGCCATCACGTCTTAAATCATCTTCCTGGCCTGATCACAGCTTTCCAAGCTTTCTGGTCCAGCGTCACCTGGAGATAATCGAAGTTTGAACCCAGGGCTTCCTACATGCATAGTATGTGCTCTGTCTCTGAGCGATCATAGTCTACAACAGGGGGCCCCAACACCCAGTCTGTGGACCGGTACTGGGCTGCGGCATGCCAGAAACCAGTCCGTGTAAACAAGCAAAGCCCCATCTGCGGGATGCAGGCAGTACATGAAACCATGCACCCTCCGGTCCGCAGAAAAACCTCTTTCAACAGAACTGGTCCTTGGTGCTCAAAAGGTTGGGGACCTCTGCTCTATAATTAGAACAGTGAATAATTTATCCTCTGCATCTACTGAAGGTCTAGCTTCACCAATTCGACTAAAGTATCGTTTGGCTTATTGGGCAGAACCAATAAATATAACCTTATAAAAGATAGATCCAAACTTGTAATAATGAAGAATTTCCTGATTGTAAGAGCTATCAAACAACGGAAAAACCTGCGCCCTAAAATTGTGGGGCTGCTCCATCACTAGAACTTTTCAAGAAAAGATCGGACAGCTATTTGCCTGGGATGACAGGAAGGTTCTTGTGTTGGGCAGGCAGGTGGATTAAGTGATCTCCAAGATCCAGTGACCTTCCAACTATATGATGATGCCTTATCACAGTGAGAAACCAGAGCATTCCCTGTCTATTCGCCAAGTCTGCCTAAAATGTCCCGACATATCTGGGCATGAGAAAGAAAAGAGAGCCACAATGGCTTATGTAGAAAAAGTTAGTGAAATGTTCCCTGTCCTTCTCCACGTTCAAGATGCATAGTTTTTGTCACACCCCATAGAGACTCCTTCATCATGTAGTTCTTTTACTGAATTTATAAGAAGTCACTTTACAGGCACTGTGTCAAATACTTTTTTTGAAGTCGGGAGTTCAGAAACAATATTGGCTAAATTTACTTGAGCTTTCTTAAAGAAAGGAAATAGACGCCACTGAGGAATACCTGGCGGGTTTTTATTAACTCCAATAACACCCCCACCCCCTTCTTCCTCCTTTCTTTTTTTCATCTAGGAAAACTTAATTTCTTTAGCTGCCTTTTTACAAAACTAAAAACCTTTGAAGGGAAAAAAAAACAAACAAAACTTTTGCATATCAAGCAATATCGCTAGAAGTCTGATGCAGGCTCTGGAGACTTGATAAAACCCTCAAAGAGCCAGTGTGTTTCCTGTATCTCATAGGTGGAAATCTGTCAACAGCTATTTATATCCTGACACATTTCTAATATGATCTTCATACTGTTTATGCTTCACATCAAGTGCCTAAGTAATTGGAACAGTCTGCAATAAAACGATTGTCAGTTTCTTTTTTCCTCTTCCCAGCCCAGAAGAAGATACCCAGCGAATAACAGTTAACGCGAGGACGGCAAAGACAGTGGATTAAATTACATGCTTGTATGAATAGTTAAAAGTAAAGCTGTGGCAAGATGCCCCGGCTTCTTCCCATTTTGCTTTCAAGTTTTTCAACCGGCAACTTGGGAGAGAACGTCTCTTTCCTTTTGAATTATTCAGCTATCAAAGAGGGGACAGCAAGAAATTCAAACTTTTTTCCTCGAGTTACTTTGGCCACGCGGACCACGTCTTTGGACAGCTTCACCGTTACTCCATGAGTGTATGCACAAGGATGGACAGGGATAGGAGCAAAAAGGGCAATACAGTATCCATCACTGCATTAACCTTAATTTTTCATAGGCCCTGAAAATGTCCTTCCTTCCAAACCTTAAATGTTGGTTACTACACTAAGATGAACGTTCGTCTCCAGCCATTCTCCTGCTTTTATTTATGTTTTTTAAGGGGAGGTGAACGCGAGGCAGAGACACGGGTCAAAGTCAAGAGAGGAATCAACCTGGAATCGTTACGTTTCCACAAGTGGTCAAAGTCCAGCTCCCTTTGAATTCCGTTAACTCTTACCTAGTCCCAATTTAATGCTGTATAGGCATAAACAATAAATCAGATTAACTAGAACTTAATGTATGGTCCTGATTCTTCCTGCCTGACATCAAGCGTTTTAATGGTTGTGATATAATTGTTGGCTGTATGCCATCCAGAATCATGTTCAGTGAGATGGGCAGCCATATAAATTTGATAAATAAACAAAGCCTCTTTCTATGGCCCTTGCAAAAAGGGCATCAATCATGCAACTGAAGTCATCTGCAATTTATTGAAACTCTGCCCCTTTTACATGTGTGTGCAAAAGCCTCACAAGAGCCTTGGTGGAGCAGTGGGCTGATGCCTCCTTAAGTAACACCAGCTGCCTGCAATTAGTGCAGGTTCGAGTCCCACCAGACTCAAGGTTGACTCAGCCTTCCATCCTTCCGAGGTAGGTAAAATGAGGACCCAGATTGTTGGGGGCAATAAGCTGACTTTGTAATAATGCCGCTTGGGGTGTGTGTGAAAGCCCTAACAAGCAGGCATATACATAGAATGAAGGCTACTGCTAAGCTTGTAAGCCGCCCTGAGTCTTCGGAGAAGGGCGGGATATAAATGTAATAAAAATAAATAAATAAATAAAAAAGGCGTTTGTTAGTGAAGTTACGGCTACTAACTTGATGATTTTGACCTCCAACCCCCCCTCTCCCTCCCCCCAAAAAAAACCTCCTTTCCAGAAGATGTAGCATTACATCATTTCAGTGAGTCACTTTCTCTCACTGACTGTGGTGGAATGTAGTCTGAATTTCCAGGGGGGAGGGGTTGCATTCCAGAGGAGCAAGAGACAGCAAAGTTTGTGTGGGAGAAAGAGGGTGAAGTCAGATACTCCCTAATAATTCCCAGAGTATATGTTTCATAATGCAAATAGCCTGTTTTAGTTTGGGAAAAAATTTGTCTCTAAATGGGGAGAGGAGAGGAGAGGAGAGGAGAGAGACACTGACTTGCTGGGTAGCTACTTTGTGATCCATATAATCAAATCACTAGGATTATACTTTTTTTTTCTTTTTAATGTTATCTATCCATGGCCTAAAGGGAAGGATTTCTAAACTGAATTTAAACATGCCACTCTCCTCGTTAACTGTCAGCAACCATTTATCTTCCAGACTTGAAAAACTGTAGCATATGCGAAGTCTTGGAACATCATTTTAAATTACTTTTTTCCCCAAAAGCTTCTTGATTAACTGTTGCAGTTTTAAAGCATTATAGCACGGTGACTTGTCAGGGGGGTTGTTAGATTGCACGCATATTGTTTAGCTAGACTTTATCTAACAAGAACAAACAACAGGAACAATCTTTTTGTCATTGTTGTTGAGGTCCCCTTTCCTGTGTTGGGAACCTGTTGATGATGGGAGGGCTTGAATCAAATACTGGGCAGAGTTAGAGGGGGGGGGAAGTGTAGGAGGCCAATCTTCTCTTTATTGTTCACATCCAATGTTTGCTCTTTCCTTTCCTTTCCTTCCATCCTATCCTTTTAGGCCGGGCTAAAAGGGATCGGATTATCTTCTTTGGACATCTAAACAGATGATTTTCACAGGGCCACACATCTGTTAAAGAAAAGTTTCTATAAATTAATAGGTTGATTGGCTGATAGACATAGATAGATAGATAGATAGATAGATAGATAGATAGATAGATAGATAGATAGATAGACAGACAGACAGACAGACAGACAGACAGACAGACAGACAGACAGACAGACAGACATGGATGGATGGATAGATGGATGGATGGACAGATAGAGATTGACAGAAACAGATACAAATAGATCTTACCAAGTAAGATGCCTGATAAGCTTTTTCAAGTGGCAACATTTTTGATCTCTCTCTTTAAACAGAACCATATTAACAGACAAGATGCATCATCTGTATATTTTAAGATGAATGCCGAACTACAGCTGCAGAACTTTATGTGAGGTCACAGCACTTCCCAGATTCAACGTGAAGGCAGCCAATTACTCTTCAGAAGGTGTAAATTGCTCAAGTAGTGAGCCTCTGAAGGAGTTTACTCTCACCTCTTCCTTCCACACCAAGGGAATATCAAGTTAGCCTGGGGCTTCCAAGGAACTGAAGACATGCTTAGCTAAGCTGGCTATTTTTAATTCCCTCTTCACCGACACTTTGCATATCAGTTTTTATAATATTTATTCTTAAGGTATTTTTATTTTATTTTTTTCATACCTGTGGGTTCTCTTATATGTGGCTTCACCTGTGCATAGCCCAATTGCTTTCGGTGAGATGGCTATATAAATCTGATAGATGATAGATAGATAGATAGATAGATAGATAGATAGATAGATAGATAGATAGATAGATAGATAGATAGATAGATAGAAAGATGATGGATAGATTATAAGAAGATAGATAGATAGATAGATAGATAGATAGATAGATAGATAGATAGATAGATAGATAGATAGACAGACAGACAGACAGACAGACAGACAGACAGACAGACCATAGGAAGATGATAGATAGATAGATAGATAGATAGATAGATAGATAGATAGATAGATAGATAGATAGATAGATAGATAGAAAGAAAGTCAGACAGACAGAAAGACAGACAGACAGACCATAGGAAGATGATAGGAAGATGATAGATAGATGATAGGAAGATGATAAATAGATACATAGATGAGAGAGAGAGAGAGAGAGAGAGAGAGAGAGAGAGAGAGAGAGAGAGAGAGAGAGAGAGAGAGAGAGAGAGAGAGAGAGAGAGAATATATAACAATGGACACCATCTCTAAAATAGCCAGCATATGTATTAAGAACTCTATGGCAAGCCAAGCAAGCAGTAAGAACCAGAACAACAAATGTTGGTTAATCTGGCTGCCTTTGAACACTATTTGACCCTCTAAATCTCCTACTTCAATCTGCCTAGTGTTTAGATTCATTATATCCAAACAAAAACATTGAGGTAAAATCAGAATGTTTTTCTAGGAAGATATATTGTTGATGATATTGAAAAAGTATGTCCCTTTCTCACTTAAAAAGTAAGAGCCCTGAATCTTTGTTGTTGTTGTTGTTGTTATTTTGAAGATTGTTAGAAAAGTGCATTCCGGAAAAGTTTCAGTTCAATGATCCTAAATTTAACTTCACCCTAAAAAAAAATCAAATAAAAATCAAATCCTTTCGGGCATATATATGGAAGGACAGATCAGAAAGCTTTTTTGCCCTTTGTTTTCAAAAAAGATAAATAAGTATTTTGGCTAAACGTATGGTGCCCTTTCTTCAATGGTAAAGCAGAGATGAGTTAAAATAAAGCAAAGGCAAACTTGAAAAAAACAAAACAAAACCTTTTCTTCCGTTTTTCTCATCTTTTCTCCTCTTTTTAAAATAGTGAGATATTCCCTTGGGTCACCTTTTTCTCTCTTTTTTTTTCAACTTGACTTCTTTAACTTGTCACTGACAGAATGAAATCTTGAAACATGGAAAACCTGTCAGGGTCACTGCTCAAATGTGAATGTGAGCTTGGTAGAAGGCTGAAAGAATTCTTTCTCCTTCTCAAGTCAATGCTAAAAAGCAGTTCTTTATTTCTTCCATTACAATTTTCGGCATATTAGGAAGCAACATTCATTCTCTCTCTCTCTCTCTCTCTCTCTCTCTCTCTCTCTCTCTCTCTCTCTCTCTCTCTCTCTCTCTCTCTCTCTCTCTCTCTCTCTCTCTCTCTCTCTCTCTCTCCTTCTTTTTCTCCCCATTCTCATTCAATTTGATGAAAGAGATTTCCCTTTCAAATATTTCTCCCCACTCAACTCCCAAGTAAAATACAATTTGGTAAAATTCTCACGGGTGGAGCACAGTGCAAGGAAAAGGTCACCAAGACATGTGTGTGACTGTCTTATATTTCATTGTAGAATCATCTCTGCAATGGAGTGCAAGCTCTAAGGGAAATCTTATGAAAGAACCCTTTGGAAGCGTTGCATAGTCCGTGAAAGCTAATAGCGATGAAATGTGTGTAAGTAGGAAAACAAGCAGTTGCACCCTCTGTTGCTCCAATAATAAGTTCAAAGATCCCATCTGGGAAATTGAAAAAAAAAGATTCTCAAGCAGCCTGAGAATAATTCAGAAAAACAGCAGTCTCTTTCATAGGTAAGTTTTGAGAAATATTGGCATAACACTACTAGGCATGCTTCCTAAAATCACCAACTTGAATTCTGAACTTGATATAAACAACATTCAGTATACGGATACTGACTGTATGTCCCCTTTTTCATGTGACTGGAATCTATTCGTGGGGTTCATACCCACAATGTAAAACAACGCAGTGAACTGGAGAATATTTGTAGCTCAGGATTGAAATGAGAGGTCCTTAGTTGTTTTCTTGCAGATGTTTCATTTCCCAAACTAGGTAACATCATCAGTGATGTTATCTAGTTTGTATAATGAAATGTTTGCAAGAAAACAACCAAGCTCAGAGAGCACCAAGGATCCAGATTTGGTTCAAATATATGAATAGGATAAATCACAATTCTTCAAAACCTGGTGCTTGACTTCACTGATCAGACTAAACCAGAACAAACCAGCTTCGTTATGGCATAATGTGCAATGTAAATCAAGAAAATGAGAAGATCTTTGGAATTTCTTGAGTTTGTGATCTGTCAATGTCCTTGAGTGGTGATTTCCTACCCACTATGACAGGCATGTCAAACTGCTGACCTGCGGGCCGAATGCATCATGCCGAAACTGTGCCCACCCCATTGCCGGCAATGGGGAAAAAGTCCCAAAACGTCGAGTTTGACATGTCTTGCACTATGAGGTGTTCCTAAACAGATTTTATGGGAAACTGACTTGGTCTGTGGTTGACCACTTAAGTTGAATCATGGTTGTAAATGTTGGGTTACCAACTGTTGGGCTACCAACATGTTTTGAGTTTTTGTTTTGTTTTGTTTTATGTTTTGCATGGTTGATCTGGTTACTGATTAGTCCTACGGCCAAACTCAGAGCACTAACATCGAACCAGATTTGATCCATTAAAAACCAGAAAATCCAATGAGAAATATCTAAAAGGTTTGGTTTGTGGAGAGCACCATTCTTAGGTGTTACCTAATTCCCTCCTACCTCCGTCCATTATTTTGGGTGTCTATGGAGATTCTTAATCATCCAGGTCATGGTTGTCCCAAAGGTGCTTCTCCAAAAGGCAATTGGACTTCCTTGTTTTTATGAGCCATGGTGGCGCAGTGGTTAGAATGGAGTATTGCCGGGTAATTCTGCCGACTGCCAGTAGTTTGATTCTGATCAGCTCAAGGTTGAATCAGCTTTCCATCCTTCCAAGGTTGGTAAAGTTGAGGACCCAGATTGTTGGAGGCAAGATGCTAACTCTGTAAACCTCTTAGAGAGGGCTGATAACACTGTGCAGCAGCATATAAGTCTAAGTGCTATTGCTGTTTTTTCTTTAAAAAAACATTTTGCTTCTCATCCAAGAGAATGAACTGAAGTAAAGGAGCTTCTTGGATGAGAAGTGAAACATCTTCAAACAAAAAGAAAATCCAAGAAAGTCCAGTTTCCTCTTGGAAAAGCACCCTTGGGACATTATTTTGGATGTGATCCTGTTTTTCTGCCATCAGTTCAGCGGTACCGAAAAGGTGCTTTGCCTCAAGTGGACTATTTATTTATTTATTTTATTAGATTTATATACCGCCCTTTCCCGAAGGACTCAGGGCGGTTTACAGGGTATTTAAAACCAAACCAATACAAAAGTTAAAAACAATTTTAAAAAAAGATTAAATCATCCCTAAAAATAAAAACCCCAGTTAAAAATTCTCAGCCTGGGCCGGAGAGCTCAAAGAGCCAAGTCTTCAGGTCCCGGAAAAATGAGAGAAGGTCGGGGGTGGTCCTAAGCTCCACGGACAGCTGGTTCCAGAGGGCAGGCGCACCCACAGAGAAGGCCCTCCCCCTGGGTGTTATCCGCCAACAGTCTTTTACCGGCGGTACCCTGAGGAGACCCTCCCTGTGGGAGCGCACTGGATGAAGGGAGCTTGATGCCGGCAGCAGGTGTTCCCTCAGATATCCCAGACCCTCGCCATTTAGGGCTTTATAGGTCATCACCAGCACCTTGAATCTCACCCAAAGGGCAACCGGAAGCCAATGCAGCTCGCGGAGTAGAGGTGTTACATGGGAGTATTGGGAAACCCCCATCACAACCTGGCTCACTGCAGCTTTCAAATAGATCTGGCATTCATTTCGGTGTTCTACTGCATGGACCTGTAAATTCCAAGGTTTGAACTAGGAAGTGGTGGGGGGGGAGGAAGGGAAGGGAGAATTTTCTGTATGTTAAACATTGACTCCAACAACTAACCAATAACCCCTCCTCAACAAGTGCATGCATTTATTTATTCTGGCACCTTTTTCCTCTCTTTCATGGTTCATTTTCATCACCGTACTCCCTGAAGAATAGTGAGCTCTGTATGGTAGCCTGGGTCTGTCTGAACAGACAATACACAGTTAGAATTCATGAGCGGGAGATGAATTTTGGCAGCCAGGAGAGAAATATTCAATAGCCTGCTCATTTTTCCTTTCTTCTTTTCTCTAGACTACCTGCCAGCTGACAGGAACACAAAGGAAGCTCATTTGTGAAAACTATGTCACTATTTTATCAGTGGCATTAAAATGTATGAACAAGCTGGGCAAAGAGTCTGCGACAGATTCAGTGGTGGGGTGTTCAGCCCACACACCAAGCTGAAATCAAAGAAATCACTTTAGGCTTCAACACATTGTGTGAACCCAACCATCATTCATGAGGGTTAGGTTGGGCCACTATGGAAGATGAAAAGAATGATGAAAGCAAACCATGCTCTGAAGAGATGGGTGAAGCTAGCCAAGATATAGCATTGTAGAAGCCACTGGCCTACATACAAAAACAGGCAGGAAAAAAAAAATCACACAAACACACATCCATTGTTTAGGAACAAGAGATGCACATTGCTGTCTTGGAGCAATGTGTTCCACTGTGTAGAATTCACAAATATGAAGGCCTACACTCCAACTCATGGTCCAGTTTTCAGCTAGGGAGGCACTAGATCTTAAGCAAGTCATCTCTGGATGGACTGAGTTGATGGGCAAAATCGTTTGGATGAGGTGGCCACTAAGATGTGATGCTGCCCAAAATGATAGTCTACTGATCTACTGATATTGATAAATTTAAGCTCATATTCTTCGTAGTTCCCCAAATCTGTCTAAATCAGTTGCTGTTTTTCATATGGACAGATGTTGAGATGGAGCCACTTGGTCCATTTTATGGGGAATAAGAGGAGATGTCAACTGTCATCTTAGGTTTGCCTCCAGAACTAAGTCTTATTCCTAGTTGCATCTGAAAGTTAGTCATTCTGTCCCCTCCACAAGTGATCTCTTTAGTGTTCCTTCATATTGTTGCAGAAAAACAAAAATGTTCCACATAGTGAAAAAATTGTGGTTTTGCTCCCCCTAAACTGGAGGAGAAAAAATAACTTGTGTTCAAAGTTTCCTGGGGGAGAAAAACCCAAAACCCATGGATTAAACACATGCTAAGTGCCTTCTGACAATATTAGAAGATGCCCTGATCTGAAGTCACAGTCAACATTATCATTCAATGTAGCTTTGTTCTTTTTCCCTCCTGTTGACATTCCTCTTTCATCTTGTGCCAGTTTATTGAGCTGTCAGCAACTGTGATGCTGTGTGCTTCTGATAGGAAATGTACTAAATGCCAACCAAGTCAACCTCCATTGTGAAATATGAATAATATGGGAGATGAATGGAGATGGAAGCCTACATTAGTCATGGTTGCAATTCTCTTGAGGCTCCCTGATTTTTTTTTACCCTCTTGTTATTGCAAATTTTGCAATGTCTGTCCTGGAGTAAACTGAAAATGTGTGGTTTTGGAAGGGGTGAATTTTAACAAGTTGAAGTGAGCAGAGGCAACTCAGTTTGGTACCAGGTCTTAAGGATATTATAGCAATATCAAGAAGATTCTCTTCTCTTCTCTTCTCTTCTCTTCTCTTCTCTTCTCTTCTCTTCTCTTCTCTTCTCTTCTCTTCTCTTCTCTTCTCTTCTCTTCTCTTCTCTTCTCTTCTCTTCTCTTCTCTTCTCTCCTCTCCTCTCCTCTCCTCTCCTCTCCTCTCCTCTCCTCTCCCCTCCCCTCCCCTCCCCTCCTCTCCTCTTCTCCCTCTCACATTCTCTCTCATTTTCTTTCTTTCTTTCTTTCTTTCTTTCTTTCTTTCTTTCTTTCTTTCTTTCTTTCTTTCTTTCTTTCTTTCTTTCTTTCTTTCTTCTTTCTTGTTTTTCTCTCCCTCACACACTCTCTGCCCCCCCCCCACTCTCTCTCCAGAATATCTTTTTCTTGACAGTATAATTTACCAAGTGGCAGAGTAAAGCCAGAAAGGCCTGGAAACCATACCACAATTTGCCAAAATTGCTTTCTCCTTTTTTCTCTCTCCCTTTCACACTTTCCATTCAATTTGATAAGAAATTTTGTTTTTGAATCTTCTTCAAGATGGGGAAAAAAGAACCCTCAGACGTGAAATACATTGTACCTGGCTTTATTAATTTATGGGCAGCCCAAGAAGTATGTGTGAATGGCATGTCATTCACCATATAATCACCTCTCCAGTGCTTAATAGCCTCCCTGTTCTCCAACACATGAATTAAATCCCAAGGGAAGACTCCATTATGAAACTCTGAGCTGTTTTCAGATTGGGAGTGTCAGAATGATGGAAAGTTTGTATCAAAAAAAAAACAAAATTACTCAATATTACAATCTTCAAGAACACCAAAAAGAGTCATTTTTTTTAAAAAAATCTCAAGGACCCTAATAGAAGAAGCCTCTTAAATAGCGGGGGGGGGGAGCTTGAAAAACTCAAGATGGACTTCAGCAAGTATTACTTGATGTAGCTTTTGTCTCTCTTTTTGAGAACATCCCCCTCTCTTTCTCTCTCCCTTATTATCTCTATTCTTTCCTGTGTTTTCTTCTAATTGCCACCCACACGATACTGGATCACAACGACGTTCCCTGTTTTGTTACCAAAAGCTCTAGTGGTAGCACTTCACTTTCTGCAGCAAGACCTAAGTGCATCAAGACTTAAACTTGATCTTCTCTGCTTCTATGAATAAAAACCTGATATTTAATCCTAAGCAGGTACAGATAAGCTACAAATCCTCAGTGTTGAAAGAAGGTATTTTCTAAACAGGAAAGACTGGGTGGATGGATAGATAACAGAAAGAAAAATATAGAGGTGGAGAGCTGGAGAGATAGCAGGTTAGGGTGATAGAGGATTAGAGAGAGAGGGGGGATAGGGAGACAGAAGGATACACAGACACCAAGCATACAGCTTGATGCATTAAATATGTCTACCAGCAGAGCGTTATAGCTTTAAAAAAGGTAAAGGTAAAGGTTCCCCCGCACATGTGTGCTAGTCGTTTCCAACTCTAGGGGCCGGTGCTCATCTCCATTTCAAAGCCGAAGAACCAGCGCTTGTCCGAGGACGTCTCCGTGGTCATGTGGCCAGCATGACTAGACGCCAAAGGTGCACGGAACGCTGTTACCTTCCCACCGGAGTGGTCCCTATTTTTCTACTTGCATTTTTACGTGCTTTCGAACTGCTAGGTTGGCAGAAGCTGGGACGAGTAACAGGCGCTCACTCTGTTACGCGGCACTCCGAGATTCGACCCGCCAAACTGCCGACCTTCTGATCGACAAGCTCAGCGTCCTAACCCACTGAGCCACCGCGTCCCTGTTATAGCTTTATATGTAGATGAATGAGTGTGTATGATTTTTACAAACAGAACCCATGTTTGGGATGTTCTTTCCCCAAGTTTGATTTTCAGGATCTCCTCTTTCTTTTCTTTCTGGATAGATTGCTTGGCTTCGTTGTCAGGATAAAATCGCACTGCCTGATTCAACCCACCACCCACGCATGGCTACCACATATAAGCATGAAGTCTGAATAGAGCCAGGAAGCAAAGAGACAGATACCTTGTCCAATCCAAGGGTGTCCAATCTTGGCAACTTTAAGATTTGTGGATTTCAACTCCAGAATTTTGCTGGCTGAGGAATTCTGGCAATTGAAGTCCACAGGTCTTAAAGTTGCCAAGGTTGGATACCCCTGCTGTAGAGAATCAGAGAGAGACACTAGTTCCAAGTTGGACAGCAGCAACCATGGGGAAGTAGAAGCTGAAATCCAGAACAGATTCCAATGTAACCTTATATCCATTCTCATAACTGAATGAACGGCCGCAGAATGCCGAAAGGGGATGCAGTGTGGAGGAGAGTGGACATCTGCTAGGCAGCTTATGAATGCAGCAAGCAGTCATTATTAGTTGCTGTATTTCCTGCCGTAGCTTCAGATCCAGAGACTGGAGAGAGCTCTTTGGTGGGCCAATCATATCCCACCCCACTGTGCCTTGTGCTATGCGCGAGATCAATTGTAGCACAGCTTTCTCTTTTTCCAATCCAGGATTCTGGCAATCACTCCACAGAGGGCAAGCTCCTGAATGACAAACCTTTTCCTTTCACCGTGCAAAATCTCTGTCCCTCGCACTCTTTTATGCTTCCTCTTTCCTGCATTCCTTTCCTCCAGGTTGTTCTGCGGCTACAGCTGCTCTGCGCTAATTTGCCAAATCGTTTGATTAAGCTTGAAAGAGAGATTTAATTAAGAGAAAGGACTCAGAGATAGAGCGGTATTTTTGTTTGCTTGTTTTTTTTTTAAAGAGTAAGATTTTCACTTTGCTGACCTGCTGGATTAGTTTTCTGGGATGTAGGTATATAGACTTTTCCTGCAGCTAGGAATGTTTGCCATAAGGAAGAACCAATCGCCGAGAGAGAGGTGTTGAACTCTCCTTCACTGGATGTGTTCATTCAGAAGCTGATCAGCCATCTGTCAGGGTGGTTTAATTTGATTTTCTGCACTAAGCTGGACAGGGTTGGATTTGATCTCCTGAATAGTGCTTTCCAGCTCTGTGAATTCTATGAATGTCCTGTTTATAAGCTTCTTGGAGACATCTGTTTAACAGGAATAGATAGGTCCCATCATAAATGTTTAATTTGATGGTAGCCAGATATGATGTGATGTGAGAACCATTGTTCATATCACGAAATTAACACCCCTATATATGTGTGTGTGTATTCAGATATCTGACAATTTTATCTGGGTATTGATCATTTTTTCTACCCAGATGTATCACAATTTGGGGAGGAATATAATCTACCCTATAGGAATGACACAGTGGATAGACAGACAAAATAAGCTTTTCCTTAAAAGTCTGTTCACGAGTATCCTGCAGATACAGAAGCCTTATGTTACCAAATGCATCACTCAAGATTCTTTGGGAAATTTGCCTCCGTAAGTGATATTTCCAAGCTTTATAGTTACCAGATTTAGAAGAATATGTGTTTAACCCTAATGCCACGTGAGAAACAATGCAATTTCTAAGGAGGTTTTTAAAAGCTTTCTCTAATATCAAAACTACTTATCCAGTTCCCAGTTGAATTAGCCATTTAACAGCAAAACGCTGGGCAAACAAGTATGGGTCTCTACCTCAACAATGGAGACATATTGTTCTGGTTTAAAACAAAACAAAACTTGGCATCCAAGAGAGTATTATTTGAATGATAACAATCTCAGCTGCACCTAGATCAGGCCAATCGACCTTCTCTAAAAAAAATATGAAAATTTTAATCTGTTTTGATTAATAATGTAAGAACCTGACAGGGTAGTTTTAAGTGTTGTGATAACTATACAAAACTCAAGTTATGCACATACAGTGCTTTTTTTATGCTCTTGAAAAGTCTCCTCTTTGAAACCATTTTCCAGAGAATAAAATGGAGAGAAGAATGTGATCAAGGGCTTCAAACCGATACATTTGTAGAAGGCGACAACTTCTGTGAGATCAAGGGTTGCCTTAGGTTTGGAGTGGCATGCCAGGGTCTGCCCATCAGAAATAGGCATGATCAGCATCCATTTGGGGAGGGGGTGGAAAAGAATTAAGGGACGAAATAGGTTCAATCTGTGCTGCTTAAGTCTCTTCTGAAAACTCGATATTATCAGGTCCAAAGAATCAAGAATACAGGTTAAACTCCAGCTCAGCTGATTTATTGCTCATGCCTATACACAAGAATCTAGTCAACTAATGTTCAGCACTAAACTGGTGCCTGCCAGATAAGAGTTCAATGCAATTCAAGGAAGATTGGACTTGGACAGTGTGGGGAATGTAATGACTCTAGGCCGATTACTCTTTTGATTCCGGCCCAGACTGTGCCTGTCTTCCAATACATGCTTTCTAAACTGCAAAGACGTTGTGATGAGATGTATTGAGGAGATGGATCCCCAAGAGGAAAGGGTATCTTCCAGAGAAGTAAGAGGTAGCTCGGCCCAGATATCATGTGTGAGAGAATCACATAGTTGAGGTGCTTCAGTTCAAAGGCAGCCAAAGAGTAAATCACAAAAGCAACTTAAACACCACTGCAGGAATTTGCTTGATCTTTCCTTGTACAACGAATAAGATAACTTGTTGTGGAATGAAGTGAACAGTTTGGGCATTCTGGCTTTAAAAGTACGCCAGTGTTTCCTTGTAGCATTTTATTGGCTTTGCCATTTGTGTTCAAGGCATTTAATAATATATGTTGCAAAGTGATGGATGGGTGCTGTCTACCAATGGCCCTTTACAAATTAATTTTTCTGAACAAAATGTCTCACTCTGCTGATTCTGGAAATGAGTACGTGGGTTTTTCCATCAGCGATCACCAGGTTGTGTCTTAAGCAACAAAAGATATCAACATGCCTCTCCATGTGGACATGTGTCAGCCTTGCACGCTGGACCAGGGAAATGACACGTACTATTGATTTACTTGGCCTGGCCAAAATGTCTTTCCATATATTATATATATATATATATATATATATATATATATATATATATATATATATATATGTGTGTGTGTGTGTGTGTGTGTGTGTGTGTGTATATATATATATATATATGTGTGTGTGTGTGTGTGTGTGTAAATTTTAGATTGCTAACAAAGAATTAAATTTTAATTAAATTAAATTAAAATTAGCAATCTAAAATTTACACAAATATGAGCTGTCACTGTTGTGACTACTGCCTGTCGATGGCCTTCGGTTAGGCCGAAACAGGAAATAAAGATTTGTCCCATGTTTGGGGCCTAGCAAGGTAATCTAAATAGTTAACAAGCATTTAACATATGTATGTATGTGTATGTATATGTATATGTATATGTATATGTGTATGTGTATGTGTATGTGTATGTGTATGTGTATATATATATATATATATATATATATATATATATATATATATATATATATATATATATATATATATATATATATATATATGTGTGTGTGTGTGTGTGTGTGTGTGTGTGTGTGTGTGTGTGTGTGTGTGTGTGTGTATATGTATATGTATATGTATATGTGTGTATATATATATATATATATATATATATGGTCTGTTTCCTCCTCCATTGCATTTTGAACAACAGAAAGTGATAACAGATACCAACTTCGTGAAGGAAGGAAGATCCTCGCAAGTTCAAAATGATAACGGTGTGTCAATGTGTCATGTTGGTATGAATTATTATCAAAATGGACTTCATGCCCTAGAATTACCATACAGGAAACATAGGTTGGGAAATGAGTTTAGTGAAGCGTTAGAACTTTATTTTGTAAATCTGATTTGCCACATAGCTAACCTTTTAGTTGGAGTAAATATACTTGCTATTCAGAAGTCAACTAATCAGCTTATTATCTTCTCCTGCACTTTCTGAGCTGATTTCACCAAGCTTTAAAATGTGTACTAAGAGAGCTTCTCTTCCCCAACACATGAATTCTGCCTATTATTTTTCTAGCTTTAGAGTCTCAGCAATAAACCACTGTCTGTGATCACGGAGAACTAATGTAAGCATTATTAGCCATTGACAGGCTTGTATACTTGTTTTGGAAGCCTCCTAACTGATGGAGAATGTTTGAAAAGTGTGTGTGTGTGTGTGTATTTGTCTATATCTATATTTGTGTGAAAGCCGTCTCTATCAATTTGTCTAATCTAAGAACTTAAATTACAGCATCAGGAAGAGCTAGGTGAATTCTCCTGCAAATGGTTTATTTCGAACTGATTGGATTGACTTCCCACCAAGGGAAAAATGGGCAGTGAAAAGCAATTTCAGAAAGAAATTAATGAGCAGGAGATGCAGCTCACCTCTGCTCACCTTAGGACATGGTGGTCATTCATTTCTGGCACATAAGCTGAATAAGAGAGGTGGAAGGGACCTTGGAGGACATCTAGTCCACCGCCTGCAAGAGGGCAAATGGCTCTCCAGTCTCAGCTTAAAAAAAAACTCAGTGATGGAGCTTCTAAAGGCAAGCTACGCCACTGATTAATTGTTCTAACTGCCAGGAAATTTCTCCTTAGTTCTAGGTTTCTTCTCTCCTTGGTTAGTTTCCATCCATTGTTTCTTGTGCCTTCTGGTGCTTTGAAAAATAGTTTGTCCTCCCTTCCTCTTTGTGGCAGCCTTTCAAATATTGGAACAATGCCATCATGAAATGACAGCATCAGTGGCTGAGACCATTGGATCTAGTTTGGCCCTTACAAAAAGGGCAACCAAATGTATGGGTATTTGCTCCTAAAAAAAGGCATAGAGCGGAGGACACAAATAGCAAAGAGTGCAATTCCCTTGGGGCCTAACCAAGAAAATAGTCATTCAAGTGGGATTAGCCATTGATGAAATCTTAAGCAATACAGAGGAAGCCGAGGTTAAAATATAAATCCCCATGGAAAGGATTATCGCAAATGTTGACATTGTTTAGTCATATGGCATTTCTGCAGTCCCATTATTAGATGAGCATCTTGGATCATGCTGCATAAGTTGTAATTGAGGTGAAGGAAAATGGAAACGTCCCATGACAAAAATCTCACCGTTGCACAAATGATATCAGGCTGATAAAACATCTAGGAGACTTACTAAATATCATCAGCAGACTGAACTTCTCAAAAAAATAAAGACTCTTTAGCATCAGATTTCATGGATCAAACAAGAGATGGGAACGTGGGAGGAGAAAGAGAGAGTGATGTAAAGGAATTATTTTTTTTTCATATATAGACATATTTTGGGTAAATATTGAAAATAAAAACATTAGATTAGGTTCTTGAAAATTTCCAAAGTGCTATTTCGTCTGTCATCACATCGCTCAATTATTATTATTTTTTTTCAAATGTCAAAACAGCATAGTTGTTTATTAAAATTTTTGGCAATGTAGAAGTGTCTATTCACGGCAACTGCCTGCAGTAGCCTTTGCAGTTTTCTGGGCAAGATTAAAAAAAGTAGTTTGCCCTTGTCTGCTTCTTCCTAGGGTTGAGCAAGACTGGTCCAAGTCACCCAGCTGGCTTCATGCCCAAGGCAGGACTAGAACTCACAGTCGCCTGGTTTCCAGCCTGATGCCTCAACTGCTGCACCAATTTGGCTCTCATTGAACAGCACAGGTAGTCCTTGAGTTATGACCATGACTGAACCCAACATTTCAGTTGCTAAGTGAGACATTGGTGGAGTTTTGCCCCATTTTGTGGCCTTTCTTAGCCACATTTATAAAGTGAAATCACTGCAGTTGTTAAGTTATTAGCATGGCTGTTTGGTTGCCAAGCATCTGAATTTCGATCACATGACCACGGGGACACTGCAACGGTTGCAAGTATGGAAACTGGTCATAAGTCTTTTTTTCCCCCAATGCTGTCGTGACTGTGAACACTCACCAAACGAACTGTTGCAATTTGAGGGCTATGCCTCTTCTTTCCTTTACTGTTTTAACACACCTTGACATATGAAGTTACTATTCCGTTCTATATGTGTGTTCACTCACCTCTAAGTTACATTGTCCTTCTCAACTAAATCTGCTTAACATTACAATTCAAAGCAAGTAATCTTAATATCTCCCTAATGTCGGTACCCCTTGATTGATAACATGTCATTCAAAGTTACAACAGCGCTGAAAAAGGGGACTTATGACCACTGTTCACACTTATGACCGTTGCAGCATCCCCAGGGTCACGTGCTCAAAAGTCAGATGCTTGAAAATGACTCACATTTATGACAATTGCAGTGTCCTGGGGTAAAAGCTTCTGACTGTATTTGCTTTAGTGCAGGGGTGTCAAACTCAATTTCATTGAGGGCCGCATCAGCATTGCGGTTGCCCTCAGGGGGCCGGGTGGGTATGGCCAGGGTGGGCGTGGCCTACTGGGTGGGCGTGGCTAGAGTGCGTATGGCCTACTGGGTGGGCGTGGCCAGCTCTACATCGTTCGCATCAAGGGTGCCTATGGGGGCCTGGGCAGGAGTGGGACAGATCTGAGGGTCTCTGGCAGGAGGAGGGTCTCTGGGCCAGGGCCAAGGCAGTGGGGGCCTTTCCCTCACTGTTTCCAGGATGGCTTCGCGGGCCGCATGAAACCACTTAGCGGGCCGCATCCGGCCCCCGGGCCTTGTGTTTGACATGTCTGCTTTAGTGGGATCACCTGAATAAAGCCTTTGTTCTAAACACTGTCATTATCGTGTAACTCAATCTAATGTATCACATAACAAAATCTTTCTTTGCTTGCTTAGTAAAGTCAGATCCTTTTTAGGGACAAGTTGACAAATCTTGTTCAGCCATAATGTGCCTAATTCAAGCTTGATGTATAAACCACATATGGTTAGCTTCCTATATTGTGATAGCACATTCTATCGCCCTAAACCAAATAAGCTACATTGTGAGTGATTTAATCATGCTTTTGTCACACTAAGAGAGGGAACTAAATCCATTGAAATAATGGAAATGGCATTAATTGCTTTAAAAACCTACTGATCTAGATACAAATAAGTCTTGATCTCTTTTATTTTCTGCCTGGCTGAAAAAAGAGTATCAGTGAAGAGGTCAGAAGTGAGAAAGCAAATATGAGTGTAAATTAAGGCCAGTTGATGCTCTAAGCATAGCCCAACAATGGCACCTCCGTTGCTGAACTGACAAAACATTACGATTCAATAAACTTTGGAGGTGAAATTAGATATTAAAAATTCAAGTTTTCTTCCAGGCTATCCCTAGGCCAGACCCCACAACAATATTAAACTTTTTATTTATTCATTTAGCACTAAATAGTAGAAAGCAAAATAAGCAAATTATTTACTTACAACTAGGGCAACAGAAAAAAATGGAAATATTCAACACTTTTTTAAATGTACTTTTAAAACAAATTGTTATAAGGGAAAAAGGCAAATACCAAGATTTATTGAAAACTATTTTTTAATCAACCAAAGATTATAAGGCAAAATAAGTTAAGGACATAATAGTTGGGGGAACAAAAACTCTGTTCCCTCTCCCTAAGTGCTTACTTATTTTGCTTAATGGTTAATCCAGGGCTAGGCAACTACAACAGGGATCTTTAAATATGACTATTCTCATAGTAAGTGTCAATTTCAGTCCAATTTCAAACTAGATTCAGGGAATAGCTGAAATAAGAAGGAAGTAATTAGCCATAGGTAAAGGTAAAGGTAAAGGTTCCCCTGCACATGCATGCTAGTCGTTTCCGACTCTAGGGGCCGGTGCTCATCTCCGTTTCAAAGCCGAAGAGCCAGCGCTTGTCCGAGGACGTCTCCGTGGTCATGTGGCCGGCATGACTAGATGCCAAAGGTGCATGGAATGCTGTTACATTCCCACTGTGGTGGTCCCTATTTTTCTACTTGCATTTTTACGTGCTTTCGAACTGCTAGGTTGGCAGAAGCTGGGACAAGTAACAGGCACTCACTCTGTTACGCGGCACTCGGGATTCAACCCGCCAAACTGCCGACCTTCTGATCGACAAAGCTCAGCATCCTAACCCACTGAGCCACCGCGTCCCTGATTAGCCATAAGAAAGTTATTTGCCTAAAAAAATTGGAGAGGAGAAGAGAGAAGAGGAATCCATCTGATTTTCCCTTTGTAGCGTTTGGATCAGGATCAGGGATAGGGATTAAGGATCCCTATCTATTGCAGGGAAGGGAATGAAAGGGAAGAGGAGAGCAGAGAAAAAAAGGAGAGGGGAGGGGAGGGAGAAAAAGAGAAGAGAAAGGGAGAGGAGGGGAAAGGAGAGGAGAGAAGGGGAAGGGGCTGAGGAGGAGGAGGAGGAGGAGGAGGAGGAGAAAAGAAAGAGGGAGAGGGGAGGGGAGGAGAGGAGAGATGGAGAGAGGGGAGGAGAGGAGAGAAGGGGAAGGGGTCGAGGAGGAGGAGGAGGAGAAAAGGAAAGAGGGAGAGAGGGGAGGGGAGGAGGGGAGAGAGGAGGAGAGAGGGGGAGAGGGGAGGAGAGGAAAGGAGAGAAGGGGAAGGGGCCGAGGAGGAGGAGAAGGAGAGAGGGAGAGAGGGGAGGAGAGGAGAGGAGAGAGGAGGAGAGAGAGGTAGGAGCAGAGGAGGAGGAGAGGGAGGGAGGGAGGGGAGGAGAGGAGAGAAGGGGAAGGAGCTGAGGAGGAGGAGAAGGAGAGAGGGAGAGAGGGGAGAGGAGGAGAGGAGAGAGGAGGAGAGGAGAGGTAGGGGCAGAGGAGGAGAGGGAGAGGGAGAGAAGGAAAGAGGGAGGATCTATACTCAAAGTACAGTTAGTTGAATCCATACTTTGGTGTGAGGCACCTTCATAGCTCATCTGAACAAGCTAGTGAGAAACCATGAAGAGTGGAAGAGTTCTTCTTGTCTTAATAATACAACTTCACTTTGTGGCTGCATCTTTGATCTGCATTTCAATCCCCGGCTTGCCTCATTTTTATCCATTGTGCTAAATTTGATCTAACAGATGGCTTTGGCGGTTCCAGCTGTGCCTCTGACCAGCCATAATTAACCTTTCCATCTGACAGATGATATGCTATACCTGCCTCCATTTTTTACATGTCAGTTTGGTTAATTATGGAAGTCTTCATTTTGGGAGCTATTCAAGAGGAATCATGGAGTTCTCAATGACAGGGGTTCTTGAAAAGAAAACAAAATCACACCCAGCCATCTAAACATCACACCATTCTAGTGATTCCTCCTTAATAAACATTCCTCCTTAATTAATTCTGCTCCATTAATTATAAGCACCATATTTCTCTCTCTCTCTCTTTTTTTTTGTACGCTAGTAGGACCTCCTACATCTGAGATGCACAAGTGAATGGGGCACAGCTCCTATACCTACTGCTATTTTTAATCCCAGTTTAATGGAGTTGATACTGCAGATGAGACGAAGGTTTTAGAATTTGCAATCTGATGATTTGTTGCTTCCCTGAAATGTTCAGGATAAGTAACCCAGTATGGTCCAGTGCAGCAGTGGGATTCAAATATATGAACAACTGGTTCTCTGCATGGACGCCACTTCTGGAAGGCCATTCTGGGCCTGGGCAAGAAAAAATTAGCTACCAGTTCTGCCGAAGTGATGCGAACCGGCTGAATCCCACCACTGGTTTAGTGCAGGGGTCTGCAACCTTGACAACTTTAAGGCTTGTAGACTTCAGCTCCCAGTACTCCTCAGCCAGCATAGCTGAAATCCAAAAGCCTTAAAGTTGTCCAGGTTGCAGAGCCTTGATCTAGTGGTGAAGGTACCAGGCTGGAAAGTGGGAGATTGTGAGTTCAAGTCCTGCCTTAGCCACAAAAGCTGGGTGACTTTGAACTAATCACCCCAGAAGATGGTAAGTTCTTAGTCACAAAAGCCAGCCAAAAGGTCTTGGGCCAGTCCCTTTCTCTCAGCCCAGCCTACCTCGCAGGGTTGTTGATGTGGGGAAAACAGGAGGAGGAAGGTGTGTGGGATACATTTGTCACTTTGAGTTATTTGCATAAATAACGAAGGTAGGAGATCAATTAAATAAAGAAAAAAAATAATGAAAGGATTTTGAAACTAACCTGGAAATCAAGATAAAGCCAACAGCTTTCGTGGAACAATGTCTAATGGCGTTGCAAGTATTAGGGCTGAAATTCTTTAAAGCGGCTCCATGATTTTTGAACGTCTTGAACTCAGCAGCTAGTTACTACGCTATTCAGGTTTGTTTGTTTTTTTTTAAAAAAAGAAGGCATTTGGTATTTACATCTTGAGCCTGCAATTATTTTCTCCGGAGAACGATGTAGTTAGATACTTAGTTTCTGGCCTCCAATGACCTTAACGAACTGCTAGATTTACAGGTGATAATCTGCAAGTTCCCTTCATTATTATTTAACACTAAAGACAGGAGCAGAGGAATAGAGTGAAAGTCACACTCATTATTATCACAATCAATGTTGATGGTAACTAGAAAGGAACAAATTAATCTTCCCGGGGACTTTTGTGCTGGTGAATAGTGTGATTTTAGCTGGCTTACCTTTGTTGTGACAATGTTCCACTACCACTTTTCCTGGAAGGGATACATGACAGCCATTCATTGATAGGAATGAAAGGAAAAGAATAAAACCAGATCTAGCCTTAGGCAAAGTGAACTGTCTCAGGCAGCCCATACTAGGGTTAGGCTTATTTTTCTCAGCCCTTAGACTCTCTTTACCTCTTAGAACCTCTCCATTGCAGCAGGTAAATATATAAATAAGACAGGACAGAACACAACAAGAATTCCTTGGAGTCATAGCAGAAACAACAGAGGAATTTTCAGCTTGCTAACTGAAGAAACTCAACATTTCTGAGCGAGTTTGACTTGGGAGTGACTGTTAGACTTCTTTGCTTCTTACACCATGTGCGATCCCAAGAAAAGATGCGGCTGCTTTAAAGAGTTGCAGAAAAGTCTTAGATTTGTACTGTCGCATACTCTTCTTTCTGGAGTTGAATGTAAAGTTCTTGTTCTGTTCCAGCCTACGACCGGCCCTGTTTGCATGTCAGGGACAACCTCTTTTTATAGTCAACAGGCTGGGAAAAAAATAACCAAATTTATTGGCAAAGAAATCAAAAGTTCAAACAAGAGTTAAACCAAAAGTTCAGACAAGAGTTAAACAGGAATTAACAGACCAGGACTCTAGCAGAAGATCTTCAAACGGTTGCCTTCAGCAACCAGCACCTCCCACACCTTCCCCTTTTATCAACAGTCCCAAGGCGTGGCTTCTCATTGCCTTCTCCTGAGTTGCCTCATTGCCTTCCTCTGTTCTGCTCTGCTAGATTGCCTCCTGCTCCTAGCGTCCCTGAACAGAGCCAGCTGTGGATTGTCTTCTTCCAATACCTCGTGCTCACACGGCTGAGTCTGATGAAGAACAAGACAGGAGGGGCCAGGCTGAGAGTCCTGCAGTGCATCAGAGCCTCGCTCTGACACCAAAGGCTCTCCAAACCCCTCCTCCTCTTCAGAATCATCAGACTAAGCTGCCAGAACCACAGGCTGACGCTGAATCACAACAGTTCTACTCAGCCCTACTGACAACCAAATTAATAGAAATAGGATGATCTCCTGTCCATAACTGTCAGTGGCTAAGGGATGCATTTCTCCAGAAGTTCCTTCTGTAATTCGCTGCAAAATTTTAGTTTCTAGTGAAGCAGAAAGGAAGAATAATAAATACGGAGGGGATAGACACACTGACAAATGAGTTCTAAGGAAAATAAAAGGTAGACTTTCTTCTAGTTCTTCTTTATCCTGCCCACAGTATATATGTTTTAGTATAGTTCCTGAAAAACCATTCAATGGGTAAACCTAACCTTGCTAGACATTTAATTAATTGATTGATTAATTTGCAGCCCATCTTGTCTAGAGGATAACTCTGGGTGGCTTACAAACATTAAAACAATGCTACACATTCAAATAATAAAGCAAAAGCAAAAATACATACTGTTAAATATGGGGACAAGAGGAACACCAAGTACATGGGAAGAGGTGGTGTCTTTCCCAGTCCAATAGCCACCTGTAAAATGGTGCACCCAGTCGTGGGATTCAGCCAGTTCGCACCACTTCGGCAGAAGCGGTAGCTAATTTTTGGTTGCCCAGGCCCAGAATGGACTTCCAGAAGCGGCATCTACACAGAGAACCGGTTGTTCACCTATTTGAATCCCACCACTGGGTGCACCCCTGTTGGAGCCCCAAGCCAGCTGGCAAAGCCAGATGTATAAACAAAGTGGCTTATATTGTATGAAGGTTTTAACAATCATTTGAGTGACAGGACATTCCCCCCCCCCTTTATCTTCCAATGCTAAGGGGCAGTGTGATGATTCAGCAGGTAAGACACTGGGCTTGTTGGCTGGAAAGCCAGCAGCCCAGGTTCAAGACCCGAGCTCCATGCAACGGGGTGATCTCCCGTCTCCGCTCCAGCTCCTGCTCACCTAGCAGTTCGAAAGCATGCAAATGCAAATAGGTACCACTTCGATGGGAAAGTAACAGTGCTCCATGACAAAATACTGGCCACATAACCACAGAAATGTCTTTGGACAGCACTGGCTCAATGTCTATAAAACATAGATAACCTCCGTGCCCTATAGTTGGCGACACCTGGCAGAGTAAAACCCGTAGGGCTCCTTTACCCTTACCTTCCAATGCGAGCAAACTAAGAATGGTTTAGCACCACATTTATGGGTCTTTGAAACCTCTGAAGTCAGTGGCAATCTGTTTTCCTCAGCCTCCTGAAGCATTAAGCCTGCTCATTTAGTAAGGTATATGCATTAGCAAATCAATAATGGCAGAATAGATGGGGCCCAATGTGCTGGCATGACCTCAATGACAAAGATGTTTAGAGTTGGGTCATTTATTACAGAATTACAAAGAAATGTAATCTGGAATAATGAACGGCCCTTCTGAGGCTGGTTATCATGAGCGTTATTGTGAAGGGGACGGGGGGGGGGAAAGGGAATATTCATGTGCCATTATTCCCCCTCCTTGCCAAATCTTACCGTGAACTAAAAATTGCACACATTATAATAAGAGGGCCATAAAAATCACACTTGGTTAATAATCAAGAAAGGAAGGTGTCTCAAATTCTCATCTACCAGGCATTTCCCATTTTTCAACTGTCTTGATAGTAGGTGACCTTATTCTTAACATTCTGACCGTGGACGGAAAAGCAATAGATTGCCCTTCATTACTTCAGCCTTCATTGATTTCCTAATGCATATGCCCGACGTTAATAAATAGAGCCATTTCTCTAGCAAAAAACACACACCAAAGACATAGAAGGCAGTTGTGAGTTGTTGTTGTTGTCGTTTTTGCTTTGTTTGTTTGCTTTTCATTTTGTTTTGTTTGTACAAAGAACAAGTAGCCTTGGTGGAGCAGTGGGCTGATGCCTCCTTAAGTAACACCAGCTGCCTGCAATTAGTGCAGGTTCGCATCCCACCAGGCTCAAGGTTGACTCAGCCTTCCATCCTTCCGAGGTAGGTAAAATGAGGACCCAGATTGTTGGGGGCAATTAAGCTGACTTTGTAATAATGCCGCTTGGGGTGTGTGTGTGAAAGCCCTAATAAGCAGGCATATACATAGAATGAAGGCTACTGCTAAGCTTGTAAGCCGCCCTGAGTCTTCGGAGAAGGGCGGGATATAAATGGGATTAAAGTGTTTTGCATTGTCCCAGAGCTGGTGTTTAGAGATGGATGTACTAGTTAAGTCATCTGGCTAATAATAATAATAATAATAATAATAATAATAATAATAATAATAATAATAATAATAATAACAACAACAACAACAACATAATAATAATAATTAATAATAATAATAATAATAATAATAATAATAATAATAATAATAATAATAATAATAAATCAAACAGAAATTGAACAATTGCATGTGTGCTCTCGAATAATAAGGATGAATACTACTGGGGCAGTTCTTTATTGTTTGAATGTTTTAATCTGTCTTTATTTAAGGTCTGTAAGCTGCCTAGTGCTCCCTTTGGTGAGATGGGCAGCATACAAGCTTGATAAATAAATAAAATGAACGTAATTTCTCTGAATTAGGATGTAGAATGGACAGGTTTTTTCTCCCTTTCACCCGTCTATGGAGATTCAGGCCGTGGTTGTCCCAAAGGTGCTTTTTCAAAAGGCAACTGGACTTTCTTTGATTTTGCTTGAAGATGTTTTGCTTCTTACCTCCAACTGCTTTGTCTTTCCATTGTTCAAAATTGTACTCTTACTTCTTCAGGAGAAAAAAAAAATGACTTTAGTTCCCTTCCTTAAACACATAGCGACATGTTATTTAATAAAATGAATTAGGCCAACTGGTATTTTTGCATAGTCTACACAATGATGATAATAAACTAGGTAAAGACATATTGAAAACAAGATAGTTAATAATGCTGTCTAATTAGAAGTTGTGTTACGAAATCAACTACATTACTTGTAATGAGGACAAATGCAACCGAACAACGGAATTTTTTCTCTCTCCTGTTAAGTTAACATTCTCAACTTTAATGGATGCCTTAATTAGGCTTCATTATTGATGCACACATTTTTGGAAATAAAATTCACTTGTGTACAGTCCTCTACAGCTAAATCTATTCAAAGAGGGAGTCTTATTATAGCTGAAGGATAAAGTATTAGATTAAAAAAAAAACATAACTAGCTCCCCACCCCAGCCCCAAGAGTACATGAATGCTTATTCAGAAGTGATAAAAGCATGTGGGGACTGCAAAAGATTGCCTTAATGGATACTGCACAAAAATTAACAATGAATATAAAATACATTTGCTCACAAAAAGGGGTTATGGTTTTGGTCCAAATTGCACTTTCAGCTACTAATTACATAAAGTAACACGTGTAGTGCAGATGTAAGTTGCATTATATATTCACAATTCTAGACTTGTTTGTTTGATCCCCACTAGGAAGAGAGGATCAAGCTATTCTCCAAAGCACCCAAAGGCAGGACAAAAAGCAACAGGTTCCTTTGAACTTGGAAGATATTTTGCTTCTCACCCAAGAAGCTTCTTCAGCCCAGAGCTGAAGAAACTCCTTGGATGAGAAGTGAAATGTCTTCAAAGAAAAATAAGAATGTCCAGTTGCCTCTTGGGACAACCATTACCTGGAGGACTGAGAATCTCCATGGACTTCCAAATCTGTTATCCTATTATTTGTTTGTTAGGGTGTGTTTGGGGGCTCTGATATGCCTCACATATCAGAATTCCTCACATAATTGTCAACTTTATTTATTTAATATGTGGCTGCCCAACTCACACACAACATGACTCCAGTTGACGTACAGCATTAAAATTCAACAATAGAAAATGGGTTCATTTATATGTTGAACGGTATTCAGATCTATATATTTTATAAGTGAGGATACATTCATCTTGGGACCGCCATTGCATTTGTTTGTGTGGTCTTCATTATCCTCTAAGCTCAACATCCCTACAACTATCTCATCAGCAGAGATCACCAGGAAAACACGATTGGCTTTAGACCCAAGTTAGATGGCAGCATTGTCAAAGGATGCGACATTTTAACTGCCAGCCTAGAGGTATGAATTGGATGTGACTTATAAAAGATGAGAAGAGAAAAAAGCTGGAAAATAAAGATGAGAAGGAATGGATAAAACGAAAAAAGGATGTATTCTCTGGATCCCAGCCTAGATAAAAAATAAAAAAAATAAGCTGGATTTGAACATTAGATTAATAACACAGCTGGCTGAGTTCGTTTTACTCCTATGAAACTAGCCATTGTTTTCGTTGCTAATCCTCATAAACTGAGAATTTTGTTGCAGATAAAGACTCCTTACCAATCTCACTTTTCTCTTGCCTTACAGTATAGGATAAATTCTCCTCTACACTAAAAAAACAAACACAAAAATACAACAGCTCAATAGTTTGTCACTTACGGTTCTGCCTCTTTTACTGAAAATAATTTTGCTAAATTGCCAGCTGGCACCAAAGACAACATGCTTTATCAGCTCATCCTAAGCGCACATGCCCCAACGTGTTAGACTGCAATTGTGAATATTGCAACATCTGCAGATTTGATTAGGCATTTTCAGTTTCAAAGGCTTTTGTTGGTGTGACACAATGCGGCTTTCGTTCACAGTATGGTCACAAAAGATGAGATCAAAATTGTGTTTATATTAATAGACAGAGAGAGAGAGATTATCTGAATATCTGCCAAATGGAATGGTCTTTAGTTAAGAGATAATATTTTCCCCTCTTAGTTTTCAAAACACTGAAAATGCATGCAATTTAAGCTCTTTGTCCACTTAATAGTCAGTCATCATAATTAAGACTTCTAAAAATCTTGGTTGTTGTTTCAATCATTTGCATAAGCTGTTTTTAAGACGTGGGTGGGAAGGAAGAAGAAAGAGAGGGAGGGGTTCTTTGAACATTTATTTGCATTTGTTATAATTAGCCTTCCATTTCATTCCATTATATTGCTTTCATATTTTATTTCAACTATATTGTAAAGTTCTGTTTGATGTTAGTTATATGGCTAATGTGGTCAAGGAATGTGATACCTTAGCTGAAAATCAAGATGGGAGAACTGGCTACTGGCAAGATTGCTGGAGAGAGTAAGACAATGCCTTGTTTGTCATTGTATCATTATCTATCCAATGGTCTTGGCTTCTCCTGCTGCCATTAAGTCCCAAAGGATCCCCAGTAAGTCACAAGAGATCTCAAAGCATCTCCCATTGGATTCAGATGTAGACGAGTGGGTAGGCTTCTGAGTGCTGAAAAATCTGTAGCCAGAAACATCGCACATCAGCGAAACTCTGAGCATTGCACATCAGCGAAACTGTTCTGAACCAGCCCTCTTCTGGCCTTGTAAAGGCAAACCCCTATTTAAGAAGAAGAGACTGGAGAGCTTCCAAGGCTAAAAGGCATCTGCCAAGATTTAATTACGCAGTTAACAAAAACACAAGAGCTTGTCTTCTCAAGCGGAAAAGTTGCTTTCAGCAACCAGCCCCTCCCCAAACACTCCTTTTATAGAGAGCTCAGGGCGTGGTCTCCCTGTGCCTCCTCCCGAGGAGTCTCACAGCCTTTCTTTGTTTGTTCCTGCTCGACTGCCTCCTGCGTCGGGCGTCCTTGAACAGGGCCAGCTGTGGGTCATCTTCCTCCGCACTCTCGGGCTCACGCAGCTGAGAAGAGGTCCCCGGCTGAGGACTCTGCAAAGCCTCCAAATCATCATCAGCCGGTTCGTTTCCCTCCTCCCCCACATCTGAGTCATCCGATACATCGGAGCCGGCTGTCGGACCCACAGGCTGGCCCTGAGTCACAACAGAAACTCACCATCATCCCTCTTCTCATTCAAAAGTGCCTTGACAATGAGGCTGAATAACTGAAGCCACTTCAGAAGAGATTAAAGCTCTTTGAAATTGAAAGATCTGTAGTATCATGGTATTCGTTGTTTGGAATCAGGAACAATGCTGAATCTAGCTGGAAAACCTTGGGAGAAAATTAGCCTTCTAAACTCTATTTCTGATGGAAATTATTATGATACTACATTTAAAAAAAGCATGGGTTCCTCGGGATAATGCCTTTCTGGAGATTTCTAAAGAAATAGGAAGTTCAACATGTGCAGCTCTTTATAAATAGCACTCTTATTTACCTGGTTTTTACTTGGCAACATCATCAGAGAAGGCTTCTATGTCTCCACTGTGTTTGTTTGTGCCTTCAAGTCAGTCTTGACTCTTGGTGACTGCCTGGAATAATTGCTGGAGTTCTCCTGCAAGTTTTGTCTGTTTCCTAGACAGTGGTGGGATTCAGCTGTTTTGCACCACTTCGGCAGAACCGGTAGCTAATTTTTTGTTACCCAGGCCCAGAATGGACTTCTGGAAATGGCATCCACACAGAGAACCGGTTGTTCACATATTTGAATCCCACCACTGTTCCTAGGGCTGAGAGAGAAGACCTGGGCCAAGGTCACCCAGTTGACTTTATGCCTACGGTAGGACTAGAACTCATTGTTTCCTTGTTTCTAGACTACTGTCTTAACTACTACTACACCAACATGTCCCTTAAGTCTCTACTAGGCAATGCAAGGCACACGATTGAAAGTGAACTCATTCTCTACATGTTCAGGTTTTGCATATTGTAGATTTGAGTGCTGTTTCCAACTGATACAATCATATTGCCCTTCCTGTTAGTTTGCCTTACATTGAAACCAGCAATCTTGTATTGTTTCATGTTCAAAATATCATAATGTTCTGTTATGGAGCTCAAGTTCTGACTTCAGTATAGTAATGCAGAATAATGAAAAACAATTAACTTGAAATTAAACGTTCGATTTTTATGGTGTTACAGCAGAGTTCTAATGTGAATTTCAAAAGATATTCTAAGTGCATGCATAAATCAATTAAATACAAAGAATTATAACTACTCCAGAAAGTAATATATTTGTTGGATAAAAGACTGGTTCATAAAACTGAACCCTATTATGATCCAGTGTGCACACAACACTTTGCAGTGGAAGTGAAGAATTTTTTTCTTTCTGTGAAGAAATATTCCAATTTTCTCTCCCCAAGCCATATCTGTGAATACATTTGTGGAAACAATTGCTAGTTAATTGCCGTACTGTCAGATGACACTTGGAAATAATATATTTCCTGGCCTATTCTTTTTCACTCTTTGAGTGAAAAGGAAAATAGTAGAAAAAAATCTTAAAAGACCTTCTGTTGTATAATGTAGACACTAGTATCTTCTTCTTCTTCTTCTTCTTCTTCTTCTTCTTCTTCTTCTTCTTCTTCTTCTTCTTCTTCTTCTTCTTCTTCTTCTTCTTCTTCTTCTTCTTCTTCTTCTTTTTCTTCTTCTTCTTCTTCTTCTTCTTCTTCTTCTTCTCCTCCTCCTCCTCCTCCTCCTCCTCCTCCTCCTCCTCCTCCTCCTCCTTCTGTATTTTGTTCCTAACACTTCTTTTTAAAATTTGTCTTCAGAAGAGAATTTTAATGAAGTGCCCAAGATTGGAATGTGATTATTCCTCCCTCACATAAGTCCCTGATGATAGTCAACAGCTCACTGTGGCAGATGGCGATACCAGATGTCTTGAAGAAAGACATTTCCTCCCTCTATAGGATGTCTACCTTGGATCCAGAAATTTGGGATAACTATCATTCTACCTCCATCCTTAATGTTTGGAGCAATAGAGAAAATATGTTGACAAGTGTACAGATCTCAGGAAGTAGCAGTTAACTGGAGCCAAGCAACTTGGATTGTCCCCGCATCCATACCAACATCCCCAGCATAGCTCCCAACAAGAACATGGACAAGATTAGAGGTGCTTCCATATGCTTTTCCTTTATCATCTGTCATCCATGTCCATCTGGGCTCCATATAGGACAAATGAGACAACATTGTGCAAAATAATTTAATGTGACACCAAGACTTAAAACAAACACAAAGAAGTAGTCTCAGAGTATTTCAACCTCCCTGAAATCTCTATGTAGACTGTGTCTATGGAGATTTTCAGTCACACAGGTCATGGTTGTCCCAAAGTGCCCCAGAACTGAAGAAGCTTCTTGGATGAGAAGTGAAACATATTCAAGTAATAACAAAGAAAGCCCAGTTGCCCCTTGGAAAAGCACCTTTGGGACTCTATGTAGACTGCACAGGGATTTATCATGGAACAAGGGATTATGAGCTCAAATACATCAAAAGGTTATAGGCACTCTCAGAAAGTCTCAATAGATACAACGGGCTGTTAGCATGGTTTTTAATTGACAGGACACTGATCATCTGTCTAAGATATCACCTCCATCTTCATAACCATCCTATCCTCTTCCTTCTTCCCTCCCCCCTCCAGTTTAAATTCTGTGCTAATTTAGCCACTTTATACCTCTGATGAAGTTAGGTGCAGCACACAAAATCTTATGACTTTTAGTCAAATGTGCCAGTCTGAAAAGACACTGCCCAACTCCTCCTGATATTTTTTTTTGCTTTATACTGTAAACCCAACAGCTTTCCTCTTACAAATTGAACAGTGGTTCACTTTACAGCTTATATAAGACTTGCTTTTGATAACCAGCAGATAGTGAAGTTGTTCATAATGGCCTCTTTGCTCTTATGCTACAGACGTGTTTGTCAAGTTCCTGGAATTTTGTTAATTTGGCCCTAGTTTGGCCCGTGAGAGCTAAATTTATCTGAGTGTCAATGCCCTGCCTTTCTTTGTTATGATCATCCTTTTCATCTGCAGCCTTCTAGATTTTCCATGCTTTAATTGCATCTCATGGTGGAGTGATTCGTCCTATGAACTTTTTCTCTCTGGATTGGAAAAGATGAGCAAGGAGAGAGGCTTCAGATACGATGGAAAAATGAGTAACATCATTAGCTGCATCAAATATAGGTGGATTGGACAAGAATTTTGGAAGCCCCAAACTAAGCATAAAGACAAGGGACTTGATTTTGGCCAAATGTTTTGGGTTAGAAATTTGTCACCCCTGAATATTGTTCACATTGTGGGAAGTGGAAACCAACGTCACTTGAAGGACACACATGTTTCTCCCGTGTTCTATCCAGCTCTTTTCCCCTGCTGTCATTTCTCCATTCTTCTGTTACATAATCATTTTTCTATTCCTTTATTACACTCATGATATCTCCTTCTTCCCTGTCTCTTGCTGCCTAGTATACAAATTCTTTCATAGTCTCAGTCCTTTGAAGTTCAATAATTGATCTTTTTTAAAAAAAATAGGAAAAAGAAAGGAATCTATATCTTCCCGTGTTAATCTGATGTTTCTGCTGGAAGAATTATTTCTGATTGGTGAGCATATTACCCCTAGCACAATCAGCCATCTAACGAAAAAAGACACACATAATTACAGAGTGTGGTTTGTGAAATAGTTCCTCCTGAAAAGAATGAGACTTTCACTCCCATCCTGATTGTTTTACCCTGTTGAGATATTTGAATAGAATTGTTCCTTTAATAAACAGAAGGGGAGTCCTAAACAATAGGAAATGCCAAGGTTATTGCTCTCATGTGTCCCTTTTCAAAAGCAAAACTAACAAAATCTAAAGGTCATTTAAAAAAAATAAAAAAAATAATAAAACTACCTGAGTGGCTCTTTATTCTGCCTTTCTCCTCCCTCCCCCCCATTTTTTTTGCTCCTGTTGTGACACTATGTGATGGCATACAAAAGGCAGAGTGGACAAAGGGCAGATATCAGTATGACTTATACCATTTTCTCTCTGAAAAAAAGCAAAAAGCAAAACAAAAAAACAACCTGTGATAGCCCACGAGGAAAAGAAAACTATCTACTAGAAACAACGGAATCACCATATGCAAGCTGTGGAGTTTCCCAGACTTGTTAACAAGTTCAGAAGGGTGGGAGACCCATCGACAAAGACCCCCAAAACAGACTTCATGGTTAGCAATATTGCCAAAGGAAGCATTTCTCAACATGGACAGCAATGAAAATGTCTGGTGAAAGCTACCAATAGTTCTCCATTGTTCTGAAAGAAAGTTGAACAAGTAGAGAGCCAGGTAGGCCTAGTGGTTAAGGCATCAAGTTAGAAACCAGGAGACTGTGAGTTCTAGCCTTCTCTTGGCACGAAAGCTGGCTGGGTGACTTTAGGCCAGTCAACAGGAGACGTTGAATTCTAGTACCACCTTAAGCGTGAAAACCATCCGGGTGACTTTGGGTCAATCACCAGGAGATGGTGAGTTCTAGTCCTGCCTTAAGCATGAAAGCCATCTGGGTGATTTTGGGTCAATTACCAGAAGACAGTGAGTTCTAGTACTGTCTTAAGCATGAAAACCATCTGGGTGACTTTGGGTCAATTACCAGGAGACGGTGAGTTCTAGTACCGCCTTAAGCGTGAAAACCATCCGGGTGACTTTGGGTCAATCACCAGGAGATGGTGAGTTCTAGTACCGCCTTAAGCATGAAAGCCATCTGGGTGATTTTGGGTCAATTACCAGAAGATGGTGAGTTCTAGTACCGCCTTAAGCATGAAAACCATCTGGGTGACTTTGGGTCAATCACCAGGAGATGGTGAGTTCTAGTACCGCCTTAAGCATGAAAGTCATCTGGGTGATTTTGGGTCAATTACCAGGAGACAGTGAGTTCTAGTCCTGCCTTAGGCATAAAAGCTGGTTGGATGACTTTGGATCAGTCCTTCTCTTTCAGCCCACCTCACCTTGTTATTGTGGGGAAAACAGAAGGAGGAAGTGTGTTGTCTATGTTTGCCACCTTGAATTATTTGTAAAAATAATCAAGGTGAGGCATAAATGAACAAAGAAGCAAATAAACATAAGGCAAGGTAGATTTAGAGGTGTTTCAAGCATCATTGTTTGAGAATGTCGTGAACAAGAATGTATATATTACAATTCTGCAGAAAAACAGAAATTGCAAGTAATGACATGGTTTCATACAAAAGATTCAGTTGTGAAAACGTAAATCATATCCGCATGCAACGAGCAGTAATACATTTCTAGGTGCATTTTAGTGCTTGGTGGGTTCATTTGATCAGAATGTCTTCCTCGCGATGGAAGGGAGTAAATGAGAGTCAATGAGACCATTAAGAAGTTGGATTAGGAGGAAGGCGACCCAGGTTTAAATAGATCTTCAGACATGGAGAGTCTGGGCAGGTCAGTATTTCTCAACTCAACCAGCCTCGCAAAGTGTCCCAGCTTCAACTCGTCCCAGCTTCTGCCAACCTAGCAGCTCGAAAGCACATAAAAATGCAAGTAGAAAAATAGGGACCACTCCGGTGGGAAGGTAACAGCGTTCCGTGCACCTTTGGCGTCTAGTCATCCCGGCCAAATGACCACGGAGACATCCTCGGACAAGCGCTGGCTATTCGGCTTTGAAATGGAGATGAGCACCGGCCCCTAGAGTCGGAAACGACTAGCATGCGTGTGCGGGGGAACCTTTACCTTTTACCTTTAATAAAGCTGTGTTTCTTTAAAATAAGTTCCTCTATTCTGCTTTTCTTAGATAGCATTTCTCTAAATATCTAAAATCACTGTAAACCAGTTTTGGGCTAATCAACACCACAAGTTTATTACATAGCTGCTGGAGTTGCCATAGTGAAAGAATACCGTGTCACGTTGAACTATGCAAGTTTAATATTAAAATTAGAAGACTAGGTACAGAGTATTTAGAGGTATTTTTTAATCTTCCCTCTTTCTTCTCAAACAAAGCCAAATCTTTTTTTTTTAATGAAAAAGACTGTAAACCTCTTAGCATGAAGGTCCATCCTATTGAATGTTTATGTTCAGGAACGAATCCATACACAGCTAGAAGAAAATAGTGATAACCTTAATATTAACTGACATTCAATTCATCTGCAAAATGTAATATTTATTATTTGAGAGACATTTATTTTATACGTGAAATAGTCATAGCCTTTTCCATTCCATGTTCATAATTCTTCCGTGTGTGTGTGTCTATGTCTGATATTTCCAGAATTACTAATAGATAATGGCTATTTTTGAACCCCTTGTTGCTTTTTTTTTGAACCCATGATACAGCTTATCTACGCTGATTTTTAGCCAGACAAAAATTTTGAGTTTTACAATGGCAAAGGAAGGAAACCAGTTCTGAAATTGTAGGTTGATTAGAGATCCTATGTTGTAAAGAATAGTTCGGATTGAAACAGGACTTCATTTGCCCTTGTGGCATTTTGCACCAAATATGTAAAACTTTCTCTACTGTTTTTATTGTTAAGATGGAATATTTCATATGGCACAGCTGAGACATTCTAATCAGATGTATGAACCACAAACCATTGCTGCATGAACTCTGTGGAAGTCTGCAAGGTGTGGTCCAGAAAAGTTGTGCCGAATGATGAAAAGAGCAGCATGATGCCTCCTCCCCCTTTAGGGATGGACATAAGGATGTTTCATCCACGTATATAAGGTGTAGTGTTTGACTTGAGAGATTAGAATGCTCATTTTGTCATTTTGATGAAAATCTTGGATTTTGAGAATCCCTTTGATGAAGCACTTTTATATGGTTGCCCAAAAGATCCCACGTCTCCACATACAATCATATTACGTAAAATTAAAAATGAGAGGGTAAAAGTGGCCTGGTGGCCTAGAGGTTTTGCTCTGGCCTCACAATGTGAGTTTGATCCTAGGTAGCAGTAGATATTTCTCTCTCTAGGTGCAATGAGTCTGCTGTGAACACTGCATAGGCATCAGGAAGGGCATCTGGTCAGTAAACTCAGCTCCGTTAAGTCCCCCTGACTCCACCCGGATGCAAGGGATTACAGGCTCATTAAAAGAAAAATAAAAAAATAAAAGAGGAGGAGGAAAAAAAAATAAGAGAGGAGGAGAAAAAAAATGGTAAAGTGAATATGACAGTCTCAATTTTTATACCTGAGCTGTAAGATTTCACTAGAGTGGACAAGTGAATTGTTGAAATCCAGTTCACTTTTCTGTCGACTCCTTTAGAATCCTTAACAGTTACATCTTTATTTCCTCCTTTTCTTCCTCATTAAACTTATGCAAATACTTGCAGAGAAATTGGACAAGATTAGGATAGAAATAATAATAAAAAAAGTTTGCAAGGTTAATAAACAATTAACACAGAGCATACATAAAAAGATAAGTGAGTGATATATATGCATAAAATATTCAAACCAATAAAAGATCATTAAAACATTACAGCAAATTAAAATATAATTATAAGTTTTGGGATATTGAATGTAACTTTCCAAAAATTAATAAATTGAAACTAATTAAGCCCAGACCTGTCCTGTCTTTGCCTATTCCCCTTTACTCCCATTTAATTAGTCCATTTGGCCATTAACAGCAAAGTGTTACTATTTTAATATTCACTCTCTTAAATTTAGTATGTTAGCAACCTCCCACTATTTCATATAAAAATGACTAGCAATGATTCCTGTGCAGCTAGCATGTATAGGTAGTGAATCTCTGAAGTTCAATTTAATTTCCTTATTCTTAATTTTTGCAAAAATAGAGCCCCTTCCACCACCACCCACAAACCCTACAAGACTTTGTGCATGCTTTTCTGCTAATTTTCCAAAAGTTATATATTATTTTGTACCCCCCTTTTTTATTCTGTCAATATATTCATGTCATTTTCTTTTAATGTGGTATGTTTGGAGGGACACATTTCCTAAGCATATGTAGTTTTATGCAGACTATTGTTCAGCATATACATTTTAGCTAGGGAAAAAATTGAAGATTTGAATTGAAAGCAGTTTGATCATATCATCCTTCATACTTAAATATTGATTTGTTTTGATGTGTCAAATTGCATCAGGTGCCTTTGAGTTAAAAATTCATATGAATTTGCTCATGTGCAATCTATTATTCATATTAATTTACTTCAACTCTCCTTCCTTCCTTCCTTCCTTCCTTCCTTCCTTCCTTCCTTCCTTCCTTCCTTCCTTCCTTCCTTCCTTCCTTCCTTCCTTCCTTCCTCAGCATAAAACTGCATTTCACTTAAATACATTAGGGAATTACCAATTAACTATATTCCCATTAAATGAAACAAACAAAATTTATCTCTCCTGTTCCATGACTACTAACAAAAATCAGGATGTAGCTAAGATAGACTCTGACAGATGATAGTTAGAAGGTTTGATCCAATTTAGATTATTATTGCTTTTTTTCAGATCTGCATAATCATGCTGCCTGCGTAATAGTAAAATTATCTCACTGGCTATGGAATTTAGTTATGATCAGTCTTTATCAAGACAGCTTTCACTGAAGTCAACAAGGAGAATGGAACCACTATAGCTACTGCCATTCTCAAAGAGTCTACCTTGGGGCAACAAAAATGGTCATCATCTTCCTTGATGCACTATGATTGTTATTTGGCCATCTAGTCTAGTACTAGATCAACTGATCAACACTTACGTTGGGTTTTGCTTTCTTTTGTTCCCATCCCAAGCTGAAGGTGTCCACCTGCACTTCTGTTCTAGCACTGATTTCCACTTCACAAAATCCTAACTCACCAGATTAGCTGAAACCCTGCTAATCTGACCTCATGGTGCTTGCCGTGAACTACAAGACCCAACCATTTTTTTCTAGGTAAAAGAGACAGCCATTATAATGTGACTTCCTGACACTTTTGGCATGCCCCTTTCCTCCTTGAATTAGTGGGTTTTGGTATTCTTCATCTGGAAGGGCAGGGTATTTGATTTAAAATCAGAAGTTAGGCTGCCCCTTCATCCCTCTTTAAACAAGCAAAGGTGCTCCAGTAGCCCTTTCAAATCTCTGCATGATCAGACATCCTTGAGGAAAGAATAAATAAGGGAATAATGAAATATGAACAACAATATGGGCAGTGATATTAACAAGGGAAGAGAGATACTCTATCTACAGATATAAAACTTTGCAGGCAAATTGAATTCATGACAATTTGGAGAGAGAGAGAGAGAGAGAGAGAGAGAGAGAGAGAGAGAGAGAGAGAGAGAGAGAGAGAGAGAGAGAGATTAACAGTGTTTGAAAGGAAAAATGATGGAGATTCCTCTTGCTGGCTTTGCTTTGTTCTGCTCTCAGGTCTGCACCATGCATTGTAATATCACCATCAGAGAAAGTCATTTGCTATTGCACAGATCAGACAATCTCTAACATGACAAAATGCCATTAGAGCTTCCGTACCTGTGATAAAGGAGATGCATGGTGGGGAGGGAAAGCTCTTTTCTCTCTGAAACAAGGCTGCCCTCTACAGAACTGAAAACTCAGGAAACGGATGAGTTGTTTGCTGCCCTTCGGTAGTGAAGAAGGATGGAAAGGCTGAATTACAATTTTATTTGTAAACATTAGGCTAAGCCTTGTATCAGTGTGTGTTTGAGTGTTTGTGCTATGTGTATGTATGTGTGTAAAACAGCAAAGCATATATCATCTCTCTATCTATCTATCTATCTATCTATCTATCTATCTATCTATCTATCTATCTATCTATCTATCTATCTATCTATCTATCTATCTTTCTATCTATCTATCTATTCCCTTTTTACAATCCTGTAATCCCTTAATTCAGGATAGCGCGGGATGACTGAATCAGCTGAGCATTTACTAGCCGGATGCTCTTCCTGACGCCATGTGGAGTTCACAGCAGATATTTTTTTTCTTTGCTCTCTAGGAAAGAAACATCTGCTGCTACCTAGGATTGAATCTCCTCTCTCTCTCTCTCTCTCTCTCTCTCTCTCCCCTCTCTCATCTATCTAGCTATCTAGCTATCTATCTGTTATCTATCAGCTATAATTATTGTGTAGTGGGTCCGACGCAAGGAAGAGACGCCAGCCGGTGTGTGAGTTCAGCTCTTTATTGGAAGGGGGAAGTGAACTGAGGAGTGAGGGTTACCTGGCCTCCTTAAATACCTGGCCAGGTAAGTGTGTAGCCAATGAGGTTGGCCCTAGGTTTCCCGCCGAACTAGGTTTCCCGCCGAAAACCGTCCAGGTCAACGCCCCCTGGTGGCTGTTGCTATGCAGGTGCCTGCATACATAACAATAATCACTATATTTCCATATTTGTCCTGTCATCTCTTTCTTCTCTCTCTTTCTTCATTAGATTTGATGGATTAACAGATCTGAGGAGGGATGGCTAAGCTAGTTCTTACACATCAAACTGATCAGGATGAGTGCTGGAAAAGACAAACACCAACACTGAAGCAAATATCGCAGGCAGTGTGACAACACCAGTTCTTCTTAGAAGAAGCAAAATATCTCATCGGCTGGTTTTTAGGTTGGAGTTTCCACTGTCCTAGGTGTTTGCAGCAGTGATGGGGAACACGTGGTCCCCTCAATGCCGATGAACAGCAAATCCCAGGAACTTTGATAGTGGCCCTGTTGACCAAGATTTGAGGGGAGTTGGAATTCAACAACCTCTGGGAGGAAATAAAAGAATAACTTACAGAGGGAAGGAAAGTATATGTATCAGATTGTTCCAGAGAGAAGCCTGTTTCATTCCTTTAATGGAAGTTTAGGTTCTTGCTGTTTTGCCTACTGTGCTAGAAGACTACTGAGATCAAAGTCGCCCATGCAAGAAATTATTGAAGCTTCTCATCGAAGCGGTTGTGGCAAATTTGTTTAAATGCATACTGATTTAAAAGCAAAGGACCATCGGCTAGTTGCTGGGGAATCCCATATTTATTTCCATCATTTTTTTGAACAGTGTTTTCTATCTAGCAAGCATTTAGATGTCTGAAACAGTTTTTTTGCCTCTGGCAAAGCATAACGATCCCTTTGAGTCAAGCTTGATTTTGGGTGACTACATGGAAACAAACATGCAGTTTCCTTGGCAACAGGATGGAGGTGGTTTGTGACTCTCATCTTTTAGGATATCTTTTTGACTTCCTAGTCTAGCCTGCAATTCTGGGGTTTCTCGGGAAATCTCCAAGCCAAGAATTAACCAGACTCAACTCTGCCTCATTTCCAAGCACAGACAAAGTCAGTCCTGGGTCACCTAGCAAGGTAGTTAGCTGCCTAATATGCAGCAGAAGTTGGAAAGGCAAGTAGGACTTCAGCAGGTCATCGATGGTTAATTATGCAACTCACTGCTTGCAGATATTCCCTCTGATTCTCATCTCTATCTTCAGTTTTCCCTTTAGGCTCCTTGAGTTGAAATAAGAGGGTAGTTGCCACACAACATGGCAGTCATCAGCCTGAAGTTTCATCTTAGATGGGCATCATCTGAAGAGTCTTACAAAATAAGAAAAAGAATGAAGCTCTATATTGCATAGTTTATTTGTGTGAGAGATAGGGAAAGAGGGGAGGGGAAGAGAGAGAGATGTGAGGGAAGAGAGGGAGAAAGGGAGAGAGAGGGAGGGAAGCTAAGGAATTGAGACATATACTGGCAAGTTAGAGTGGGTGGCAGACAGTAACTTGCACAGTTTCTTACAGTAAATGGATATCCTTGGATGTTGCACTCAGAATGTTACTTCCTATTATTGTGCGCATCTGGGCAGTTAGTATGTAGGCCTAGCTGGGAGGACCCTAGCTGTGATTGGTTAGTAGGTGGGAAAGAAGTTGGGAGAATGAATAGTCAGACAAGAGGCAGCATAGTCTGCAGTTGGGTAGTGGATGGGACAAGAAGCTTAGAAGAGACCTTCCCCGTGTAGCGGGGAGGGAAGAATTGTACTTTCAGACTTGCAAGATTTTGCCAATGTGGCTTTAAAACACAATCTGGTTGTGATCCATGCCTGGTTTGCCCACTGGGGCTGACACTTTTTTCATCTCCCAATAAGATCAATGAAAGCAGTCAGTTGTGTGAAAAAGGAAGCAGGGGATTTCCTTGAAGTCATTCTGAAGACTGAACTTCAAGGAGGCAGGGACCATAACAGAAAAGGCATCATTTCTTGGTCCCAGAAGATGACAAAATGTAAGTGAGGGATCCTGGAGCGCACCTGCTGTCTCTGGAATTACCATCTGGGCAGAAATAACTGAAGTCGGGTGGGTCCCTTAAATAGCTAGGCCCTATCTTTATGGGGAGAGATGAAATCAAAACAAGCAGAAAAATAGCATTTAGCCTCCCTGTGGAGTTGATATTTTGCAGGGTAGAAATATTGTTTCGCTTGCTTTGATAACATAATTTCTTCCTTGCCCTACATAGGACACTCTAGTATTGCATTGTATAAATTGTTGGGATGTGACTGCTCCATAAGCTTTTCCAGACATTATAAAGGTTCCAAATTCCTCCCCAGTTCTGGGTAGGATTCCCGATAAATAACCTGGAAAATTGAGATATTATTTTGCATTCGATTTTGACAAATGTTGAAAATAACCTTTGAGTTTTGGTGATCAGTTAGCATAATTTTCTCTGAGTCCCCCAAGAACCCAAAGTCTACAAACACAGCAGTATTCTGAAAAGAAAAGAAAAAAAGAGAGAAAGAAGGAGAAAAAAAATTGAAAATAATGGAATTTCAATCTTCCTGCTTCCTCAAACACATAACCACTTTGTATAATTTCTTTTCTGCCCTTTTGATTGTTTCTAGTCTAACGTAAAGATCCTTTGGGCTGATGAAATGAATAATAAAAGGCAGTTTCTCCTGAAACAGATTTAACAACAATGATAAGAATTTCCAATTTAATGCTATATGTATTGCTTTGCATACCCATAACTATTCCTTTACCTCATCTGCAATGTTTCTCCCATTCCCCCACCCACCCCTGGAAAAATAACTTTAGAGATAAAATAGAATAAAAATAATTGGTTGGGGAAAGAGTGAACGTTACTCTCAAAGAATCTGTGTTTTGTTACATGGACAGGAGTCCTCAACCTTGCCAAGTTTAAGACTTGTGGACTTCAACTCCCAGAATTCCTCAGCCAGCATAGCTGAAGTCCACAAGTCTTAAAGTTGTCAAGGTTACAGAGCCCTGATCTAGTGGTGAAGGTACCAATATCTGGCTGAGGAGTTGAAGTCCACAAGTCTTAAAGTTGGCAAGGTTGAGGACCCCTGTCTTAGAGGACAGATGAACTAGGATGAAATGTTAGCAAAAAATATCTGCAAATGTCTCTGTGGCAATGTAGGTATTAATGCTATTTCCACCATACCCATGATGGATGAAGCAATAAATTGCTAGGGTGGGAATCTTCTCTGTGAAGATTGCATGACATGATCTCAACAGCAATAACAGTTACCTTTAAGATCAGCATTTCTCCAACATGGCTTCACAGCTTTTGTCTTGCCATCGCCAGTGTGGTTGAGCTGATTTTTATTGCCAACATTGAGTCATTTCTTGGCTGATAGCAGTGGAACTGAAAATGTACATTAATATTGTGTTTTTCAGTCAAAGCACTGGAATGTATTGAACTACCTAGCTGTTTTAGAAGATGCTCAGCCCACAGATTCTTGATAGCAGTTTTAAGGAGATTTAATCTGACACAATGGAGATTTTTTTTCCTGAGAAGAATGCTGACTTCCACAACTGGAAAAAAAAATCACATCCTAAGTTATTCATTTTGTCTCTACATGAACAATATTGCTTAGATCAAGGCAGAGAAATCCTCTATTTTAGTTTTGCTTTGATTCCTTTTATTCTGGACAGTTTCTGGGATTCATTGATTTGAAGATTGATGTGTTTTTAGATCTAAAACCTGAGCAGAAGAATGTAATTAGTTGGTGTCAGATTCCACAGGACCATAAGTAGATCTATATTCTTAGGCATGATGACTGATCCTTCTCTGTAATAGCACCTGCCCTCTTGAATGAAGTCTCCCACCTCAAGATTTGGATGGCCCATGTTTCTGGTATTTCAAACAGGCTCTTCATCATGGATAAGTGTGATTTTTCCCCCCTGTTCCAGTCCAATATTTGTTTTCCTACTATATTTTATTCACTTTTTCGATATGTGTTTACTTGTGAGCTGTCCAGAAATGTTGTGCATCAGGCAGCGTACAGATTTAATCAACAAAGACACAACTAAATCCAAAAAATAATGAGTTCAAAACTCAGGTTCCTATTCCTACAGACTCAATGCCAGACACAAAACAAAAGTATAAGGCATTGTAGAACTGGAAAACTATGCTGATTCATATCCCATTTAATTAAGCCATGCTTTCAGAACTCTTTAGAGTTCTGATTCAGGTTGTCTAGTTAGGTCTTCACCTACCTGGCATCTGTGAACACTGGTGGCCTGGGCTTTCTTTAATGCGTAAGTGGTTTCTTTAGGTATAGAGTAGAAGCTAATGGTTCTCCCTAACAGCAACACACATTCTTGATTTCACTTCCAGTGTTTTGGAGGTTGGGGCAGTGTTGATGTCGCTTACCATTGATGATGTTACTGTCAAGCATGAAAGATCAGGTCCATGCTTGAAGATCCAGTGAAACTGATGTATTGCTAAAAACCCATGCATAAGAACCTTCTCAACTAATGTTCAGCACCTGATTGGAGTCAGTTAAGGATCAACAAAATTCCAGGGTGGGTTGGACTTAGTTCCCTTAGGAATATGTAGGGATTCTAGGCTGATCCCTCTTTTAACTCCACTCCCAGGTACTGCTAGCCATTCTCCTATGGTTACCTAGTTGGGTCATGTTACATCTGGAAGCAAACAAGCAAGCCATCAGTACCTCATCAGTCTCAAATCCTTTTGCACCCACAAGAGATTTAAGTCCAACCCACTTGGAATTTCATTGATTCTTATCTACCGTCAATTTGCTTAGATAGTTACTAGTTCAGATTCTTGTAGAGAGCTTCAGCTTGCAATAAACCTAATTCATTTCAGCCACCTGGATTTCCTGATATCCTTGCGCTTGACAGTAATCTAACACTAGATGTCTTGGCCTAGTAGACTGTCTTCCTCCTCTTCCTCCACTTTCAATGAGTACAGGCACCTGAGATTTAAATCACTTTTATTTAATAAAGTAGAAAACATTATTTCCAGCAAGGGGACTATCTGTATACAACATGTCTGTCATTATGAGGAATCATGGATTGTGCACGTTTAGATCATCCTGGATTCCAGGGTCTTCATCTTGCATAACCACACTAGATTATATTACAGCTGAAAATATTGCTTCTCGGAATATGAAAAGCTGATGGGTAATATATACGCGGCTTCTCCTGCAGTGTTATTGAAACCTACACAAAGAAAGAAAGCCTTGCCACTTGGTTCTGCCTCTTTCCCCCAGTTCAGTTGCTGTTTACATCAGCTTAAAAGGGTGTCCAAAAGACTCAGATGGATGGATTTTATGGAATGTACATCAAGAGTGCAAAATAATAATAATAAAAACATCTTAAATGCATATATAAAAATGACATCTTGCAGAGAAAATATTCCACTTAGACCCCAATAAATATTTCTGTTGGGATTAAGTGCAAGTGCACGGGAAATGTATTCTGATTAATGCATTTAAAAGATTTAAGGGGAAAAGCGCTGGTGCCTTCAAATAAATCTGAGGTCCCTCTGGATATTGAAAAAAGATCCTTAAAGTTACAACAGAAACCAGACTGAAAAGAGCTCAATCGGAGTAGAATTTTGCTGAGTATTATTTGATATGTAGCACATTCCTTAATTCTTTGCCTCTCCAGGGATCTCTGAAGAGAACCTTGAAGGATTGCTGTTAAACAGAAATGATGATATTAATCCAGATAGGTAAAAGACCTGATTTTTCTACTGGATAACTGTTAGGCATACACTTTAATAAAATATTGAAATTCAATTCCAGCAACTCAGATTGGTTCAGAAAATCAAATGGAGAATCCCTTTCAAAATGCCAGAGTTGCTTTTGGTTGATCTGATCAACTTGACTTTGCTTGGAAAGTCTCCTTCCTTGTCAGTTTCCAGATCAAAGCAATATTAAACCTCTAAACTTGGAACATGTAAGGCACATACATTTATCTTGCATTGAAGTGCCAATGGATGTTTGCATAAAGGGCATCCATCAGCAGAACCTTTGTGTTGAACAGATCAGCTGAAATATTCAAAGTGTGATCCCATCACTTATTCACTTTCTGTTTCAACCTGAACACATTCACCAAAATGTTTGCAAAATTAGGAACATTAGAATTCTATTACTTTCCTGTAGAGCAGACTTGCTTAGTGAGTTTATATTTTGCAGATAACAGTTAGAATCAGTGCCCTAAAACTATACAGTTAATTTTTAAAACTATGACTCAAAAGCAAAAATAATTTACCTAAAAGAGGATCTATTCATTTTTATTTTTAGAAAGCACTTAACTTTGTCTGAGGTTGCAATAAAACCAATATATGTAAAGATCATTTATAACTAGGGTGTGTGTGTGATATAGACTGAAGTGTTTAAAATTGTGAGAATAAAAATGAATTAATATGTGATGGTTTGCTGGTTCCAATTAGGAATCTATTAAAACAAGCTTTGGCTGTATTCTGGAACTGTTACTCAGATATGCATTTGCCGTCTTATATTCAGAAGTCATCCAGATGTACAGTATGTTGGATATCTCCTCTTCATTCAACTGTACTTTCTATATACTATTGTGATTGGGGTTTTTTTTTTAAAAAAAACAAACCTTCCATTAATTTGTAATATTTTTAAAAGACATCTAAAATTCCCCAAACCCTACAGCAGGGGTTTGTTTGTTTCTTTTTTGTGAAATCTTTGTGTATTCTTGGGAACAGCAATTAATTGTTTCCACTTTTTGACATACATTTGGATCAATTTTGCTGGATATTTTGATTAAAAGGGAGAAACAATATTTTCTTACACCTAACCGGTCTAATATGTCCACTGAGTCAATTTTTGTAAAAAAAAAACCCTCAAAAAACACTAAAATTTTTCAGTTTTTCTAAACCCCATATTGTTTTAACTTCTGTGCTACCTTTTCTGGTGAAGGTATGATCAAGTACTAAGAGATTATGGCAACTGTAGTATTAGTACTGTGCTCATTTTCTTTCTTAATACAATGCAACACAACACAATAATAGACTTGGAAGGGACCTTGGAGTTCTTCTAGTTCAATCTCCTGCTCTGGCAGGAAATCCTATACCATTTCAGACAAATGGTTGTCCGATCTCTTGTTAAAAACGTCCATTGTTGGAGCATTCACCACTTCTGGAGGCAGGTTGTTCCACTGATTAATTGTTCTAGCTGTCAGGAAGTTTCTCCTTAGTTCTAGGTTGCTTCTCTCCTTGGTTAGTTTCCATCCGTTGCTTCTTCTCCTGCCTTCAGGTGCTTTGGAGAATAGCTTGGCTCCCTCTTCTTTGTGGCAACCCCTGAGATATTGGAAGACTGCTATCATGTCCCCCCTCATCCTTCTCTTCATTAAACTAAAGGTAAAGGTAAAGGTTCCCCCGCACATGTGTGCTAGTCGTTTCCGACTCTAGGGGCCGGTGCTCATCTCCGTTTCATAGCCGAAGAGCCAGCGCTTGTCCGAGGACATCTCCGTGGTCATGTGGCCGGCATGACTAGACGCCAAAGGCGCACGGAACGCTGTTACCTTCCCACCGTAGTGGTCCCTATTTTTCTACTTGCATTTTTACGTGCTTTCGAACTGCTAGGTGGGCAGAAGCTGGGACGAGTAACAGGCACTCACTCTGCTACGCGGCACTCGGGATTCGACCCGCCAAACTGCCGACCTTCCGATCGACAAGCTCAGCGTCCTAACCCACTGAGCCACCGCGTCCCTTCTTCATTAAACTAGACATACCCAATTCTTGACAATTTGTAACAAACAATTTGTCCTTTTTCTGGGCTGCCACGACTGACCTGGCATTATGGCATTCCCATAAGTCACAATGGTATTTATTTGTTATGCAAACCCAGCAATTGTGGTTTATAAGCAATAATGCACGCCTAATTTGGAAGCATGAGTCATGGATCATTTAACAAATCACGGTGTACTTCCAGGGATGAAAAAGGCTTTGGATTTGAGATCATTAAGCTTATCTCTAAGTATCACCATTTGGGATACACATGCACATACACAGATATTACACGTATCACAGCAGATATGTGGCATTGAGATTTTTAGCAGTATTTTGATTTTTAAAACTACATCATGCATGCATGCACATTTTAAGAAAAACCTTTCTTCCATGCAGGCATTCCTTCATTTCTTCCCCTGCCCCTTTTAGTTGCAGTGTGCCTAGCTAAAATCTAATTTAATATGTTAAAGCACTAAAGCAGAGGTAGAAAAACCCTTTGCCACACACTTAACATATAGCTTGATCCCTAATTCTAGATTCTAATGTAACAACAGTCTTTGCAAAGAAAAAGCTCTGGTTCCAATCAATCATCATCCTTCACCTACAAGAAAAAGAACAGGAAATACAAGGTGTGGATAAAAAAAAAACCCTCTCTTAATGGAGATAAGCAAGGCAGAAAACAGTAGTGGGCATGTTTAAGAAAAAAGGGAAAAAAGAAGGGAAGGGATGGGGAGGGGAGGGGAGGGGAGGGGAGGGAAAGGGAGGGGAGGATAGAGAAGAGGGAGAAAGGAAGGAGAGGGGAGGAGAGGAGGGGGGAAGGGAGGAGAGGAGAGGGGAAGGGAAGGGAAGGGAGGAGAGGAGAGGGGAAGGGAGGAGAGGAGAGGGGAAGGGAGGAGAGGGGAATGGAGGAGAGGAGAGGAGGGGAGAGGGGAAGGGAGGAGAGGAGAGGAGAGGAGAGGGGAAGAGAGGAGAGGAGAGGAAAAGGGAGGGGAAGGGAGGAGAGGAAAAGGGAGGAGAGGAGAGGAGAGGGGAAGGGAGGAGAGGAGAGGAGAGGAGAGGAGAGGGGAAGGGAGGAGAGGAAAAGGGAGGAGAGGAGAGGAGAGGGGAATGGAGGAGAGGAGAGGGGAGGAGAGGGGAAGGGAGGAGAGGAGAGGAGAGGGGAAGGGAGGAGAGGAGAAGGGAGGAGAGGAGAGGGGAAGGGAGGAGAGGAGAGGAGAGGAGAGGAGAGGAGAGGGGAAGGGAGGAGAGGAGAGGAGCTAATTTTCCAACTTCTTGTTTGGTCTCTCTAAAAACCTCTTGTCCTCTTTACCTATCTCCCTCCTTATGAGATGACAGAACTCATGTTTTATATTTCTGAACTAGTCCATGCACAAAACATTTGGAACTAAGAAAAAGTGAACTAGAAATAACATCTTAATCTAAAATTACTATAGTGATATACTCCAGAAATTGGCACTCCACCCATACGTTGTTTTCCATTTCCGCCCCCCTCCCCTTATTGTGGAAAAGAGAAAGGAAAAGAAAGGGAAGGGAAATAGTTGAAATAAACTAAGAAGAAATCATTATGATAACGCTAATTTCATGTTTGTTGTGTACGTCCAAACGCATTGCTAATACAAAAGCTCCAATTTTATAGGCACTTTATAGAGTACCCGGCATATTAATAGCTTTAGGAAAATTCCCACGTGGGTCATTCATCATGTCTGAGACATGATTTTAAAAATTCCTCAGGTAAAAATATGATTTGTTCTTTGCTGCCTGCACTTTATGCTAACCTCTCATTATTTATAAAATACTACAGCGTCTCCTCTCCTTCCCTTTCTCTCCCTTTCCTCCTTCTTTCTCAGAAAAAAACGTATTGATTGATCATTCAAAAATGTCAAGATATGATTCATGATGTAAGACAAAGGTATTTGTAAATTCCTTTGGGTTCTCACTATACCTGATCACTAAAGGCGTAGAGAGTGTCCAGCCTTGGAAGAATGAAAAAAAAAAATCTAAGAAGTCCATACCTTCTTGGCTGTTTCATTTTCATGATTTTTCTCTCTGTCTACACAAAGTAGCAAAAATAAAAAAAAAACTTAATCACATCACTTCGATGCAACTGCTGAATATAAACTTCTCAAAAGGATACACTTTAATTTGGGGCATTAATATTTCATTGCCCAAGTGGACTTTTCCAAAAGTAGGTGTCATGGTTCCGACAGATGAACTCTTTAAAGAACTTCGAGGCATTGTTTACCTTAAAGAATCTTTATTCAAGTTGCATAGCATCGGCACGTACACGGTGGAAGCCGAAATCTGAATTCCCTCCCCTAAACACATAGTATCAAAGCACAATTCCCCCCTCTAATTAACAGTCATAGATCACATTCTCCAATTAGTTTGAAATACAAGCTTTCCCTCCCTTCTCCAACCCGCCATTTCTTATCATCTCTTATTTCAAAAGCTCCTGAATTGTTATGTCTAACTAACTCCCATTACATACCTCCTCCTTCTCCTCCAGTATCATCTAATTCTAAGAGTAAAGCATAGGAAAGAAAAAGGCTGCATCTCCATACACTGTCAAAGCAAGACCAACCGATGTTAGCAGCATTGACAGCAGGATACAGTAAAAGATGGAAAGTAATGAAGGAGAGAACTAACCAAGAACTAAGGAGAAACTTCCTAACAGTAAAAACAATTAATCAGTGGAATGACTTGCCTCCAGAAGTTCTGGGTGCTCCAACACTGGATTTTATTTTATTTTATTTTATTTTATTATTATTTTATTATTTTATTATTTTATTTTATTTTATTTTATTATTTTATTTTATTTTATTTTATTTTATTTTATTTTATTATTTTATTTTATTTTATTTTATTTTATTTTATTTTATTTTATTTTATTTTATTTTATTATTTTATTTTATTTTATTTTATTTTATTTTATTTTATTTTATTTTATTTTATTTTATTTTATTATTTTATTTTATTATTTATTTTATTTTATTTTATTTTATTTTATTTTATTATTTTATTTTATTTTTATTTTTTATTTTAATCCCATTTATATCCCGCCCTTCTCCGAAGACTCAGGGCGGCTTACACTCTAAGCACAAATCAATGTGCTTAGCAATAGCCTTCATTCTATGTATATGCCTGCTTATTAGGGCTTTCGCCCCCCAAGCAGCATTATTACAAAGTCAGCTTATTGCCCCCAACAATCTGGGTCCTCATTTTACCTACCTCGGAAGGATGGAAGGCTGAGTCAACCTTGAGCCTGGTGGGACTCGAACCTGTACTAATTGCAGGCAGCTGGTGTTACTTAAGGAGGCATTAGCCCACTGCTCCACCAAGGCTCTTATTTTATTTTATTATTTTATTTTATTATTTTATTTTATTATTTTATTTTATTTTATTTTATTATATTATTTATTTTATTTTATTTTATTTTATTTTATTTATTTTATTTTATTTATTTTATTTTATTTTATTTTATTTTATTTTATTTTATTATTTTATTTTATTTTATTTTTTTATTTTATTTTATTTTATTTTATTATTTTATTATTTTATTATTTATTATATTTTATTTTATTTTATTTTATTTTATTTATTTTATTATTTTATTTTATTTTATTTTATTATTTTATTATTTTATTTTATTTTATTTTATTTTATTTTATTTTATTTTATTTTATTTTATTTATTTTATTTATTTTATTTTATTTTATTTTATTTATTATTTTATTTTATTTTATTTTATTATTTTATTTTATTTTATTTTATTTTATTTTATTTTATTATTTTATTTTATTTTATTTTATTTTATTTTATTTTATTTTATTTTATTTTATTTTATTTTATTTTATTTTATTTTATTTTATTTTATTTTATTATTTTATTTTATTTTATTATTATTTTTGAGAAGAGACTGGACAACAATTAGTCTGAAATGGTATAGGGCAGTGATGGCGAAACTTTTAGAGACCAAGTGCCCAAACAGCAACCCAAAACCCACTGATGTGGCCCATTGGGTGGGCGTGGCCCATTGGGTGGGCGTGGCCCATTGGGTGGGCGTGACTGTAGTGGTAACGGCAGACTGGGTGGGACTAAAAAGTTCAATCAATCAATTCCAACTTTGTGGAAAAAAATTCCCACAAAAAGTTGAAATTGATTAATTGATTGAGCCTTTTTTGTTTTTTGCACACGGCGGCAGAGACCTAAAGCGAAAAGGTTTTATAAAACCCAGCTGAAGGCCTAGGACTGGGGCGACAGTGTGTGTGCCCACAGAGAGGGCTCTGCGTACGCGTGCCATAGGTTCGCCACCGTGGGTATAAGGCTTCCTTCCCGAGCAGCGAATTGGTTCTAGGAGGCCTCCAAGGTCCCTTCCCACTCTGTTATTCTGTATTCTGTAATTCTGCAGAAATAAGAAGCTGACTATTCAAAAGTCATAGATTTATTAAAACTGTGACTCTCAGTGAGTCTTCAAAACTTCCCAAAGTAGTTGTCTAGCACTAGTCTTAAGAGTCTTGGACTTGAAAGAAATAATTGTTGCATGACTAGCGGCTTTTCCTTCACCCTTCTTCCCCAGCAAAATGTCAGTATTTTTCCCGATCCTTTCTAGGTGATTTCTAGGTGATTTCCTGCAATGCCATTTTTGGGAAGAAATAGCAGTTAGGAAAACCTAAAGAGGGGAATGACTGATGGCTGATGAAAAGAGAAAAGAAAGGAAAATATCTGCTTTTTCGATCGTTTTAAGGGGGAATAGTTGAAATAAACTAAGAAGAAGCTATCATTACAATATTTTAATTATTCATTTATTCAAGTTTATTAATTCATCCTAATAATTAATTCATTTTCATTGTCGTTGAAATCCTAAATAACTGCTACTGTCGCTATTGTTACAAGAAAGTTAAAATATGAAAATATTTTATTATTGCCATAGATATATCTCACCCTGATTAAAACTATGAAAATAGAAATATATTTTAATTATTGGAAATCTCTTTTTTGAATAGTTTGGTTCCCTGAATTGAGATCATATTGACAGTTAAAGTGGCATTCTGTTGTTTGACTATTTAGTCCCCTTCACCCCTGATTTTTAAAATGATTTTTATTAATAATGGAATATGTTAATCCTTGATGCAATATGAAACAAGCAAATGGTTTATTATCTAACTAATGGATATCACCATAGGCAAATAAAAAAGACAGCAGATGACAATAAATAATTTGGAGATTGCAAAAAAAAATGTAAGAAAACTCTTTAGCACTACTGGAAATGGGTCTTTAAAGAGTTTACTGTAGAATACAATATCTTTTTTACTATAATTAATTTAAGTATTTTTAGCTCTTGTTGTGAGACAGTATATTTACATTTTAAAATACATAAATTATAAACTTGAGAATGGGAGCTTTTATACTTTAGTCTCTGGTCCATCCAATTCAATTGAATTAACTTCTTTTTTTTTTCTCCCCTTACTACAGTTTTGGTTTTACAATAAAGCTACCAAATGGGACTAAATTGGCAGTAGTTATTGCTAATTCTCTCTCTTAAATCCCCTGACTTCATCCTTACTCACTTTAATATCGTTTTGATACCTTGGCTGTAAATTTTGTGTGAAAACCTCATATTTGAAATTAACTGCCCCTAGGCGCAGAGCGGAAGTGAAATGATATTTTTTTTGCAACATTGTATATTAAATAAACTCTCCTTCAGTTCTAAGGGAAAACGCTTCTGGAGAAATCCAACGGACGAGACTTTGGTTTGATAAAATAGGAACTACTTTGATGTAAGATGCAACTTTCAGACGAGAAGCAAGAGGGAAAAGAAGAAAAACTGGTAAGATATTCTTATTTCTACTGCAAAGATCCCTTCCAGTCAGTGTGAAGAACAATGGCTTGAAGAGAAGATTTCCCTAAAAAAAAGACTGATTTCAGTAAAATTTCAAAGAATTGATCAAATACTCAAATATTTAAGGAGCAGTCAAAGAAATGCTTCAGGCTTGCCCACAGGCTGCTAAGATCCCAAAAGCTTACCAGAACCCAGTAGGATTTTGTTTTTAACTTTCTCTTTAAACAGAAGATACACATGGTCCTTTTATGGATAAGAAAAAAAATAATAATATCAACTCTTCTTCCATTTCATCCATCTTGAAATCAGTTTGTCACAAATCTGTTTTATTAGAAGACCTTTTATATTATTTATTTGCAAAATGGTTTGGCTTACAGTTGCTCATTTCTCCTCTGGGCTGACAATCAGGCATAACAAGGAAATCATCTTGACTGCAGTGGAAAAGGATATAGTGCTTCACTAACACACACATACTCTCTTACTCATTATTACAGCATTAAAGGTAAAGGTAAAGGTTCCCCCGCACATGCATGCTAGTCGTTTCCGACTCTAGGGGCCGGTGCTCATCTCCGTTTCAAAGCCGAAGAGCCAGAGCTTGTCCGAGGACGTCTCCATGGTCATGTGGCCGGCATGACTAGACGCCAAAGGCGCACGGAACACTGTTACCTTCCCACTGTAGTGGCCCCTATTTTTCTACTTGCATTTTTACGTGCTTTAGAACTGCTAGGTTGGCAGAAGCTGGGACGAGTAACAGGTGCTCACTCTGCTACGCGGCACTCGGGATTCGACCCGCCAAACTGCCGACCTTCTGATCGACAAGCTCAGCATCCTAACCCACTGAGCCACCGCGTCCCCTATTACAGCATTACACAAAAGCTATTTAGCTCTGACTATGACTATAGCCAATCAAGATGACCCAAAGGTGTTTTTTTCAAGAGGCAACCGGACTTTCTTGTTTTTCTTTGAAGATGTTTCACTTCTCATCCAAGAAGCTTCTTCAGGTCTGACCGGATGGTGGGGAATGGAAGAAAAAACAAGGAAGTCCAGTTGCTTCTTGAAAAAGCATCTGTCATGGTTCCGATAGAGGAGACCAGTAGAAATAAGAACTCTGAGGCAATTGTTTTCCCCAAAGAATACTTTTAATGGTTACATAGTATTGGCAAGAACAAAGGTGAACCCAAGACTGAAAGTTCCCACCCCTAAAAGTTACAAAGTAAAAGTTCAAATCCCCACCCCTATAGTTGTCATAAATCACAATCCCCAATTAACTACTTTGGCGGGCTTTCTAACGGTAGCTTCAGCCTGCCAAGACTTAGGTAGCCTGACCTTGGTTCCCACAAGAAAGTATTTGTTATGGCTAAACTAAAAGAACATATCTCCCTCCTCCTATGGCTATGGCAACCAAAAAGAAGTAAAGATGGCTGCAGACAGAATCGTTTGAAGGTGTGTCAGCATCCTTGGGACAACCATGACCCTAGATGACTGAGAATCTCCATTGATTCTAGATGGAGAAGTTTTCAGAAGTTTAAGCAAGGAATGTAGAGTTGAGGCAAACATCCCATCTGCTATGTTCTTCCTAATGGGTCAAATGGATTCACTGAACATCAAAGGTTCAACATTGAAAATAAAACGTTTTTTCTCTTCCAGCGCTCAGATATGGAAAGGAGCTGGCAGAATAGGATGGGAACATTGTCCATTTCCAGCTCTTCAGGGTCTGACGCTATTGCAAGCTTGAGAAAAGCAGACTTGTGCCCTTGGTATACAAGCACCGTCTCTTTTGTAGGACTGTGCAACATAATGTTCCCTGTGCATTAAATGGTATGTGGTCATGTGCGACCTTAGAAGACAGGAGAAACGGGTGCTGCCCAGGGAACAATCAGATAAGTCTGCATAAGGGGCACTGAAAGAAACGTTTCAGGCAGTAAAAAGAGACAGTGGAAGATCTACATTTTCAGACTTGCAGGATGCTGTTCATGTAGCTTTTCAGTAAAGTAGAATTAGGTCATCTAAAGTAGAATTAGCTCATCTAAGGTCATGTTTACTATCTGGATTACCTGAGAAGGTGACAGAGTTTGTGGCACAAAACTCAACATTACTTCAGTTATTTGCCCACTACCGCCATCCGTTTGACACTCCCTGTTACTTTAAGCTGCAAGATATTAATGATTTATTTGGCCTAGGCTTTACTTGATATATTTTAAAAGCATGGTTCAGAAATCCCATGGCTTGGTACAATGTGTGGATCCTACCTGTACAGGTGATTATTAATCCAACCTAATCCAGCACCACCCATATGTGGAATATATAGTCAATAAATGAGGGTCCTAATTGGTATGTAAACAGGGACTTTTCAAAAGTCTCTGACAAAAATTGGGTGATTTAGGGCAGTAACACTCCACCTACGTACCAAAAGTTTTTGTTATGGGGAAAATAAGTTTTGAATTCCAATCCTAAAGGTGGAATATACATCTAATTGTTGAAGTACGGAAATGTCAGTAAAGTAAAGCTTTAAAAAGCTCTCTGTGCTGTGGTATTAGAGAAACAGATTTTACAAATTGAGCTAAGATGCAGTATGCACATATATTAGTGGTTTGTTTGTGGCTTCCCATGACATGGGAATGTCCCAGTGGAACTAATTTTACTTATGAACAGAACAGAATTGGAAGGGAAATTGGAGGTCTTCTGCTCAAGCAGGAGATCTTATACCATTTCAGACAAATGGCTATCCAGTTGTCCACGAACCTGATTTGAATCTGTTATGAACGTGGTTGATTTTTTTTCTTAAAAAAAAGAAAGAAAAGAAACCGGTTTAGTGATGTAAAGTCAGCATTTATTTCTGCTACTAATTCCCAACTAATTCTTCCTCTTTTCCAGCTGTTTTCTGCTGAATTCTGTTATCTAAGGGAAAGTGAAAGCAAGAGGTAATTTCCTTAGAACTTCATGACTTTTTTTCCCCTTCCCTGGTGTACACTTTACAAATAACTAGTGAATATCTGATTTTGAAATAAGCACATTTGACATATCGGGGTACCAATTGCAATAGAATGTGGTTTTTTTTAAGTGTCTGCGCTAGAAGAAATGGTCTGCAGAAAAGAAACAACCTTATCTGCTCACAAATGCATGCTCTGAGCCGGTTTTCGTTGTCATTCTGAAATAGTTTCATAATCCTTTCAATTACTTTTGAGATTTGAGGAATCCTTAAGAGATTATTCAGAAACACCTGTACTACAGAAATAGTTTATCTACACAGTAACATGCTATTAAAATCTTTCATAAGTCTGGATGTAATACTTCACAAATAACTATCAAGTTATTTCCGTTTCCTTTTGCACAGTTCCAAAATCTCTCTGGAATGAGCAAGTCTTTCTTTTATGAAAAAAAAAAAAAGCTATTCTGCACTATTTCCTAATCTTTCAATCTGGGGCAAAAACACCCCAAAACTCTTGGTATGTCTTGGCATAGATAAGACTATCATCCCCAATACTTTGAAATGCTTCAGAAACAGCACACAGAGATACTGAATTTTCATAAATAATACTAGAAGCTTTAACTACAAAGGTGAAATTTTTAATCCTTTTAATTTTCACTGCAGTAACTGATAAAAAATTTTTTTTACATAATCTATTATAAGAAATTTAAATTTTGGCTGCTCTTCATTTACTTTTCCTTTGCCTTATGTATTCTCTCACGTACACACATAACTTAATGGCTGAATAACATTGGTTAAGGAAATGACTTAATACTTGCTGTTTAATGTATTAATTTTATAGGCCAAGACATTGAACCAGCTTGGCTTATCCACAGTTTATTGAATAAACCTAAATTGGCCAGGTCTACACAGCACGTTAAGGCTTAACAGACATACCATTACATATGCAGAAGTAAAGAAAATGACAAAATGTGAGATGGTCACAGAGTTGACGTTGCTTATGTCCTTACATTTGATAGGTAAAGGTAAAGGTTCCCCCGCACATGCGTGCTAGTCGTTTCTGACTCTAGGGGGCGGTGCTCATCTCCGTTTCAAAGCCGAAGAGCCAGCGTTTGTCCGAGGACGTCTCCGTGGTCATGTGGCCGGCATGACTAGACGCCAAAGGCGCACGGAACGCTGTTACCTTCCCACCGTAGTGGTCCCTATTTTTCTACTAGCATTTTTACGTGCTTTTGAACTGCTAGGTGGGCAGAAGCTGGGACGAGTAACAAGCGCTCACTCTGTTACGCGGCACTCGGGATTTGATCCACCAAACTGCCGACCTTCTGATCGACAAGCTCAGTGTCCTAACCCACTGAGCCACCGCGTCCCTTACATTTGATATGCAGATGTAAAAATTTAATTGTAACATTTATGTGATCCATTATGTGGGTCAATATTTTGATGCCATCATGGATTGTATTGCATATAGGCAGACAGTTCCATGTTGGCATAGTTAATATACAACACTAAACTGGGATTTGGTCTACTTATTTCTGGCTTAATATGATGTGTGAATCTAGCCATTAATAATTTAGTAACATAGTGAGGCTTCTGAGCACCAGCTGCTGGATAAGAATTACAAAAAAAGAATGTTTATATGCTCTTCCTGCCTCTTAGAAGTATCCAGCAAATGGACTTTTGGCTTAATCCAGTGGAACACTTCTTATTTTCTTATTGTCAAGTCAGATCTGCTCATTGCTCAAAAGAGTATCAGGGTCTATTAAGTAAAGCATATGCAACCTAGCCATTTATAAAAGTCCTGAAATAGAACATTAAGCGACTTGGAAGTAATGCAATAAACTGCTGTAGGAGAACAGCCTTTTCTAAAATGTGATTGCCTGTCAAAATATTATTCCTTGCTCTGGGTTCTAATATGCTTGACAACTTCTGGTTGTTGTTTTTTTTTTTTAAATTGCAACTTATAATGTGGGTTTCTGGGGGTTCGAATTAGCAACCATCACCACCAAAACCACACACAAACACACAGACAAAGCAATGGAAGGATGAGCAAAACAAGAAATGTTAATGCCAGCTAGGTGACCCAGATAGGTAACATCATCAGTGCACTGATGATGTTACCAAATTGGGTAATGAAACACTTATAAGAAAACAACCAAGCTCAGAGAGATCCAAGGACGTCAGAATCATGATGTGGGAGAAAGTGAACAAAAGGTTCAGGAATTTTGCCATGGGGAAAAAAATGGATAAGGGTTCAATTTATGGCAGGGGTCCCCAACTTTTCTGGTTCTGGGGACCTGCGGCAGAGGTGGGGTGGAGGGGATGATTTCATGTGCGCACCTACTGCTTACACAAATGGACCTTTGTGCGCTGGGCCCAGTTCCCAACAAGCTGCAGCCCAGTATTGTCCCACGGACCATGGTTTGGGGACCCCTGATTTATGAGAAATACACTACCACTGTGTTGTAAAATTGAATGTGGAACACTCATCTAATGAAGGAGTTTTGTTTTTTTTAATCCTTGCCTCCCTTCTGATTTTTCGTCTTCATATCGTTGTTGCATATATTTTGTGGGAAAACAGCGGGATGCTGTTTCCTACCTGGATTTAAGGGACATAATTCTTTCCTTCTCCCCCAGCATAAAAAGCTGTTTCATACCCCCAGTGGGGCTTCGAAATAGGGTTGTATGAAACTTGTATTTGAAGGTGATTTCTTCAATTTATTCCTTTGAAACAGTCCTTTGAATGTTTTGAATGAAATTGCCAGATCAGTTTGATGTGCTGAATCAAGCAAAGGATCTCTTTGAAGATTTAGCGGATTTCTGGGTAGACCTAAATGTCTACATAGTATGCACACACATATTGGCATCACATTTAACCGAATCTTCAAATCAGACAACAAACCCCCTTCAAATCTTGACTAATGTAAATGGCTAACTTTATTTCCAGATATTCTTTGCTACCTCTACATCAATATAACAATTATTTTTCTATTTTCTTGTTGAAACAACAGGGTGGATTTTTTTTATGAAAGATACATAATCTGAATATTAATAAAAGTTATCTGGTGTTTGCCAGGGTTCAAAGAATCTGCTCCTAGTACCTCTTTCTTACTAAAGAAACTGAAGAGATATCACTTCAAACCATCAAATTACCTACTTAGCTGCCATTTATTGGAGCAAGGATGAAGAATTTATGCCTTTCAAAATTGGAAAAAAATTATATTATGTTTTTGGCATCTTGAGACAACTTGGGCAATGTAACCCAAATGGTGTTATGTTCCCCCATTTTGGTATGGCTAAAAGTAATTTCTTCATATTTAACCACGAGATGGGTGCCAAATGAATTTCGTAATAAATAAAAAATTAAATCATGGGCCAGAGACAATAGACTGGAGCAGCTTACTCTACATTATTTTACAGGCCACGGAGTGCATAGAAGTTGTCCTTAAATTCTACTGCCTTAATTCTTGAGAAATTGGTGAAGATTTTTTATTGACTTTTATTTATTTATTAAATTTATGTCACCCATCTCACAACTGAAGCGAGTCAACAAAGATGCATTTTTATTTTTATTTTTTAATCCCATTTATATCCCGCCCTTCTCTGAAGACTCAGGGCAGCTTACAATTTAAAGCACAAATCAATGTGCTTAGCAATAGCCTTCATTCTATGTATATGCCTGCTTATTAGGGCTTTCGGCCCCCCCCCCCAGCAGCATTATTACAAAGTCAGCTTATTGCCCCCAACAATCTGGATCCTCATTTTACCTACCTTGGAAGGATGGAAGGCTGAGTCAACCTTGAGCCTGGTGGGATGTGAACCTGCACTAATTACAGGCAGCTGGTGTTACTTAAGGAGGCATTAGCCCACTGCTCCACCAAGGCATTTGTTTTACCAGGGGCTATTAATTGCTAAATGGTTTTGGTATTGATTTGATTGCTACGCTTTTCAGGTTATTGCTTAAATGTACATATTTTGCACTTGGTTTAAAAGACTGTTAATCACTTTGAGTGCTTTACCAGAGCAGAATAACTGGATAAAAATAAAATCTATCAGTCAATCTAATAGGATTTTATGCCTGGCTATACCCAACATAGTGGTAGAAAAACTAATAATATGTTTTTTGAAGTATAGAGATGCCAACTGTCTCAAAACAAGTGATTATCCCAAGTCTAGATGTCTCCAGCTAGTTAAAATTAAATATGAGTCTACAAATTGGAAATTGTTATCTAGCAATAGGGTTCATTTTGTACCTCCAATGGGAACATTTGCAATATTATTTTGTATAATCCATTTTTTTTTCAAAAGTAAGAGAAAAGGTCCTAAACAGGTCACTGACAAAGGATTTATTGTTATGTCTCATGATCAGGTAATAAACACCTGGGTTTTTTGGGAGGATGGGAGCGGGGGCCACTTACATTTTCTGTTTGAAGGAAAAATTCCAAGTTTGGAAGTTTGGAATCAATCCCAGCATGTATTTCAGCAACTTCCAAAACAGTGTCTCAAAAATAGAAAATGCAACAATTACTGGACACCTTTAATCAAGGCTTCGCTGTATATGAAATATCAAAAGTAATTACTGTAATTAGCATCTCTGTAAGACAGTGATTTTGTAAAACTTCCCTCTGTCCTCTCTTGCTAGGTTCACATTTTTATTTTTTAGCATAATGGCAGAAATTTTAAATGCCAACAATAAACCATTGCTTCTTCTTCTTTTTTATCCACCCCCTCCCCTTTCGATTTTGTCAAATTTTAGTTCAGATTTTTGAAAACAAGATTATCATTCAGGAAAGAAGGAAAATTTAAGAAAGGAACAACAACAAAATCCTTGGAAAATTGATCTTTAGGCCTTACCCCGTTTTTTTAAGTAATGAAAAATTAGTTCCTCAGAATATTTCAGGTGGAATGGGATTTTGATATAAACCTCTTATCACCATATTATTAAGTACATAAAACTTGTTCAATCAGACCAGACAACTCATCAAGGATATTGTCTCCAGAATGACTAAAAATATATTTCAGTAAAATTCATAAGCAAGGCAAGAATGCAGTAGGCCAGGGGTGTCAAAGTCAATTTCATGGAGGGCCGCATCAGCATTGCGGTTGCCCTCAAGGGGCCGGGTGGGTATGGCCTGGGTGGGCGTGGCCTACTGGGTAGGCGTGGCTAGAGTGCGTATGGCCTACTGGGTGGGCATGGCCAGCTCTACATCGTTGGCATCAAGGGTGCCAATGGGGGCCTGGGCAGGAGTGGGACAGATCTGAGGGTCTCTGGCAGAAGGAGGGTCTCTGGGCCAGGGCCAAGGCAGTGAGGGCCGTTCCCTCACTGTTTCCAGGATGGCTTCGTGGGCCACATAAAACCACTTCGCAGGCCGGATCTGGCCCCCGGGCCTTGTGTTTGATATGTCTGCAGTAGGCCAACCCATCCATGTAACTAGACCCGTGTTTCTCACATTTAAAATATGTGGACTTCAACTCCCAGAATCCCATGCTGACTGGGGAATTCTGGGAGTTGAAGTCCACATATCTTATAGTTGTCAAGGTTAAGAAACACTGAACTAGACCTTGGAAGAGATGCAAAAATGGTTTGAGAAGTAGGGATAGCCCTCTTTAAATATATGAAAAGACCTCACACTGAAGAAGATCAAGGCTTATCTTCTATCAGGACATAAAAATCACTGATTAGTTAATATAGAAATGACTAAAATAAACTTCGAAACAGCAAAAGAGATTTGAAAGTTAATCCAATAATCTAGAGAAATGGTGGGGTCCTTTTTTGCAAGAATTATCCATACACAGGCTAGGTGGCCACATGTCTGAGTGTATTAAATTGAATTCCTCAACTGAGCCAGAGTTATTGATTAAAATTAAGACTTTTATAATGCCAACATATCTGCAATGGGATCATTTTTATACTTTGCCAGTGTATAATCGCAGTAATGAATTCAAGGAAACTGTCTAATTAATCGTCATACTTTTGATGGTGCCTACAGTGCTCCAAAATGGAAAAAAAGAACTTTAATATTAGAATATTTTGTGCTGAATGATGCACATTTGTGCAACCTCTCTAAATAAGGTCTAAATTCAGGGGGTAGCATTCAGGTTAAGACATAGATAAGATCCACTGAAATTTACAGCCTTTTAAAGTAATTATGATGACCCATTGTCTCACTGGCTTCAATGGAATTGCATATGAGAAACTTTCTGAATATTATGCCATAGAAACAACATTTTTGAAAGTAATAAAATCTCAAACAGTTGAGATGGAGGGCAGGCTAAATTAAAGTTGCTTTTTTGCAATTATGATCCATACCTCCCAGGCCAAAGAATGAACAAATTGTGTTCCCAAGTCATTCTAAAAAGAATATTACATTTTAATTCTAAATAAGGAAGTTCCTTGAAATATGAGGTGCCTGGCAAACTTTATTAAACTTAATTTAACATGGACTTCTTAGCGCTTAAAGTAATGTGGACTCTTTTGTTTCTGGCTAACTTTGACCTATGAACCCATTCATTTTGGCTCAGCTTTTTGTATAAAGAAGGCTGATGATTAATGGGGCTTAAAGGATAAAAAATGTTCCTTGGTAAATATTACAGAGATTTCTTTTGCTACTAAAGACTTTTGCAAATTACACACTCATTTTTTATTATTATTATTATTTCCTTAATTCCTGAGGTCTTGAAAACCCGGCTATTGTCCTAGCTTTGGGATGGGACTTGCCTGTTTGTGATGTTTCACCCTCTGATATGTTCCCTGGATTATCATCTTGTTATTATTATTTTGTAGTTACTTTAAATTGACAAATGAAATTGGAAATACAAGCCTGGTATTTTAATAGGTAACGACAGAGAGGTTGCTTGGTTACTAGGCAATATTTCACTAACGTATTGGCCAGGAACTGTACATAGATGCTCTGTACCTGAATACAGGAAAAATATGAATATTATTGCAGACATGACATGCTGAATTATTGAGACAAGCAGGGTCATTTTCTAGCAGAGGATAAACTGTGACATAAAACCAAAGATCAAAGTGACCGGCTGAATGTAAAAAAAAAACACTTTATCAAATGAAATATAAGAAAAAGAGTTGGCTGAGAATAAAATCTTAGTCCACCATTCTATTCCCCCAGCAATCAATCGATGACTTGTCAGAAGCCTACAGTTACTTTCTCAAACATTTACACCTGCTTAAAATTAGGTGTAATGCCTGAATTGTATAGACAAGTAGTTCTCCACTTACAACCATTCGTTTATTGACTGCTCAAAGTTATAATGGCACTGAAAGGAAGAGAGATGTTGACCGGTTTGCATACTTACAATTGCTGCAGCATTCCCACGGTCACGTGATAGACATCCAGACACTTGGGTAACTGGCATGTATTATTGACAGTTGCAGTGTCCTGGGGTCATGTGATCATCTTGTGCAGCCTTTGGACCCAGCAAAGTCAACGGGGAAGCCAGATTTAACTTAAGAATCGTGTTACTAACTTAACTGCAGTGATTTCTAACAACTGTGGCCAGAAAGGCTGTAACATGGAGCAAAACTCTCTTAGCAACTCTCTTGCTTAGCAATGGAAATTTGGGGGTCACATATGGCCCTAGGCTGAGGGCTACCCTGTATTTAATTTAGACAGGAGATGCTTTTGTAAGAACATTTGGGGTTGGGAGAGGGACGTGGGGAGGAGAGTACACCATCCCGTTGTGCTTTTCTGTCTCCCCAAAAAACTGTTTAACGGACGAAGACAATATCCTGTTGATCTCCTAGCACAAATACTTGGTTCAGATACAGGCGTGCTGAAAAAGTCAGTCAATCAGAGAAACCTGGACCAATTGTGGGAAGACAATCAATGCTCAGAAATAGGTTAATTTTTTTTTTCACATGTGAAAACTCATCAAGATGAATTATCGGTCCAGAAATGCTTACCAGGCAAAATACGGCTCTATTTTTATGGGAAACAAGGACTAATGTATGGCTTGTAATGTTAAATGTCATAGAAGAAGAAGAGCAGTTGATCAGAAAATAATACAAAAAGGAAAAAAAAGAAAGGAGGGAGGGAGGGAGGGAGGGAGGAAGGAAGGAAGGAAAGATGGAGGGAGGGAGGAGGGTTAGGGTTTCTGGAAGATTAGTGGGTATCTCCAAGACAGCAAAAGGGCAGGGATGAATACAGTAAGCATTGTATTGCCGCATAGCAAATTCTGTCTGTTTTGTGCTTACATTGTAATCTTGCCCGTGAGTATATAAGGGACAGAGCTTGCATTATTAAATTATGACACATGTTTTATTGTTTTGACAAAACAGCAGCTTGCTGAAAATGCTCTTGGCAGACACAGGGTTGTTGTTGTTGTTTTCTCCAATTGCCTCTATGATGACATCATCAAAATCGTCTTTCCCTACTTTATGGCTGGTGTGAATTGTTTTAGGCTGAAATTCTATGCACACTTAGGAATACAGTCTGTTAAAAATGCATGGCTTGTTTTGAGATACCTACATGGGAGAGCATTGTCAGTTCGTGGTGATCCAAGATGTTCCATTATACAGTTTAAAGATGGAGCTTATTTTGGTAGCACTCTTTTCCTCCTTAAAGAAGATGGATTCTTCCTAGCCGGGAGGCTCAGATGACTTCATATGACCATATATATATATATATATATATATATATATGCAAATTATTCAAATTGCTAATAAAGAATTTGGGAGCCTCCCAAATTCTTTATTAGCAATTTGAATAATTTGCACAAATAATGAGCTGTCATAAGTTGACTATGTCCTGTGGATAAGCCCTGAGTCGGGCCAAAACAGGAATGAAAGAGTTAATTAGCAAGGTCCATTCAATATATATATATATATATATATATATATATATATATATATATATATATATATATATATATATATATATATATATATATATATATATATATATATATATATATATATATATATGTATATATATATATATATATATATATATATGTATACTATATTTTGGTTATTTCAGACATCAAGTCTTTCTGTTCTAGAACATCTGCTCAGCTTAATCATTCTGAGGACATTGAGAGCTGCCCCATTTTTCAGAAGCACAGATCTTTGGAGAACTTCCTCATCCTACTTTCATGTTCAGAGATGTCCTATAGAAGCACACACATTGGATGGAAGGACATGAAGCTCTCAAGAACATGTTCCTCTGGATCTCACTTGGAAGAGGCTTATCAAGCTAGGCTCTATGTGGTCTGGATAGTGGTTGGACAGCCAAAACTATAACCTGGCATTTCCCATTAACTGTGGCAGTATCTTCGCTTCTCTTGAACGGTCTTGTGAGCCAAGAATGGTTTTCTCTTTAAAATAAAAGAGTATGCATGGTGCACTCGGAGAAAGCATGATTTCTAAAAAGCAACAGTTCTTAGAATCAATCTGTTTCATGGAAAGGCAGGAGACGAAGGATTACATCATCAGCTACAGGGCTGTGTTAGGAATAATGTATAAGCTACCAATTTGGGTATGTGATTAATGTACCAATTAGAAATATTATTACAGGAGCCTGCTCTCCTATAGGTAGAGCTGCTAAGTGATGAAAAGTGTTTCAGGGTACTTTGAGATGCTGGCATTGCCATCTACTTTTTCTTTGGCAGCATGAGAAGTGCAGACTTTAAAGAGGTATGTATGAGTATGTACTAGTTCCCTAGTGTGTATTAGAGAAAAAAGAATTACAAGTTTATGATAAATGCAAAACTATTTGAAATTCTTTTGGTTCTGCTCCAAAATCACAGAAAATAATACAAAAAGGGGAAAAAAGGAAGGAAGGAAGGAAGGAAGGAAGGAAGGAAGGAAGGAAGGAAGGAAGGAAGGAAGGAAGGAAGGAAGGAAGGAAGGAAGGGAAGGGAAGGGGAAGGAATTTCTTCAGAGGCCTAATGGGTATCTCCAAGACAGCAAATGAGGAGGGACGAACACAGAATAGATTGTATTGTTTCATTGCAAATTCTGTCTCTTTTGAAAGTATGAAAACTTGAATGAAATATAGGGCTATGAACAATCAGGGAGGCCAAAGGATTTTTGCATCTAAAATTTTTCAGACAAAGTACCCAGTGCTACAACAGCCTAGGATTCATAGTTTCTACCAAATCGTTTCTAACATTCCTTCCATGAACTCATTTAAGAAGACTCCTTGTAAATAATCTAGTTTAAATTCTAACATCACCAACAAGAAGTGTTGTAGAAAAAACCTGGAATGTGGGAAAGATCCAAAATTATCTTATGGAAAAAAAACAAAAAACTCCTGTGTATCGAAAATGACATTGAATCTAATTTCTTGTTTTGGAGCCATTGGAAACAAAATCAAGAAGAAATTGCTGAAAGTTTACATCTAGTATTGAAAAGAATGTCAAAATAACCATACATGTAATTCTGATCAAGCATGATTTATGCGCCCCTCACACTTCATGGCCAATTCTGAAGGTTATTGATTCTCTCAACCTTTCTTGAGGAGGTCACATGAGTGATGGATATCACAAAAGCTATCAATGGAATATGAGTGATGCGATATGTGACTTTTTTGGTCCAGCTGTGATGAAAGCAACAAGCTCCTGTATGCCTCTATGATTCCATGCCACGTTCAACACCTAACATAGATATTGTATATAATTTATTTGGCATCATGAGTGCATCCATTAGAAACTTTCTTGATGAGGTCATGTGAATAATGAATATCATAAAAACCATAAATGAAATATGAATGGCACAATATGTGACTTTTTGCCCAGTTGTGATGAAAGCAGCAAGCTCCTGCATGCATCCATGAATCAATGTTACCTAGAATACCTAACACAGATATTGAACATAATTTATTTTGTGTCATCAGTGCATCCATTAGCTTACAAAATAACTTTTTTATCCTAAAACACATGCATAATTATTTTTGCCTCCATGCAAAAGCTTCATATTAAACTCATCAAGATGGGTTCCCTAGAGAAGGCAGTGGGGTCCAAAAAACAAAACAAAACACAACCCACTGGAAGACAAGTTGTCACCCTGAAATAGGACTTAAATGCTGATTAAGTCTTCACCAAATCACCCATTTTAATATCACAGATGTACTTATGGGAAGCAGTGGGATTCTGTGTGAATTTGAGAACCCTGGAGACACAATCAGTGGGAAAATCCTGTCATGGAAACCAGGGAAAAACCAGGGGAAAAAAAGATAATGCAAAATTACTTCATACAAGAACAAAAGGTAGAAATAAAGAGATTATAACAAGTGTGATTGGACTGGCCAATAATATCTTATTCCCTCATGTGCAGTAATCATAAATTTAATTTGTATAGAGATGAGCATTATATTCGGATTACGTGTTCAGCTGCCTACTTCCCTAGAAAGGGGGAGAAAGCAATGCTATGTGTGTATCTCAATGCGAACAAATTAAAATATTCAGCACCTAGCATAATTAAAATATGGGGGGAACAACCCCACCAAATCACAATCAGCTCTTGAAGCATTTGTTCTTTGCAAATGCTGAGAAGAATTATATCTTGCTTCATAGATCCTAGTAACCATTTGTAGATAGGGACTATATTTAATTTTTTAAATTATCCTTTGATTAGTGCCATGACAGTGATATTCTGAAACTTTTCTCTGCAAAAATACATCTATTTAGCCTCGCCAAAATTTAACATGCTTCTTTTACATTTCTTTTAGATTTCTGCTCCATCCCTGGAGGTTTTTAAGAAGAGGCTAGACAGTCACTTATCTGAAATGGTATAGGTTCTCCTGCTTGAGCAGGGGGCTGGACTAGAAGACCTCCAAGGTCCCTTCCAGCTCTATTCTATTCTTCTTTGAGGAATAGAATAGAATAGAATAGAATAGAATAGAATAGAATAGAATAGAATAGAATAGAATAGAATAGAATAGAATAGAATAGAATAGAATAGAATAGAATAGAATAGAATAGAATAGAATAGAATAGAATAGAAAATATGGAATGGAATGGGATAGGATAGGATAGGATAGGATAGGATAGGATAGGATAGGATAGGATAGGATAGGATAGGATAGGATAGGATAGGATAGGATAGGATAGAAAATATGGAATGGAATGGAATGGAATGAAATGGAATGGAATGGAATGGGATGGAATAGAATAGAATAGAATAGAATAGAATAGAATAGAATAGAATAGAATAGAATAGAATAGAATAGAATAGAATAGAATAGAATAGAATAGAATAGAATAGAATAGAATAGAATAGAATTCAACTCTTTATTGGCCAAGTGTGATTGGATACACAAGGAATTTGTTTCTGGTGCATAAGCTCTCAGTGTACATTCAAGTAATATTGATAATCATGATCATATACAACATGAAAATACATTCATCATAAATTGTGAAATACAAAACATTCATCATAAATCATAAGATGCAACACTTAGTGATAGTCATAGCTAAGCAAACAACATAAATCACACTAGGGTACCAAAAAAAACAATATAAATCAAGGGTGTCAAACTACCAGCCCACGGGCCGGATGTGTCACACCAAAACCATGCCCACCCCATATGTTGTGACACGTCATGTGACATTGCGAGTTTGACATCCCTGATATAAATTGTAAGATACAGTCATAAGAAGGTAAGAATAGGCAATAGGAAAGATGAGGAGTATCAGAGTAATACAGCTTTACTAGTATTTTGACAGTGTTGTCGGAATTGTTAAGCAGAGTGATGGCATGGGGAAAAAAAACCTGTCCTTATGTCTAGTTGTTCTGGTGTGCAGTGCCCTGTAGTGTCATTACCAAGAAGTTGCCCAGTTATAGATCACAGGCTAAACAGGAACTCTGTTTAAAAGAATCAGGTAAAATTAAATGAAAAAAGGCTGTATACATGAGAAGTTTCTAGTCAGACTGGACAATGTAGATTTAGATGTATAAATTATTTAATCTTTTATGTCAGTTTCCCTATCTTGTTATGTAAGACCTTCCGTCTTTGCTCTGAAATTTCATTTAGGCAAAATGTGGAAGTATCTCTAGTATTAATTCTATAAATAACCACAGAAGTAGTATTGTACTGTGTAATTGATTTTAATTTTAATTCCTTTAATATTAGAACACTTCCTCCTGGACAGCTAGGATCAATTTTTTTTTTGCATCTGAGATGAGTTGTCATAGCAACTTCAAGCTAGTGATGTTTTCAATCATGTTGATCAGTTTGAGGAAAATATATGTTTTGACACCAAGGTATTTTCATCTTGAAAATTGGTTTGAAAACATAACTGTGGTGTAAAGTCAAGAACATCATATGAGGAGCCAAAGTCGTTTAACATGACTGTCAGTGTAATATATTACTTCCTTGTGACAATGTTTAAAATGGATTATAGTTGTGATGGAATCAGATAATGGAGTCACAGAGCATCCCCACTGGTGCACTTGAAATAATTCACATATTGTCAGCATGGAAGTATGCCTAGTCTCATTTTTAAAATGGCTTTTGTTCTGGAAATGTGAAATGTATACCTATATCAAAGCAAGACAGTCCTAGAAAATGTCAGTTTTAAGCAGCATTCGATATATCTTTCCTTTTTTTTGGGAAAACCCATGAATTCGGATCACCTGAGAATTTGGGGCTTAACTTTTAAACAAATGAGAAAGATCTAACACAATTAAAACAAGGTGTCACTGCTCCAAATGGCAGTATCTATCTTTATCCATCCATTCACCTATCCATCCATCCATCCATCCATCCATCCATCCATCCATCCATGCATGAGATTTCTGTATGGATGCAAACACATTACAAAGGGTTCCCCCCCATTTTTTCCTTAACACCATGATTTTGTGTATCAACACATTTTCATTCCTTCTTTCATATTTCTGGAGATGTTGCATATCTATCTATCTATCTATCTATCTATCTATCTATCTATCTATCTATCTATCTATCTATCTATCTATCTATCTATCTATCATCTATCTCATCTATATCTCTTATCTATCTTTATACATACATACATCTATCAGGTTCTTGTATGGGTATACACAACAACATTTTGAAAATATTAACCTGCACTTTCAGACAAAGGATGGTTCACTTTAGAAAGACTTGCTTTGATCCAACAATTTGCTTGAAATGGACAGTCCAGTCAGAAACGTGATTCCATTTAGAGATTCAGCTGAGCTGTCTTTAGGTTAAATATCTAAATTGGAGCCCTACAAATGGGCCTAATGTTCCAGCATATTACTTGGTTGGGAGACATCCATATTTCTCTGTACAGGCAGAGAAAGTTTCCATTCAAGTCTCCCTTTTCCCTGCTTTCTTAATAGACCCACTACCGATACTTCAAAATCTGTTTCCAGTTCAGCTTTTTTAAAGGTTTATTTGTCAATTCTAAAAGTCTTCTTAGTGTGCTCTGATGTATAATTACATGACTAATGTATTTATGAATACAGCAATTCTTTGTTAAGACTAGGGGAAAAAAGCAAGCAAGGGCCATAATAAGCAGCTCCTTGCTGAACCTCAGCCAAATAATAAATCAAAATTATCGTTATTATTTACTATTTATACAGCATCCAGATTGGATATGCTACTTTTCAACAAAGGTAACAACCTGCTCCTGTTTCCAAGCGCTCTACCGGTTGCTGTTAAATATAAAAGAAATTAAGCAGAGACACAGGAGGAGAAAAGAAATAACCATTGTGGACAGTGTAAATGACAAGTATATTAGGAAAAACGCAATGGATGGGGAGGGATGAAATGTCAGCTCGCATTACTCAGCTTCCGGTAATCATATTGCTTTTTAAATTTGTCTATTTGGCATCGCCGAATATATTGCAACATGTTTATTACAGAAGCAGAGCTAAACTTAGAAGACTGGGGGAACTTCTGTTTCCAAGATTAGGGATAAATAATGTTTATTTCAAGGCACCTGAAGGTGATTTCCCCCCCCCCTTTTTATTTCTCTGAAAAACAAACACCCTGTCTTCAGTTCCGTCATCTTCATGCACAAAGCCAAAGTCTTTGTTTTCATCCTGCTTAGAAGCAAGAGAAAGAAGAAGTTCATTGATGACCATGAAATTAACTTCCTAGCAGGGAGTCCTTTAACTTAAGAAAAGGCTTGGTACTTATTTAGTGTATGATAAGGTAAAGGTAAAGGTTCCCCCGCACATGCGTGCTAGTCATTTCCAACTCTAGGGGCCGGTGCTCATCTCCGTTTCAAAGCCGAAGAGCCAGCGCTTGTCCGAGGACGTCTCCGTGGTCATGTGGCTGGCATGACTAGACGCCAAACGCGCACAGAACGCTGTTACCTTCCCACCGGAGTGGTCCCCATTTTTCTACTTGCATTTTTACGTGCTTTCGAACTGCTAGGTTGGCAGAAGCTGGGATGAGTAACAGGCGCTCACTCTGCTATGCGGCACTCGGGATTCGACCCGCCAAACTGCCGACCTTCTGATCGACAAGCTCAGCGTCCTAACCCACTGAGCCACCGCATCCCTTTTAGTGTATGATAGGAACATGACAAAAGAGAAATCAACATATACAATTACAACATTTCTATGCAGTGTTTTTTGCAATAAAATTAAAATCAGACCTTCTGCAATACCACGAGGTGAGCAGTTGCAAGGAAGAAGACTTACTTCCTGGGGGAGTGGGGTCAAGCCAACTTAATTCAGTTTGCAGAATACCCTCCAAGTAAGGGATTACAGGCAGTCCTCGACTTTTATTTTTATTTTATTGTATATTTTATTTTATTTTTATATTTTACTTTACTTTACTTTACTTTACTTTACTTTACTTTACTTTACTTTACTTTACTTTACTTTACTTTACTTTACTTCACTTCACTTCACTTCACTTCACTTTATTTTATTATTTGTATGCCACCCAGCTTACGGTCAGGCGACTCTGGGAGTCTTACAACATCCTAAAAGCCAAAAGTAGGAACATTAACATGTTAACTGTCTACGGAGATTCTCAGCCATCCGCGTCCCTTTTAGTGTATGATAGGAACATGACAAAAGAGAAATCAACCATACCTAGATACACCATGGCTTAGCAGCCTATTGACCTCAATCTTGCCTAAGGTGGGACTAGAACATGTAGTCTCTTGGTTTCCAGGCTGCTGCCTTAACCACTAACCCAAACTGTCTCTCCATGGTAGAGAAGGAGTGTGTTACATCTGCTATTAATGTAGCCTTGTTTTGCTAGGCCATTGATAGGAATTTGAGAGAGACATGAAATAATCTTGATTATACTACTGACACTGAATAGAACAAGAAAATCTTGCTGGTGATGTTGCCTACTTTGGTAATGAAAGTGTTGTGATTCAGGGTCAGCCTGTGGGTTCGGCAGTTGGGTTGGACGACTCAGAGGAGGAGGAGGAGGGGGGGTGTTGAAGAGCTTGCTGAGGGGGTTGGACAGCTTGATGAGAGCCCTCAGCCAGGCCCCTCTCATCTGGTCACGATGCAGACCCAGCTGTGTGAGCCTGACAGTGTGGATGAAGATGACCCACAGCTGGCCCTGTTCAAGGATGCCCGACGCAGGAGGCAGTCAATCAGGAGTAAACAGAGGAAAGCAATGGGGCTCCTCGGAAGGAGGCAGAGAGAAGCCACGCCCTGAACTGTATTTAAGGGGGAATGCGTGGGAGGGCTGCTTTGCTGAAGGCAACTGCTTCAAAAGCTCCTGTTTCTTGGTTCGTGTCTTGTTCTATTTGTTTTTGTAGCAATAAATTTGGCAGGCGTAATTCCAGCCTTCTTGTAAAAAGGGTTGTCCCTGCCTTTTCTGCAGGGCCGGTAGCAGGCTGGTACAGAACAGAAAGGTTCAAAAAATATATTAAAACAAGCTTGGGGAACAAACCGCAGCCGAGATATACTACTGACAGTTCTCACCATTTCAGAGCCTTCCACCAAGAAACTGACCGTTGTCATCAATTGTATCAGAAGCTTTCTGCCAATAAAGAGCAAGTTCCTATCTAGCTAGGGCCAAGGCTGACTGGGATTCCCCAACTCCTGTTAAATGAACTGTTAAATCCCAAATTGACTCATCTCTGCCTCCCTTAGCCTGCCAGCCTATTGAGTCATTGCAAAGGTATTCATTACATTGTAATGGCAAATACGTTTTGCTCTTTTCAATGGTCCCTCTTTTTACTAATTGGACTCATATGTGAAATACCTGAGGAAGTTTTTGGAGAGAGCAATAGCTTCCTTTCTCCTTTTATGCCAATGATTTAAAATACAGGGTTTTGAAGCAGTGAGCACAAAAAGTGGAGAAATAGTCCACTTTTAATCTGTGGCCTGCGGGGAAAAAAAAGCTTTTCTCCGGAAGAAAATTGTTTTAAAATATTCTCCTCAGTGTCAGTATTTCCCCCCCCCGACTAACAGAGAAAAGTGACGTCCAATGAAGGTTACATCCATCACACTCTGATGTTTAAAGTGTGATTGTGTTACTCAAAGGAACACCTTACTTGACCTTTCATCGTTGAAAGCTAAAGTATACAGCCTGACAATGAGGACTGAACTAAAGTTCCTCATTACTGTTCATGAATAATTTCAGTAGTGCTAAAAGCATCTCTCTTTATTGTTGAATTTTATGCCATTTGTAGCAACAATTTGCCATTCCTGTTCTTTCAAATGAACCATCATGGAATCCAATCAAATTAGTTATACGTTGCTTATGAGACCATTCTGATGGCTTTTTGATTACGAAGTCATTTCTTTCTGTGATGTTTTCAGAAAAAAAATACAAGCCTTAATTTAAGGACAAGTAGTTACATGAGAATGTGAATTCAGACAACTTCTAAGCAACATGCAAGCACGCTAAAAAGGGGACTAGTAAGCTTACATGACTTTCAGAATAGTAAACTTGACATGACTTTCAGCTAAGAAAATATTTATTTCTGGGAGTATGGTTTGGCTCCCGTGGAACATAATAATATGCATATTTTTTTTAGCCAAAAAAAAATCAAACAATCTGCAGACACCGGTTTCCTTTCCTTTCAAAAATGTTAAAGAGAGATGTGGGTTTGATGAAAAGAAAGACAAAAATGGCATAGATTAAAAGGAAGTTGAGAAAGAGTTGTCATTTCTTGTGTCTTCCAATTCTTGGCTATCAAAATTCTCGCCGCTGTTGTGGCATACAGAAAGAAAGTAACATCTTTTTTGGGAATTTCTTTTCTGACTATACCCAATAAGAAGGCTTCTGGTTTCTTAATAAATGTGTTTTTCAACACTTTCTTTAATTCATTATAAATCTTTTCCCAGAAGTCTTTTACTATGGGGCAAGTCCACCACATGTGGTAAAAGGTTTCTTCTACAGCTTTACATTTCCAGCATTTATTATCATGTGTATGATAATTTTTTGCAAGTTTAACCAGTGTTACATACCACCTATACATCATCTTCATCATATTTTCTTTCAAAACATTACATGCTGTAAACTGAATACCCTTTTTCCACATCCTCTCCCAGTCCTCCATCATAATGTTGTGCCCCACATCATTAGCCCAATCAATCATCACTGATTTCACTTGTTCATCTTCCGTGTGCCACTCCAGCAATAAATTATACATTTTGGAAAGATTCTTTGATTTTGTATCTAACAATGACATTTCCAATTTGGATTTCTCTATTTGAAAACCTATTTTTTATCCATTTTATACACTTCAATCATTTGGTAATATTGAAACCAATCATCAACATTATCTTTCATCTGCTCATATGTTTTTATCTTAAGTTGGTCTCCTTCTTGTACCAATATATCCTTATATTTCAGCCACTTGGTGTCCATATTTGACCTTTTCTGGGTCTTAGCCTCTAGCGGTGAAATCCACCTGGGTCTTTTACTTTCTAACAGATCTTTATATCTCATCCACACATTAATCAATGACTTTCTAATTATATGATTTTTAAAACCTTTGTGAACCTTTATCTTATCCTACCATAAATATGCATGCCATCCAAATACATTGTCAAAACCTTCCAAATCTAATACATCTGTATTCTCTAACACAAACACAATCTCTCAACCAGCAAAAAGCAGCAGCTTCAAAATAAAGTTTCAAATCTGGCAGGAAGAAGCCCTCTCTATCTTTTGAATCTGTTAATAGCTTGAGCTTAATTCTAGGTTTTTTCCCCTGTCAGATAAATTTCGATAATTTATTTATTTATTTATTTATTTTATTTTAATCCCATTTATATCCCGCCCTTCTCAGAAGACTCAGGGCGGCTTACAATTTAAGCACAAACCAATGTGCTTAGCAATACCTTTTGCCATTCTTTAAAACAATTCAACTTTTCAATGATTGGAAGTACTTGAAACAGAAACAACATTTTTGGCAATTGGGTGGAGAGTTAGTAGCTTAAAACCTTGCAAAGCAAATTGCTGAAGATTCTCAGTCATCCAGATAGAGTTGTCTGGAAGTTGAGTCAGGACAACTGGACTTTTCTTTTGGGTTTGAAATGTTACACTGCTTATCCAGTGTATCTGAAGCTACTTGGATAAGCAGCAAAATGTTTCAAACAAAAAAGAGAAGAAGTCCAGTTGCCGTGATGCAACTTCCAGACATTGCTAAGCAAGGTGTCTCAAAGAAACTCCAAAGATTAAAGACTATTTGCAAAAGCTGTGTAATTCTTGATGGTTGATTCTTCATTTTATGTACACAGAGACCCTGAGATATTCAGTGGCTGAAGCAAGGATACTGTTCCTTCCTCAGTCCTCATAAATGACTCCTTTTGCCATAGCTAATTATGGAAAACAGGACTTTAGTTTTGCCCCACAGGTATGATAGAAAAGAATTTGATCAAGAAAAGAAGACGTTGGCTGTTTCTTTGTATACTGGTGCAACTTCTAGGTGATTAAGTGAAATACAATCCACTAATCATGTGTGGTAGCCTCTAGTCAATGTGTTCAATAAGTTCCCAATTTTGCTGCTTGAATAAGAATGTAAAGTCAGTGGCACTGTTGAAAGCAACTGCCAGGTCATACTGCATGCTCAATAAACTCTGGCTCATTGCATGTCCTCAGCAACCATGAAACAATTTCTGTGTTGCCCCTTTTAGATTATGCGCTGCTTCAGGTACCAAGATATTTTGAGACAGACCTATTTTGATTATCAGTGCCTTTCCCTGAAACGCATGGTTTGGCTGTCCTTGATGGAGTCCATGAGGATAGGTTAATTGTACAGTCTCCTCTTTCCATTCGATTTTGCTCGTAGGTTTGGAAGAAATCAGTGCAAACTGATCAGGAATGTGTCTGTGTGTGTGGGAACCTGATGATATATTGCAATGGAGAATAGTCGCTTAGTTGCTCCTGAGTGACCCTCAATGTTTCTAATGCTTTCAGAATGACAGACCATTTTCTCCATTGCAGACTTGAAATTCACGATCACACCAGGCAAGAAACCAGATGAATTGGCTTTGTTTTGTCATCCATTAAGCTTGTCATTCCATATACAGCTTATTGAACTTTCTTAGCTTGATCCAGCTTTGCTGAGACTCATCACAATAAATTAGCATAAATGCACCTGAGTGATGGAACTGACAATGATGCTTCATGCCAAAGGACTGAACTGTTGCATATTTCATTATCCCTAGGAGGGAGAAGTGACTTCTCCTTCCTTTGCCCCCCAAAACACAAATGCTGTGAAAATTCAAAAGAGCTGCAGTTGAGTAGCTACATTTTAATGTTTGTTTTGTTTGGTGGATCCAAAATAAACTTACAATGATTTGAAGGATAAGCATTGTTATTATGGTTGGTCATATTGTCAGACAGATGTTTAGACTGGATTTGGTGTTTTTGTCCGTCTATTGAGTCCTTCCCAAGGACCTGGGATAGGCAGCAGTTCTTATGTAAGATGCCTTTTGCAACTGACCGGTAGTGATTTTGTCAATGTCAGTGGTGGTCAAATGGCGATCCAGATATTTTGGAACTGCATCCAAGACAACTATTACTGTCAGTGTTATCTTTCTTTTGCCACAGTTGGGAAAAGAAAAATGTTCTACCGTGTTTCCCACAAAATAAGACCAGTCTTATATTAATTTTTGCTCCAAAAGAAGCATTAGCATTTTCCAGTAGAATAGAATGGAATGGAATGGAATGGAATGGAATAGAATAGAATAGAATAGAATAGAATAGAATAGAATAGAATAGAATAGAATAGAATAGAATAGAATAGAATAGAATAGAATAGAATAGAATAGAATAGAATAGAATAGAATAGAATAGACTCTATTAGATCTAAGATGGCGGTGCCTGGAATGGCTGCGGCTGCATTGGCTCTTGAAGGCAAATAGTTTTGGGAGGGATAGTAAGGGCTATAGGCCACATGATCAGGAAGATTTTAATGTGTTTGAGCAACATGTTGGAAATAAGGTAACATATGACATACGACCGACAATCTTTGCTGGCATGGCAAGTTTCTAGTTGTTTTGGAACTGTTGGTGAGACCGTTAAAAGTCGTTGGCAGTGTTTGAATTTGTTCTACCAGCAGCAAGATCTGACTGCTGGCCCAGTGATGGATTGTATTGCAAATCACGGCTGTTTCCAGAGGAGGCAGAGAGGACCTGGAGCTTATGGAGCGAAGGAACTGGATGAGGCTGTCGGCAGGCCCAGAGGAAGGGAATGGGGCTTTTGGAGGAGTTGGTGGCAGCAGCAGCATGCTCCAGGGGCGAAAAGAAGCAAGGCCTCTTTAAGGAAAAGGTGAAAGAGTCAGGATCAGAAAAAGGAAAGAAGGCGAGATTGTCGGAATACAAGCAAATTTGAGGGCTAATCCACATGGAGCCCCATTTCCATCTGTCCTGTGTGCCATTGTTCACTCCCTAGAGACTAAAATGGACAATGTGAAATTTGAGCGGGCCACGAACAAGGAGTATATATCGGAGGTGGTAACCCTTTGAGAGCTGTATGCAATGAAATTTCATTTTGATGTATGTCGATTGGTGTACATTCAAAGTGACAATAAAGTTATCATTATCAATAGAATATTCTTTATTGCTCAAGTGTGATTGGACACACAAGAATAGGCAGATATTGTTGATATTCTGGTTATTATTTTTTATTATTTTAAATAGTAAATATTGATTGGATTACTGAGGGATCATAGTTAAGTATAGAGCTAGTTGTCACCTACAGTATGTACAGCAGAAGCGTAAAGTTTCTTTATTTTCTGTAGGATTTAGAAGGAAGAGTTTTAGAAGGTAGTCCTGGCCTTGAGATACAGTAAAGAGAAGATTAATTTTTCAGTTGTTTATTTTTTCAAAAATAAAAAAGAAGAAGAAAAGGGAGAAATGTCAAGCAAATTCTTTCTGTTTATGTTTCTGAAGCTGTATTTCCTCCACCAGCGTCTCTAGAGGAACCATGATAGGCAGTGATAAATTCCAGTTCAGTGATTTATAGTTTTTAAATAAAAACAAATGGCTCCTATGAGCATCCTTTGAGCACGGCTTCCTTGGACTTGTTCAATTCACATGAATTTTAAAAACCAAGCAGGAATATTTGACCTTTTCCATCACAGTCTATATGTGGAACTGTAGTTTCAAAGTCACATTTCAGTCTCATGATTGCCAGCATACTGTTTTCATACTGGAATCCCCCTTGAGTTGCCTATTAACTGGGCTAATTCTGACATTGAGGGAGGATAAGGTCAGACTTGTGTCATTACCTATAAGCTCATTTCATCTTGTTTCCTTGATAACCTCTAAACTGGGAGCGTGAATATCGTAAAAAGCCCATTTTAAAATCTTCTCTCAAAATGCAGAGTCTACTTCATCTCAGGATGTCTGCATTATCCCTTTAAGCTTTACAGTCAACAATCCCATCCAATTGTTCAGGAAAGGTGCCTCTAGCAGATAACTAAGTTCCAGTTTGCACATAATAGGCTGTATAAAGTGAACATCAGACACTGATGTATTCAGCCTCAATGCTCTAAGCAAAGTGTCAGAATAATGTGCTCTAAATTACAAACTATTGACCCCAAAGTGAAGTTATCTTAAAACTAGACCAATTCATCTTAGGTGGCTGTTTGCTCTGAAGCCACTTGTTTCTACACATGGATTATCCCTGCATAGATTTGTTCACACTATGGCTACGAGCCCATGCCAAACACCCATGCAGTATGATATACAAGTCCAAGCAGTGTTTCTTACCTATGTTAATTCATTCTGGATCCTATCTCTTCCGATCTAGTTTACAGCTTCTATTTCTTTTTCAGCCATGGTGGTATGGTGGTTAGAAAGCAGTATTTCAGGCTAATTCTGCACAGTGCCAGCAGTTTGATCCTGACCAGCTCAGCCTTCCATCCTTCTGAGGTCAGTAAAATGAGGACCCAGATTGTTGGGGGACAAGAGGCTGACTCTGACTTAGAGAAGGCTGTAAAGCACTGTGAAGTGATATATGTCTAAATGCTATTGCTATTGCTAACTCTTCCCACTGCCAGGAGTTCGATCCTAACCAGCTCAAGGTTGACTCAGCCTTCCAAGCTTGCTCTTGTCTTTCTGAGATCTTTCCTAATATAGCCGGACAATTCTAGTGGTCTGTCCTATACATAGTAATGAAATCCTAGCATACTTTGTTTTTCTGAAATCAACTAAGGTTACCCTTGATTAAGTTGTGAATGGTCCAACACTGCAAGTTTTTAAGAAGAGACTGGACAACCATTTGTCTGAAATGGTATAGGGTTTCCTGCCCGAGCAGTGGGTTGGACTAGAAGACCTTCAAGATCCTTTCCAACTCTATTATTATTATTATTATTATTATTATTATTATTATTATTATTATTATTATTATCATCATCATCATCATCATCATCATCATCATCATCATCATCATCATCTCCTGGAATTAAATATTAATAATATAGATATATCTTGGTAGCCAATCCAGTTTGTCTAAAGGCAGCCTTAATCCATTCTTCAATAACTAAGCATTTGATATTCACATAATTGAAATAATTGCCCGTTTGTGTTATTTTGTGACAATCCAATGTACACAAACCAAAAAGGAACTATTAATGAAACAAAATTTAATTATAGATGAAAAATTGGCTTGCTTACTTAGTAGCGATGACCTATTAAAAGATATTTCAATTCTAAAAGCAATTTTTAAAATTGTGTTGATTAGCAAACGTGCTTGAGAAAGAACTAATGGAATGCTTAATTAATTGACTGCATTTATGCTTTGCGCAAGGTTTCCACTGAATGGCTTGTTCCAGTGTGATTGGATTTTCCTACAATAGACATGTGCACATACAAGGGTCACTACAATTCTTCAAGTACAATCAATAGTTTATTGGCTGCCTCTTGGCTAATCTGGGATAGAAACAAGAACTAATGTTCTCCCTTTGCCAGTATAATCACATTAGGATGAGGCCGCTCATCCATGAATAGGAGAGTGTGACAAAAATAATCATCCATCCGTCCATCCATCCATTAAATTATAACATTTCTATGCAGCGTTTTTGCAATAAAATTAAAACCAGACCTTCTGCAATACCACGAGGTGAGCAGTTGCAAGGAAGAAGACTTACTTCCTGGGGGAGTGGGGTCAAGCCAACTTAATTCAGTTTGCAGAATACCCTCCAAGTAAGGGATTACAGGCAGTCCTCGACTTTTATTTTTATTTTATTGTATATTTTATTTTATTTTTATATTTTATTTTACTTTACTTTACTTTACTGTACTGTACTGTACTACTTTATTTTATTTTACTTTATTATTCGTATGCCACCCAGCTCACTGTCAGGCGACTCTGGGAGTCTTACAACATCCTAAAAGCCAAAAGTAGGAACATTAAAAATGTTAACTGTCTACGGAGATTCTCAGCCATCCAGGTTATAATTGTCCCAAAGGTGCTTTTCCAAAAGGCAACTGGACTTTCTTCTTTTTGTTTTTGTTTTTCCTTGAAAACATTTCGCTTCTCACCCAAGCAGCTTTTTTCATTTTACAATACTTAAATAAGTTCGAAACCAGAATGCAATAAATGTCTTCCTAACATAGATGGCTTGAGCCATTTTTCATAAAAGGTGGAAATGAAAAGGACGCTTCTGAAATTCAGGGAGCAGGCTCGTTCAGAGAGAGAGGGCAGTGAAACATGGTTTGGGTGAAAAGCAATAAACTGAAATGTGGCTTTTAGGCAAAAAGGGAACCACCTTCCCAGGGGTGGGATTCAAACAGGTGAACAACCGGTTCTCTGTGTGGATGCCGCTTCTGGAAGTCCGTTCTGGCCCTGGGCAACAAAAAAAATCAGCTACCGGTTCTGCCGAAGTGGTACGAACCCGGCTGACTCTCACCACTGCACCTTCCTCTCCAAACGCATCTTCCGACAGTCTGTGAAAGCTTAAGCTTTCCACAAGGGCAATTTAACTTCAGAACAGTTTGATACCAAGACATCTCATGAACTCATGGTTCATTTCAGCAAAGGTTGCATTTGAAATGACTACAGTCATAAGCTCTCAACTGAAAGATGCACTTAATTATTATTATTATTATTTTCCTTTCTACTGGTCTAAGTGCAGCCCGTTAATTTATTTCGTGGCGGCCATAAAATTATTGTAAATGAGGTTCCAATTAATGGCCAAGTCAATGAAAGGTGACTTTTCAGTAACATTGCTAATGCTGAAATGGCGTTGTTTGAAATGACCCATTTCACATTGATGGAACTAGGCATGAGAATGGTACCACTTGCATATAATATGTAGCCTGTTGAGGTTATGAATCCACCCAAGACTATGGAGTGCTCAAGAGAAAATTCAAACTTTCAATTCTTGATTAAGATTCGTTTGGAATGATTTGGTGGTTAGAGATCAGGTATACCAATAAGGTGTGACTATCTCAATAGTATTTCATTTCCTCCCTTTATAATTAATAATCAAAAGATAATTGATGCAATAATCCATAACAATTGCTGTTGGGAGAGCTATTACTTGGTATGCCACGTCCCATATTTTCATAACTATATAACCTAATTCATAGATGGCCAAGTTTTGAATGTTATATTTTGCACAATCGAAACACACACACTGAGACACATGTGAATCCAGATTTCTTTCTTTCTTTCTTTCTTTCTTTCTTTCTTTCTTTCTTTCTTTCTTTCTTTCTTTCTTTCTTTCTTTCTTCCTTCCTTCCTTCCTTCCTTCCTTCCTTCCTTCCTTCCTTCCTTCCTTCCCATGGTGACTGGCTTAATGACTGCAATGACCTACACCGCTAATCCCAAACTCAATTATGGTTCATAAGTCAAGGACTACCAATATCGTACATCACAAGATATTTTTTCCTAATATTTTGGGGTACTTCAAATTAGCTGTAGAGACTAAACTATTTCTTGAACATCTCAGCCATGAAACAAGAAAGCAAGAAAGCAAGGTGGGAGGGAGGGAGGGAGGGAGGGAGGGATGGAGGAAGGAAGGAAGGAAGGAAGGAAGGAAGGAAGGAAGGAAGGAAGGAAGGAAGGAAGGAAGGAAGGGTCATATATGCACAAAAAGGTATTTCATTGATGAAAATTTGAAAATCTCCTTTAGAAAAGAGACAAGTTGCAATGACCAAATTTTGTTCTATACTTCTGGAATTAACTCGGAAACCATTTGTAACAAAAATGGCTTTAAATATCCCACCATCATTGCCTGCTTTCCATTTAAATCAAGCATCAGTGTATCTTGCTAGATCACTTCTCTGCATCCCATTTGAAGATTCCATATTAACTAAAAGAGTCTGGAGGAAGCTTGCTTGTTTTTTTTCTCCCAAAGCAACAACTATATTTCAATTATGGGAATGTTATGTTATAACATAGAGGGACAAAATGCTACCAGATTAGCCAAGTGTGACAATTATTTGTGACTTCTAAATGTAACTATTATCATGAAATGGGAGGAAGAAAATGCCATTTGCTTAAGAATTTTGCTTAAGGTAAAATATAAGCCCCCGGCATTTTAGCATATAATTGGCAAAGCAGAAATACTTAAGTGATTGCTATGGATTCTCTTCTTGTCAATATTTGATTTGCAAGGTTTTTGGCTATGGATCCTTTACAGAATTTTACCAATTTGCTTCCTGCTGAGCCTAGGCTTAGTAATATAGTTCAAAGTTTGCTCCAGTTTTCCATGGGCCTTTCAGTTTAAAGATAGAACTTTTAACTTCTATGGGATGAGAGCCCACTTTTATCTCTCTGGTTTAAGTCAGGAATAATGGTAAGAAAAGTGAGTTTTCACAGAAGCAAGTAAGAAATGGGGGGGCCTCTTATTGTTGCTTCTGATCTGAACAAAAATTCTGCCCTTCATATCACACCTGCATTAGACATGGCAAAGATACCAGCAATGACATTCTATAAGATAGGGCTGTAAAGGGTAGCTACATTAGTCCTGCTTTTTATTTGCTGTGAAAGGAGCTGTCAGAGGACAGAATTTGCAGAAAGAATTTTCCACCAGCCCCAAAACAATTTTCAAATTAGAGCTCCATAGATAATCTACATCTGAACATTTGCAGTTTGGAGCATGCTAAATTTTCAGCCTGTTTCTGAATCATCCTGTGATTTACTGCTCTAGGAAAGCATGATCTTTGCATTCATTTTCATGTATTTCCATGCATTTATTTTTGTCATATTTCTCCATATTTATTGTGTGTTGGAATACATTGTTGGAATGCATGTTTGTGCAACAACTACAGTAGTATTCAGCCAGTAGATGACAGTCCTTACAAGTTTGGGTCTACGGTATATACTCTATGTTCTTTTGTTCTAAGTAGAGTTTCCTGTTTCCCATTGCAGTTAAGCAGTAAAGCACATGGTGATGTTACACTTTGTTTGATCTGTGGTGATATATATAACAGAATTTCTAACAGAAAGATAGCCAGTGGACCCCCAGTTCTCCATGAAAATAAGTATGGTATAAAAAAAGGTTGGACTTATTAATTTGGACAAACTTTTATGTATCTCCCACAAGGAAAAAATAAAATACCAAGTAAGTTAGAAAAATGTATCTAAGAGCTTTCATCTTAACATATATTTCTGTTTCCATCAGTATTTAATCTCCAGTAGGTCCAAGATCAGGCAAGTGCAGCTTCTTGGATCTTGCCTTGTAATTTTGAACTCTAATGACCACTATTTTATCATCACATTTTTTTTTCTCTAGGAAGATTCATGATCATCCTGGATAGATGGAGTTACAAGATTTCAGAGAATGGCACTGAAAAGCTGTCACTTGGCCTCAGCAGCCTTTCAGATGCATCATTAGAACATTGAACATAGAATAATATTGTCATGGTTCCAACAGATGAAACTCTTCAAAAGAACTTTTAGGCATTGTTTACCTTAAATAATCTTTTATTTGAGAAGCATAATATCGGCACTACATAATTGAAGCCAAAAACTGAATTCCCCTCTCCTTGGCACAAAGTAGCAAAGCACAATTCCCTCCTCCAATTAACAGTCATAAATCACATTCTCCAATTAGCTTGAAATGCGGGCTCTCTCTACAGCTCTCCAGCCCGCCAAATCGTTATCAACTCTGTGCTCAGTAACCTTGAATTCCCACGACTTGAAATTGTTGTTATGACTAACTGGACTCTCATCCACATCCCCCCTCCCAACATCAATCAGCTCTAAAAGCAAAAGAGAAAAATGAATGCATTTCCATCTGTTGTCAAAGCAATAACATCTGATGTTAGCAGCATTGACAAATATAGTTGGAAGGGACCTTGTAAATCTTCTAATCCAACCCTATATTCAAGCAGGAGATCTTACACCATTTCAGAGAAATGGTTGTCCAGTCTGTTTTGGAAAGCTTCCAGTGATGGAGCATCCACAACTTTTGAAGGTAAGCTGTTCCATTGGTGGATTGCTCTCCTGATTAGGAATGTTCTCCTTAATTCTAGGTTGCTTCTCTCCTTGGTTAGTTTCCATCCATTGTCTCCTGTCTTGCCTTCTGGTCCTTTGGAAAATAGTTTGACCTCTTCATCTTTGTAGGAGCCCCTCAAATATTGGAACACTGCTATCACGTCTCACCCAGTCCTTCTTTTCATTAGACAAGGACATTGTTCTAATATTGAATAGACTATTTCTCCTGCATTTCCCCCATTGCTATTTTTCTTTAAATCTGATGAAACAGAAAGGGCAGTTCAAAATATTTCTTCTCCAAAGCAGAAGATTTTCACATTTTCAAGGATGGAGTGCCATTGCTTGACATCGGCTTAATTGAGGTGACCGAGATATGCAAGCAATAGTTTAATCTTTCATGGTACAAGCAGCTTTCTGGTGATTTGTAGTCTCTCTGGCTTCCGGCTTTTAAATGAAATATAACAAAAAGACAATAACACAAGGGACTTTTCCTCAGCTTAGGAAACAGGGCAGGAATAAGGGGAAAACGTGAGTCCAAAGCAGCGGGATCTTCCTCCATCGTCAACATCGCCCCAAAATATTCCCAAAATGAATTAAAAAAGAGATGTTCATGCTTTCAGAGAACGAAGAAGTCAAAGGGAAGGAGGAGGAGGAGGAAGAACATGCTTAAAAAAATAATGTCAGAGATGTCAGTATACTATAACATTCTTGAAAATATATGGTCAGTGAGAGACAAGACAGATTTACAGCAAAACGAAGTCAAGATGGAAAGGCAATGTCTGTAGATTGCAGCAACTGCTTTACAGCCCATCACTTTTGCATTATTCATAAACTTCTAAAAGAATAAGAAGATAGCCCACCCCATCCGACTCACACACACCCTAGCAACCGGCTTTTGGTTTTGTTGCTTTTCTCTTTTTTTGGCAAAGGAAAAAAAAAACAATTTTTCCCTTCCGTTTTCCACCATGCAATTTCCAGCTGGTTCTGACTGGGAGAACAACTGTGTCTTTAAAATTAGTGTCATCTTATTTGCCTTTTCAGGTTCACTTATGTCACTTGCCACAGGAGCCAGAGTGCAATTTCTTTTTAATCATTTCTTCATTCCCCCTTGAACAGTTCCAGGCTTAGCTGACTGCAGAGAAAGATGAAAGGGAGGAAGCAATCCCACCTCAGCCTTAATTTGGTTGCCTTTCATGAGAAACTTCACTAGACTGAGAGCCACTCCATTATACTACAGATGCCAAAGCAGCACATGACATTGCTTGTCAAAGCCAGCACTCCCTAACCAATTACTTTCCCTCCCCTCACTCTTCGACGGGCATGCAAAACACGTTTCTCTGTTGAGATTCAAACGGTAAATACATTTTTTTTTGAGGAAAAACAATCAGAAATGCCTTTGAGAGATAAGGCTTGTTGCATTGCTAAGTCACGAAAGGTAAGCAGGAGATTCTACCAGGGGACCATAGAGATGCATACATAAAATAAAGGCACCGGAGATGGTTTTGTAGAATATAAAATGTACCCTATGAAGGATCAGAACATGAAGCCAACCAGCTCAGCAGTTTTTAAATCTGGTTAGCAGCATTTTTTTTTCCAGATTTCAGCAAGGAATCTTTCTTAATCCTACCTGAAGAAGGCTGAAGGTTCAGATTGGTATATTCGGTGTGCTGTATTATTATACTGTTGCACGCTATAGATTTTTACTGCAGATGTGCAAAGATTCAATTCAAGGTTGGATCAAATCTCAAAGGTGTTTTTTCAAAAGGCAACTGGACTGTTTTTTTTATTTTCTTGGAGGAAGAAGAAGAAAACGTTTCGCTTCTCATCCAAGAAGCTTCATCAGTTGTTTACTTCTTCCTCCTCAATGAAAAACAAAACAAAACAGTCCAGCTGCCTTCTGAAAAAGCACCTTTGAGGTAACGACGACCTGGATGGCTGAGAATCTCCATAAGACATTTGATGAAATTATTCCTTTGAATCCAAACCGTTGTTGAATCAAACTGCATATCAATCGGATGTAGGGAACTTGGTGTGGTGAATCTGGCTTGATTCAACTATGACACTCCACGTTAATTTTTCTGTGCAGAAACTCATCTTTATATAAATATCCTATCTGATCACTCAAAGCAAATCAAACCAGAGATGTGAACTAAATCAGATTGCCTTGTCCAAATGAATTAAAGATGCAGACGGGATCTAGCAAGGAACATGGAGGGGGAAAAATATATCCTTTCTTACTATATGAGAACTTGTTCTCTCTCGCTGAAACTAACTGTGAAGGAATCCCAGATTGGTAGAAGGAAACACACCTTTAGAACACTAAAACACCCTGTTAATGAGATGGAATTTTTTTTTACAGTGTTAAAAGGTGATGGACAAATTCATGGATGGTTGGCCTAGCTTCAGCAACGTCTCTTGGAGATTACATCCTAAGCATCACACCTTCAATTCTGCAGAATCAGCTTAATTCAAGAACATACATTATGTTGCTTTGCAACCAGAATCAGCAAGAGTAGGTGTTAAGCTGCAAAAGGACCTAGCCTGGTTGAGTAGATCCTCAGCATTTGATGAGATAATCTGAAAAACTGCAAATCACTGTTCTCCTTCCGTTTCAGACTTAGGACTTAGACTAGACCACTGTTAAAGTCTTCAAAATTATTCTGGGGCTGTTTAGGTCCATCATTCTTTTATCCATCACTAGTATAAATGATTCTGCTTTGGGGGGTTTTTTCCCCCCGAATCCTTGCTCCCTTCTTTTTCTCACCAAGATCTTCCAAGACTGATAGCTTCTAAATCTAAGTCTAACATACATAATGCCAAACAGAATCTCTGCCTAGCTACTAGCTACTAGCCTAATCTACTTTCCAAGGTTACTGTGAAATTCAGATATGGCCCTTTAATTATATAGACTGCCTTGGAGAGCAGACAGAATCAGAAGTAAAACCTGAAAATGGCATATGCAGAACGGAAAGCTTTCATCAAAATGAGGTAAAGCAGCATCGCAACGAGATCCACACACTTTGCGCATGTTTTAATGTCACAACTTAGGCATAAAAGGGAGTAGGGTTCCTGTGCTGCCACAGAACGATGCTGGTTTTGCCGTTCCCTGCTCCTCAACCCTCATGGCTGGTATCCCTCGAAGGAGAAGTGTAAGAAGAGGGAGGATCATCTTATTTTCCAAAGCACCAGAAGGCAAGACAAGAAGTAATGGATGGAACTTAATCAAGGAGAGAACCAACATAGAAATAAGGAGAAATCTCCTGACAGCGAGACCAATCAGTGGAATGGCTTGCCTTCAGAGGATTTGGGTGTTCCATCACTGGAGGCTTTTAAGATTACATTAGATAACCTTTATTGTTATATTTTTTTACTGTGGGCACAATGGCACACATTAAAGTTGAAATTTAGTTGCTTGCTCTCAAAGCGTACACATACATAACACACACACTTAAACATCCTATATACAACATATGTATAGACCAGGGGTCAGCAACCTGAAACAGTGAAAGAGCCACTCGGAACCGGTTCCCTCACAAAAGGAAAAACTGGGAGCCGCAAAAAATGTGTGCGCATGTGCGTACATGCGCACATGCGCTGAACAGGGTTTGACTGAAGAGTGGAGCCAAGGCGAGATATGCACCTACCCTGCATATTTGAATTGATTGGTTGAACTTTTTTAGTCCCACTTTTTTTTTTTGGACTGCACATGGCAGAGGACTGGGAGCCGCAGGAGATGGCTGAAAGAGCCGCATGCGGCTCCGGAGCCGCGGGTTGCAGACCTGTGGTATAGACCTACACCCTGACACATAAGTAACCTATAAATATTAATCACCATCCATCTTGAATACATAATGGAAGGAAGAAGCTTTAGAATTCACGAGGTTCACAAGGTTAATACTGTATTTTAAGCAGGGCTTTTTTTCTCATAGAACGCTCAGAGCGGAGTTCCGGCATGTTTTTTGGATGGAACCTTGTAGGGTAGGCAAGGCGGGTTGTATAACATATGTGAGTTCCGGCACCTTTTTCTTTTACAAAAAAAGCACTGATTTTAAGAAGAGATTGGATAGATAGCCACTTGTCCGAAATGGTATAAGGTTTCCTGCTTGAGCAGGGGGTTAGACTAGAAGACCTCCAAGGTCCCTTCCAACTCTATTATTCTGTTAATAATATAGTAAATCCGAGCCCTTCAATACAGGTAGAGAAAAAGCAAGGAAAATTTCTCCAGCCTCTCCCTCCCTCCCTCCCTCCCTCTCCCTCCCTCTCTCTCTCTCACACACACACACAAAGGAATGCATGGTTTTTGAAGGATTAATAGACAAACTAGAGTAAAACCCAGCACGGCAATTAATTTTAGCCCAAACCTAACAGGATTGGAACCGTAAACTATGCCCTCCTTTCAACATCCCAAACACAAGCCCATGTATTTTTCTAAAGTTATAAATTTCAGATCTGTTAAACCTGCCATGCCACTTCAGAATTTACACAGATGTTGGGCAATTGATGAATTTGTAAACTGGCATGCAAAATCAAATCTCCTTTTGTAGCCGTCTGCGGTTCCCCCACTCCCTACCCCTCCTAGCCCAAATTGGCTGGAACATTTTTTTTTTCTTTTCTTTTCTCTTGTAACCATTTTCAAGGTTGAAAATAAATCTTTAGCGCAGCACAAATGTTCCAGGGAAAATTTAAGACCGGGCTGAAATCCCACACCCATTTTCTGCTTTTCTCCCTCTCACAATTAGTAATTTAGGAGGGGTAACATATCCTGGCCTCTGGAAAGTATCGTAAACTGCAAAGAATTAATAATAATATTTTTTTTAAAAAAAGACCTCACTGCTGACCCCAAAATAGACTGATCTCCTCATGTCCTATGGGGCTTCTTTTTGTAGGTTCTTCTCTTGGTATGAAGAAAGGTCACAGGAATTGGGTATATCTAGCCTAATGAAGGGACGCGGTGGCTCAGTGGGTTAGGATGCTGAGCTTGTCAATCAGATGGTCGGCAGTTTGGTGGGTCGAATCCCGAGTGCTGCGTAGCAGAGTGAATGCCTGTTACTCGTCCTAGCTTCTGCCAACGTAGCAGTTCGAAAGCACGTAAAAATGCAAGTAGAAAAGTAGGGACCACTATGGTGGGAAGGTAACAGCATTCCGTGCACCTTTGGCGTCTAGTCATGTCGGCCACATGACCATGGTGACGTCCTCGGAGAAGCGCTGGCTCTTCGGCTTTGAAACGGAGATGAGCACCAGCCCCTAGAGTCGGAAATGACTAGCACGCATGTGCGGGGGAACCTTTACCTTTACCTTTTTTAGCCTAATGAAAAGAAGGACTAGGTGAGACATGATAGCTGTCTTCCAATATTTGAATGGCTCCTACAAAGATGAGGGGGTCAAACTATTTTCCAAAGCACCACAAAGTTGCCACAGAACAATGTTGGTTTTGTCATTTCTGGCCCTTTGACCAACCCTGGAAGGAGAAACGTAAGAAGGGGTGTGTATGGGTCAACCTATTTTCCAAACCACCAGAAGGCAAGACAAAAAATAATGGATGGAAACTAACCAAGGAGAGAAGCCTGGTCTCTTTACTCTCCTACCATGGTTTTAACATGGTTTTAAGGCTTTTAGGGTCTTGAATGGGAAATAATTTTATAATTTTATGTATGATTGACTTGCGAGGCCAGTGTGTTGTGCAATTAGCTCACATGATGTAACAAGATGGAGGGTTTGTTGTTACTGTGAGTTGTGGGGGGCGGCACGAAGGGAGGCTCAGCCAATCTCAATGTATACATGGTTGTACTTTGACAATAAAAGTTCATTCATTCATTCAATCAATCTAGAATTAAGGAGAAAATCCCTAATGCCGAAAGCAACCAATGGAATAGCTTGCCTTCAGAGTCTGTGGGAGGCTTTTAAGAAGAGACTGGACAACCATTGGTCTGAAACGGTATACAGCAGACATGTCAAACTCACGATGTCACATGATGTTGCGCAACGTATCGGGACAGTTTTGCCATTGCCAGAAATGGGGTGGGCATGGCTTCTGGATGACGCATCCGGCCCACGGGCTGGGTGTTTGACACCCCTGGTATAGGGTCTCCTGCTTAAGCAGTGGGTTGGACTAGAAGACCTCCAAGGTCCCTTCCAACTCTGTTATTCTATGTTCAATGTTTCAAAATTCAACTTCAGCCACTGCAGTCCAGGTAGCAATGAGAGGACAACAGGGCTGGACTGATGCTAAATCTGCCTAAATGTAAAACCTTACTTTTCTCAACTACATTCTTTGCTTTCTGTTTATTCTGAATACATTCAAGAATATCAAACAGGTGCTATGATCAAGAATGGAACTATATGAGTAGAATGGAGTTTTTCAGTGCACCTTTGAGGCAAACATTTTCCTTTGAATGAGTGGTGACAGATCTATTCATCCATTTTTCTCTTGTTTTCTGAGATCTGGACATATGAGAAAGATATTGATTACCTACCATTATTATCTCACTCACCCTATGTTTGGCAGAATATTTTTACTTTCATCCAAAGATCCATCTCTCCTAATACCTCCTCTTTGTATTAGAATTCAGACCTTGTTTTCACTCTTTGTGATTGTGACATATAAGAATGCCCTCAGATTTATTATTCCTGTCCTACTTGAGCTGTTTACATGTCGGTAACTCTTGTGTGGATTGCTTTATGTAAGAAAACAAAAACAAATGAGTCCTAAAGCCGTTGTGTCACGTGTAAGACCCTTAATATACAATAAGCATTAAAAAAAAGGAAAGTCACAATTCCCAGGCAAGGGTTGACACTTTCAAGATCTGAATATACGTTTATGCTTCTGTTAGAAAGGAGATGTAACAAGAAGAACAATGTGCCACAGATCTCTCTCTCTCTCTCTCTCTCTCTCTCTCTCTCTCTCTCTCTCTCTCTCTCTCTGTGTGTGTGTGTGTGTGTGTGTGTGTGTGTGTATTCCTTCAGTGGTATAAATTATTTGTCCTCTTCTAAAATATGTGGGACATGTTAGTCATAGGTTTATTTATTTATGCTGCTTCGTAGTTAAATCAATATGCATCCAAAGCAGCCTACATGAATAAAACATCTGGGGGAACTGAATTCTGACTGCTGAGGTTTTATCTTTTTGTGCCCAGAGAGTTGGGTTATTTTACCATCCTGTCGTTGTCCGGAGGACAAGTTAGTTATAACTCCCAATACCTGGAAAACTGGCAAATAGTCAGGAGTTGCTGACATTCCCCGCAAAGCTCTGCCATAATTTTGACCACACTCCGTGGACACCCCTGCCCAAACTGATTCATACTTCTCAAATTCAGGTGGGGGTTTGAATATCTTTAGCTGGTGGAGTTTTATGGTCCCAAACTTTGCATAGCATTGCATGTTTTAGTAAACACTGAGTACAAATATCAGCAGGGAAAAAGTCTAGGAAAAAGTCTAGAAATCTAGATGCCATCGAGTTACAGTAGGTTGGACTTACTGTAATTCACAGGTCTTTCCTCTCTTCATCTGCCTTGAAACACTTTCACAGATTGGCAAGTATATTCATATATGAGGGCGCAATATATATCTGAAAAAACGTATTGTATAAAATTAAATGTAAGGCGTCAGCTTTTTTTAAATGTGGTTTTGAAAAAAGAACGTAATGGAAAATACTTATGATTCCGTGAAACTGTGGAAAAAGTGCACAGAAGAGCAACAGAGATGATTTTAGGGGACTGAAGGCTAAAATGTATGAAGAACATTTGCAGGAATTGGGAATGTCTTATCTAGTAAAAAGAAGGACTAAGGGTGACATGATAGCAGTGTTCCAATATTTGAGGGGCTGGCACAAAGAAGAGGCGGTCAACCTATCCTCCAAAGCACCTGAAGGCAAGACAAGAAACAATAGATGAAAACTAATCAAGGAAAGAAGCAACCTAGAACCAAGGTGAACATTCCTGACAGTTAGAACAATTAACCAGTGAAACTACTTGCCTCCAGAAGTTGTGGGTACTCCCACACTGGAGGTTTTTAGGAAGAGATTGGACAGCCATTTGTCTGAAATGGTACAGGATCTGCTGCTTGAGCAGAGAGTTGGACTAGATGACTTCCAAGGTTCCTTCCAACGTTGTTATTCTGTCATTGACTCAGACTTGATCTATTTAGGGAAGGCCAGAGCTGAGCTGATCCATGGATGTTGTACAACCCATCCAGAGTAGAACCAACAAGATCCCTTCCTTCTGCCCTTCTTCATGAAGCATCAGAGAGGGAAGTGACCGAGAACATTCACTAACTCCATACATGATTCCACTTTTAAAATGGTTCTGTTGCTAGTCTCCTAGCTAGCTTAATTCTGTTGCTTAGTTCTGCATCCTAAGCCTTGCTAGCCAGCAGCTCTCCAATTGGTCAACTCACTGGTCTTTGCATCTTTGCAATCGGTCAACCTGAATGGAACAAAAACTTCTTACTGTTGCTGTTCCACATCCCTGAAATATTGGAATGATCTACTATGCCTTTTTTTCTTTCATAAGGCATTGATTAATGCTTTTCTTTTCTTTTTTTCTCCTGATGACTAGTCTGCACTCTCCAACTGCCAATCAAGTACTTACATGTCTGTTCTTCCTTGCTGGCAGAAAGGTCCTATGCTTTGCAACATCCATTCCAGAGTATTGACGCAGAGAGAAATTAATGAAAAGTGATTGGTTGGTATCTGGATTCAGGAACGACAATTATCTGAAAGTAACAAGGTAATTAAGTGACAGGAGCACTTTGAAAATACAAGGGAAAGAACATTCTGGTTCTCTAGCCTTCTTGACAGGTGGATCTATTTGAATTCCAGATCTTTATTCAGAAAGAAGAAATGGCCATGGAATTTGACACCTCCTTCGCTTTAGCCTTACCTTAGTTCTCTGGATTTTATTTTCAGCATGTTCAAAGGTCCATATATTGTTGCTTGGAGCACCTGTCTGACAACTAACATTTCTGCACATCTGCATCCCAAACTGGGTGGGAGATAACTTTAAAAAGGAGACAAGTAAGAAGATCAAGGAGGATTGGGAAAGCCAGCTGAAAGCCAGTTGATACTGAAGCAAAGATGGGGGTGACACAAAGCCAAAAAGAGATTTGGGGACACCTACCTCCTCTATTTTTGATGTCCACTTTCCCCCCTCTTGCTTTGCAAGTAGTCCTCCATTTACCGTCACAACTGGACCTGGACCTTTGGTCATAAATCATTGTGGTTGTTAAGCAGGTCACCATGTATCCTGACTCAAAAAAATGAAGGGAGATCTCCATGTCAGCCATTTGGAAAACGTGGAGAAAAAGCAAGATAGAAATCAAATAATTTAATCCCCATGGATTTCCTTAAATACTGGGAAGAAGATGGTCAACATAGATGAAGTTATCCTTTTACTAACTCAACTGAGTTATTCTGTTCTTCAAAAGATTCATTTGACCTTGATTAGGCATTGTAAACCAAGTTCTACCGCTTCTCTTTTAAATATCTATGCTGCTACTAATAAATAATAGTAATACTAATACTAAAGCATTCGTGGAAGACTTAAAGACTGTAAACATCACATGGGAAGATGCTGAAGTACTCACACGAGACTGAAAATGTCAGAAGTCCCTTACCCCCCCCCCCCAACATGCTACATAGCATGGGAGGATTTAATGCTAATGCTAAATACTAATAAAAGCACGCCTTTGTGAGATAGTCCAGAGGCTATTCAAAGGTTTTGCTAAACTCTATCTAATTATCTTGAACAGAGGTGAGAATTTTCAGGTCATGTAGTTGATTTCTTTCTCCCTTGGGTATCAGTGCATTGCTTCATTGGATATGATGTACCTAGGAGGATGGGAGTCCCCCCCACCCTTGACAGTTGTTGTGCAATTGAAAGACTACAGGAGCCAGAAGCTTTGCAGATCACTGAACATATGTACTATCTGGGGAATTGTATACACAGTTGGTAGGTTCCCCATTGAGATAGGACAAGACAGGCATTTATAGGAAATCTCTCTCTTAAGTTATGAGGTTAGGGAAAAAAAAGAAAGGAAAAAAAAAAAAACTTTTGTGTTTCCTCAGATGGCTGATGGCTTCTGAAGCACACTAAAAGGGATCCTGTTGTTGTTCTGGGTTCACGTTAGTGATCAGATCATTTCTTCGCTTGAAAATACAGTCCCCATTCCTGCTACCAATAAACTCCCTTTTTTATGACCCTGTAATCCCTTAATTTTGGATAGAGTCAGGGTGACTGGATGGATCTGAGTCTTTACTGGCTGGATGCCCTTCCTGATGCCTACACAGAGTTCACAGCAGATTTTTTTTCTTTGCACCCTAGAAGAGAAACATCTGCCACTACCTAGGATTGAACTCTTAACCATCTGTGCGGAAGACAAGCATCTTCACCAGGAGGCGACCACGCTGCTCACCACTCCTGCTACTAATGCTAATATTAATAATAGTATTTGGTTAAGAATTGGTTCAGACGATTGGACCAAATGGTGCAATGTAACTTGCAATTCACTGTTAGCTCTGCAAGGAGGTCCAGACCAGATGCACAACCAGGAATACTGGTTTATATTTATTGTAAGGTTACTTTTGCAGAAGAAATGCCCTATCCCTATATTACTATAAATATGCAGTCCCTGCATGCAATTCCTACACATTGTCCTATGGATGAGAAAGATTGAAAAACGAAGATGAACATTTTGGCAAAGCATTAAATTGTACCTGTGCCAACTCTCTGTCTTTTAATGCATTCTATTTTCTTTTTTTCTTTCTTTAACTGTTCTCATTTCTCATGGAGAAAATCGGGACCCCACAGTCCAATTAATATTAAGTACCAGCATAATGGTAATTATCAAGTGCATTTAATTACATCTGTTTTAGTGAATCTCCTGATCTTCAAAACAGCAATTTGCACATAATTGCTGACTCTGCTCCCACCAAGCAGGATGACAATTAATTCATCACAGGAGTTTGCAACCAGTCTGGTGAAACAACTTTTTTTTTCTCCCTCCTTCACATCAATTTTGTATATTGTATATTAATTAGCCCACTTGACAAAGTAACTTATTAAAATAAGACTTTATGGTAAACTACAAAGGAATGCACCAAAAAAGTCACCTGCCTTTTTTTCCATCCAGTCAGAAATCAACAAAGCAGACACAAAATAGATGGCCTGACTTCTGTTGCCAAAGATGTTTTATTGTTCTTTACCATTCATTGAAATGGGCAAGATACAAAATTTATTTATTTATTTATTTATTTTATTAAATTTATATACCGCTCTATTCCCATAGGACTCAGGGCGGGTTACTAGGAAAATTAAAAGCATAACATACAAAAATTAAAATCAGTTAAAACAATTAATTTATTCAAGTCCCCGAAATTTAAAACTAAAACCCAATTAAAATTAAAACCCCTCAGCCTGGGCCAGACAGCTCGAAGAGCCAAGTTTTCAGGTCCCGGCGAAATGAGCGAAGGTCAGGGGCAGTCCTAAGTTCTGTGGGAAGTTGGTTCCATAGGGCCGGCGCGCCCACAGAGAACGCTCTTCCCCTGGGAATAACCCGCCGGCATTCCTTAACCGGCGGTATCCTGAGAAGGCCCTCCCTGTGGGAGCGCACAGGACGATGGGAGGTTGATGCCGGCAGCAGGTGTTCCCTTAGATAATCCGGACTCAAGCCATTTAGGGCTTTATAGGTCATTATCAGCACCTTGAATCTCACCCGGAGGGCAACCGGAAGCCAACGCAGCTCGCGGAGAAGAGGTGTTACACGGGAGTATCGGGAAACTCCGAAAATAAATAAATAAATGGACAAAAGGGGCTGCAAGTGCAAAATAGGGCAAAATGCAACCCACCATCTCCTTAAATTGTCTGAGACGCTACTGTTACTTCTAATTCCTTGTTTGTTTGTCACAGTTTTCTTTTGCTGCTTTTTTTCTAATTGCTCTTTTTATTTTTTATTTTTATTTTAAAATCATGCCTTTGTTATTTTTACAAATAAGTGGACATGCCTGATAATCCTTACTCCTCCTATTTTCTGCACAACAACCCTGTGAGGTGAGTTGGGTTGCGAGAGAGTGTCTGACCTAAGGTCACCCAGCTGGCTTTCAGGGCTAAAGCAGGACTAGAACTCACAGGAATTCTGGGAGTTGAAGTCCACAAGTCATAAAAGAGTCAAGGTTCCCCACCCCTGCCCTAACCCAAGGCCTGTTCTGGGAACACAGTTATTGTGTGATGAGCTTTGCTTCTAGCTTGTTGTTATTCATCCCATCCTTTGGGCTGCAAAATATTCTTCATTAACAACAACAACAACAACCACAAAAAGTAGAAATGTCACCTGGATGTTCCTCTCCCTCTCTCTGAACAACATTAATCCAGTTTTGCAGACGCCAAGCTGGGTATGTCTTGTTCTCTGCCGTGTGATGTGTCATTGGCTCCTTCTCCTATTGATAAGGAGCCTGCCTATTGCTAGCAGCCAGGAACGTTGTAATAATAATAAAAAAAAATAGGCAGTCCCAGCATTGAGGACTATCAGGCAGTTTTTCAAATATTGTAATCTTGGCTTCAGGAGAAGAATCCTTGTCAACTTCCCACTGAAATATGAGGCAGATTACAGACACCCCCGCTGACCTTGTTTACACCTGCAGGGTATATTTACCACTTGAAGCAAAGAGGATTCTCTGGGAGTGCTGATGCATCAAATTTTGGAGACCACGGGATCCATTCAATCAATGAAGCCAATTTTAGTCTCTCTGTGTGCATTTTTTTAAGGGGGGGGGAGGGAGGTGAATGAGAAGGTCCACCAGGAATTGCAAGTAAACTGATTTCCGACTCAATAGTTTTCCATAGCAATAGGTAACGTCTTTCGTATGTTCCTTACACATCAAAGCAAAGCAAGGAATCTGGATTTCAGCTTCTGCAATCTCTTACCCACCTCAAAGTCGAGTGGTTGCAAAAGCATGAAACTTTCGCCAAATGTTCACAAAATATTAAATCCGGAAAGATGAGCCTAACTAAAGGGGGAAGGATAATTCACTTGTTCTTGAGGAACAAGAATAATTGTAGGTGGACAATTGGCTGAAAAAAGAAAGAACATGAAGCACCTACCTTTGGCACCCAGATCTATCCTGTAGAGTTCATCATCATCATCATCCTCATGCAAAAAAGTCTGGATAGTGGACGTGGTAGTGCCTGGAGACAGCAGAATAGATGAGAAAGAACTGGAGAAGATAACAAAATACAAAGATCTACAAATAGAAATAGAATAACTGTGGCAAAGGCAAGCAAGGGTAGTACCAATAGTAATAGGAGCCTTGGGTGAAATCCCAAAACAACTGGAGCACCAATTGAACACCATTGGCATTGACAAATTCACCATTAGTCAATTGCAAAAGGCGGCCTTACTGGGAACTGCTTCCATCCTGCGACGATATCTGTAATACCATCAAACATCCACATCTGCCTATCCCAGGCAGATAAGGACTCTATTGATAAACAAAAATGCCAAATCCCATCTGAACATCTGGGTGGATAATATTGATCATCATCATCATCATCATCATCATCATCATCATCATCATCAAGTTGGAAGGGACCTTGGAGATCATCTAGTCCAACCCCCAGCTCAGGTAGGAAACCCTATACCATTTCAGACAAATGGCTGTCCAGTCTCTTCTTAAAACTTCCAGCGTTGGAGCATTCAGTGCTTCTGGAGGCAGGTTGTTCCACTGGTTAATTGTTCTCATTGTCAGGAAATTCCTCCTTAGTTCTAGGTTGCTTCTCTGTTTGACTAGTTTCCATCCGTTGCTTCTTGTCCTGCTTTCAGGTGCTTTGGAGAATAGCTTGACTGCCTCTTCTTTGTGGCAGCCCCTGAGATATTGGAACACTGCTATCATGTCCCCACTTGTCCTTCTCTTCATTAAACTGGACATAACCAATTCCAGCAACCGTTCCTTGTATGTTTTAGCCTCCAGTCCCCTTGTACAAGTAATCCTCAACTTACGAACACAATTGACCCCAACATTTATGTTGCTAAGTGAGAAATTTGTTAAGAGAGTTTTGTTCCATTTTACGACTTTTCTTGCCACCTTTGTTAAGCTGCAGTTGTTAAATGAGTAACACGGTTGTTAAATGAACCTCGTTTCCCCATGACCTGGTTTCTCGGAAGGTTGCCGTGGGTGATCATGTGACCCCAGGACACTGCTACTATCCTAAATTTGAGTCGGTTGTCAAGCATCTGAACGTAAATCACATGTCTCTGGGGATGCTGCAATGGCCATAAGTGTGAAAAACGGTCATAAGCCCCTTTTTTCAGTGTTGTTGTAACTTCAAATGGTCACTAAACAAACTCTTGTAAGTCGAGGACTTCCTGTAGAAATAGGTTGGTTAAAGAGCGGCCCTTTTTTGCAGCAAAAGAAAAAAAAATGGCTCCTGACATAAAATGATTAACAGTATTGGTTTCTGGGAATAACAACTATCGTTCCTTTTCGGTGCCTTCACTAACTTGTGGAGCACTTCTCCAAAAAAAAAGAAAAAGAAAAAGAAAAAAAGAAAAAAAAAAGCAAGATGGATTTTTATGTCAGAGCATTGTTTTACTACGGGTTGGGGCAATGAAGAGACACACACACAGAGAGAGAGAATGAAACAAAAATTAAATTATCAGCCCCAACAAATGAGATTTGTCAGGTACCGTTCTTGCAGAATTCTGGAAGACTGTTAGAGGCTGGCAGTTTTGAAGGAACAATTTGTCTATGCCTGCTAGTAACGGTAACCTTCCCATTCCACCTTTGCATCCAAAGTGTGAGCGTGGTGTTTCTTCTGAGGTTTTTTCTCCAACTCTGTGAAAATCCTGCTCCTTCCTTGACGTGGATTGATAGCAAGAGATGAGAATGCAGCTTCTTTCTGCAGATTCAGCAGGTGGCAAGGCAAATTGGGACCTGTCAGGCCTAGAGTTAGACATTGCAGATGGATTTGATCTCCGGAAGATGTTTTGTGGCACATGGGACACTGGAATTCTTTTCCTGCAGCTGCTACATCTCGCTGTGCTTCCTAATCTCTCTCCCATACTCTTTAACGTCTATATGAAACCAGGAGAGAGAGAGCATACATCAGAATAGGATAAAGAATCATGAATACAGTATGTCAAGGACATTATGCAGAACAGGGAGATTCAGTAGGATATCTTCATTCAGGGTCTACAGGACGTAAGGAATTGGATGGGATGAAATAGGTTGAATCTCATCAAGATGGAGTAATTGTTTGATCTGGTTTGTGGTCTCCTGTGTTGGTTCTAGATGGGAACACACTTTCCTTAAGTGAGAAGGTCTTCTAGATTTACAACTTCTTGGGCAGCAGAGGAATCTATGCCCAGGGGAACCTGACCCCAACAGTATGCCTGATGTAACATTTCCTGAACCAGGTAGTCCTAGTTACAATTACTCATGCCCTTGTCTATGGGGATTCTTAGTCATCCAGGTCATGGTTATCCCAAAGGTGCTTTTTCAAGAGGCAACTGGACTTTTTTTTTGTTTTCCCTTGATAATGTTTTGCTTCTCATCCATGAAGCTTCAGAACTGAAGACACTTCTTGGATGAGAAGCAAAAAAAGTCCAACTGCCTCTTGAAAAAGCACCTTTGGGATATTCATGCCCTTATTAGCTTAAGAACATACTCTACCTGGAGTTTCTGTGGAAGACTACCAGAAAGTTTAATGGGTGCACGATGCAGAAACCTATGTGCTGAAGTGTATGCGCTCTCTCTCTCTCTCTCTCTCTCTCTCTCTCTCTCTCTCTCTCTCTCTCTCTCTCTCTCTCTCTCTCTCTCTCTCTCTCTCTCTCTCTCTCTCTCTCTCTCTCTCTCTCTCTCTCTCTCTCTCTCTCTCTCTCTCTCTCTACATACACACATACTATGTATATAGGTATGTATGTATATATACATGTATATCGTACAGATTCCACATAGGCTGCAAGTAGGTTTCTGAGTACAAATCAAAGGGCTGATTTTGATCTATAAGGTTTACTGTACATGAAACGGGTGCACATTAACTATGGGACTGACTCAGTGGTGGGATTCAAATATGTGAATAACTGGTTCTCTGTGCAGATGATGCTTCCGGAACTCCATTCTGGACTTGGGCAACAAAAAATTAGCTACCGGTTCTGCTGAACTGGTCTGAACTGGCTGAATCCCACCACTGGGCTGACTTCTTTAGGTAATCCACTTTGTGAGGTCAGCCCCAAAGAAAGAGTTGAGTCTCCTTCCCTTAGAATAATCCAGAGGAAAGAGCTCAGAAACGAGCCTTTTCTGTGAAACTTCATCTCTTTTGAACTTTTTCACCACCTGAATGCTGAACGACTCCCACTTTTCGCCATTAGGAGGCTAATGAAAATTCTCCATGTCTAGGGACAAGGCTGTTATCATTCAAAGCTGCTTTTAATTAAATTTTATTATTCTGCCATTTTTTAAAAAGCATTTTAGTGCAATTTTATACGAGCTCCTCGGAGCAAGCAGAACTCAGAGGGATGCAAATAAACAATAAACAAGCCTAATGTCCTTGAGTGTGTTGGAGGATTCTGCCCCAGTTTTAGTACAGATGTAATATCCAGTTGGTTATGTAGATAAATATTTTTCCACCAAAGATGGGTTGTTTGTATCCTGGGGGAGACAAATATATCAGGAGGGACACATTGTTCATGTAGTATCTAGTGTGTGTGTGTGTGTGTGTGGTGCTCTCTAAGCTTGCTTGTTTTCTTGCAGAGGTTTCATTACCCTATCTAGGTAATACCATCAATGCTAGTAAGGAGTGGAGTTTGCTGAGTTAATATTCTGGTGTCTTGCCTGTCTGGGTGGGTGGGGGGTGGTCTTAGGGATTCTGTGGTTGGGCTATTTATTAAAGGCTCTTTGATTGGGGTTTTGCTTACTTGATTGTTGGTCTGAAGTTGACCTTGGAGCTAATGTATGCTGATCTGAGTGCCCATTGCTGGTGGTGAGGTGTGGGATCTTTTTCTCTTTGGGGCTGGTTGATTGTCTCTTTTGCAATAGTCTTTAGATGTTGTTATCGTCTACGTGTCTATTGGCTGATTTGTCAGAGGGCCAGGCTTCTACAAATTCCCTGGCATTTTTAAGATTTGGCCTGGTCTAGGATTGTCACACTTTCCCAATTGAAACTACGGTTAAATCGGTCTAGATGTTGTGAAATTAAAGAATTTTCGTCATGCCTTTTGATTGCCAGTTGGCGTTCATGGATGCGTTCTGCCAGTCTTCTGCCTGTTTGTCCAACATAGTGGTTGTTACAGTTTTTACACTGTATGTTGTAGATGACTCCTCTTTTTTTTCTTCTGGGGTTGCTGTATCTAATGTAAAATCTACTCAGTGAGAACCTGCAGTCTTCTCTGTGAATTGAAAAGCTATCTCGTAAGAAATCCCTTTGCAAAAACCTAGCATGCTGGAAAACTGCATGGATGTGTCCATGTAAGTCACCCAGAGTCAAGCTTGACTTGAAGGAGATTTTACTTTAATCCTCCAAGTAACTAAAATTGCTTGAGGGAGAATAGGGAATTAGTGAGACCATTTCCACACTAATGATTTATGATGTCTTACAGCGTCATCTAGCCATTGCTGGGCCGATATATCAGTGGTGGAGACAGGCCTTATATCAAAACAGCAATGGCTGGGTGACATTATAAGAAGCTATAAATCAAGAGTGTGGAAATAGCCTGGGTTAGGCCCTCCTTTTTTCACACCACTTTTGTTGCTGTTTTCAAGTTGGAGGACAACTGTCTGCCGTGTTGGTCTAGTAGTTTTAATGTTGTGATTTAATTCTTGGACATAACAAATAATACATCTTTTTTTCTCCTCTCACATTGCTCCATCCTGGGTTGTTGTTGTTTCTTTCTTTTGTATTTAAAGAAATGCACCTTCATTTTTTTTGGTTCACTCCTTGAAGAATATTCACTCTTCATTTGAGGATTCAGAACTTCTGAGAAGATGAGGTTTTAAGAAGGTGACACTGCCAGAAAAACGAAAGAATTAGACACTTTTTCACTGTCTTTCTCAGATTATGTAAAGGACCCACATGATGGAGCTCTTGAATGGATTCTAATATTTCTAATTTTAGGTGGCAAATCAAAGTTTTAAATCCTCAGGTGTGTCTAATTAATTAATTAAGAGATCTGTGTAAATATTTTTTTTTAAAAAAACAATCAAATAAGAGCTTTTTTATATAAAAAACTGTCGATTACAGTATTCTTTTCAGGATTAGATTATCAGCCATTTGTCTGTAATGGTATAGGGTTTCCTACCTGAGCAGTGGGTTGGACTAGATTATTATTATTGTTATTGTTATTGTTATTGTTGTTGTTGTTGTTGTTGTTGTTGTTATTATTATTATTATTATTATTATTATTATTATTATTATTATTATTATATCTGATCCTCCCTATAAAAATGAAAGCAAGAGAATTTGTGGTGGGCGTATCTTCTTTGAAAGCAAAAGGGGTGGCAGCATTACAAGGTCATCTTGTGACTTCTGTTGTTATTAGTGGAAGAAAGCTAATGCACAAAAATAAAAAAAATGGCTAGTGCCAATAAAATAATGTCAGGCCATCAATCAAGCCATACAAAACCCAATGTTAAGAGCTTTAAGTAGGCATAATTTTATATAATTTTTTGTGTCTGAATTCCAGTTTGCAAGGGTTCGTTGTGTCCTAGTACAGTTTGTTTGTTTTTTGAAGTGCAAGTTACCACGATTAAAAATAGGAGGAAGGAGAACAAGGAAATCCAAAATATATTATGCGATAAATCCACCAGTTGGTGTGTTTTCCATACCTGCCAGCAGGTGTGCCTATGTTTGTGTGATAATATGGACCAAAGTCCTGGCTTATTACTCTGAATTCTAAAAGTAGCAATTTCTTCAGCCGAGCAAAGAGTCCAGCTTTAATGTTGCTTCTTCTCTCTCCTCCAACACACCAGAATTAAACCCAGAAATGAAAGTTAGCAAATGCATTTTTGCCTTGTTTTCTGTTTTCTCCATGGGAAACTCAACTGTAGATCCTTATTTATTTTTAACAGACACATATTCATGTGTGATGTAACTCTCTGCTTTTCATGTCATTCCGTTTCCTAAGCTTCTACGCAGCAGGTTCAGCACATTCTTTGCTTAACTTCCTACTGTCAAAGTAGCTGTAGGCTATGACAGAGGAAAGTTTTCTCATGGGATTTCTGAAAGACAGAGATATATATTGAGGAGAAAAAGCCGGCTGGTACAAATGTTGCTTTTTTATGTTCTGGAACATTTTTATACATTAAGGGATCTGAGCTCCTGTTATTCCGTAAAAGATCTTTTGATTCGAAATTCTGACCTCTTTGGGATTTTTAAAAACACAGGCAGTTCAAATGCCACTTACGTTTCCTTGTGGGACCGTTGAAAACAGCAAAAGCTGACATGTAGATCTAGATCACTGCCACAACATTTCTTTCTTTAATATTTCAGCGTGTTTCAAAAGATATTTCAATAACAATGAAATAACCATTCCTTCCTCCCCCCTTTTTTTTTGTTGGGAAGGAAGTTGTGATTCTTATCCCTGTGTAGGTGGTGTATTCCAGAGGCGAGAAAACCTGAAATGATTATGGCACAATTCTTGATAACTGCTCACTACCTATGGACTTTACCATCTGGGGCTGTCAGTCAATTGACAATTCCTCCTTCATGACAAATTATTGGCCATAGAAGTCATAGAGATTAGGTAGAGTTAGAAACTTTACATCCCTGAACTTGTAGAGCTGCAGTAGAAGGAACAGGAGGACCCAATTAAATAAGACCAGATTAATCTTTATTATGGTTGAGTGGCATGGTGGCCTAGTGGTGAAGGTGCTTGTCTCCCACGTGGAAGGTTGGGAGTTCAATCCTAGGTAGCGGCTGAGGTTTTTCTCTCAGGGTGCAAAGAAAAAATATCTGCTGTGAACTCCATGGGGCATCAGGAAGGGCACCCGGACAGTAAATGTTCAGTTCTATCCAGCTACCCTGGTCATAAAAGAGCAATTTTTAATCTTCATTATGGTCATAGACCAACACAGACTATTAAATTGGTTCTAAATCACCAAAGAATTGAGGCCTTTGAATTATGATGCTGGAGAAGACTCCTGCAAGTGCCTTGGACTGCAAGGCGATCAAACTGGTCAGTCCTTGAGGAGATCAACCCTGACTGCTCTTTAGAAGGCCAGATCCTGAAGTTGAAACTCAGATACTTTGGCCACCTAATGAGAAGGAAGGATTCACTGGAGAAGAGCCTCATGCTGGGAAAGATCGAGGGCAAGAGAAGATGGGGACGACAGAGAATGAGGTGGCTGGATGGAGTCACTGAAGCAGTAGGCGTGAGCCTAAATGGACTCCAGAAGATGGTAGAGGACAGAAAGGCCTGGAGGAACGTTGTCCATGGGGTCGCAATGGGTCAGACACGACTTCGCAGCTAACAACAACAATTTACTTTTCAACTTCCTCAACTGCTTCCATTCAGTCAGTTCATTGTAAGCATCTTTTAGCTAAAAAGCTGATGCTTTGGTTATCTTCTTTCCATGTTTGATGGAAGGCTAGAGGTTGGAATTCTCTCATGAATCAGGGTCAGGGTTGTTAGAGAGGGAATGCTGTTTAAACATGGAGCTATTCGGAGATGGACCTGCAGGGATGAAAGCATGGTGAAATCTCCAGTAGGCTGGAGGGATGGGTTAAGAGAGGCCTCAGTTTGGAGTCGCTGAACAGCAGAAAGTAGCAAAGGCCAGAATCCTTAACTTGTGGTTCCCAGAGGAATGTAGTCAGGCAGGCAAGATTCTGGGGAATACATTTATTTCCCACGTATCTTTTTTTTTTCCTTCTGGGAAGATACACACAGTTCTGTTCATCTTCTTGGACCTGTATGAGAACCCATAATATGTGAGATGATTGGGTGATATTGCATGACAGGCCTTTTCCACACTGGCTCCTGAAATGGGAGATCCTTTAGGCATCTATGTTGCTAACATTTTAGACACATCTTTCAAATTTTAAACTTTGCCTTGTGCTTTTTATTTTGCATTGTTGCTATCTTCATACATTGTTCTCCATGGACATGCATTATTTGGATTTCATTAAGATTTGTGGATTTTAATGAGATTTCCTTAAAGGGAAGCCATGACAGAAATAGGCTGGACTGAAAATGTTTTAGGTTGCAACTCTGAGATGCAATGAGTGGACAAGAAGCAAACAGAAAACAGTGGGAAGGATTTTAAATAACGATAATAACTGCAGAGTTAGATGCTTAGATCCATTGTTTTGTGATCTGCAAAGATTGAATCACATATGTGGGTGATATATGCATTTCTTGCAAAGCTGAAGAGTTCCATTTTTCTGATGCACTAAGATTTGCATCTGGTTGCTGGAAAAAAAAGAGCTCAGAGGCCCCTTGTTTTGCAGGAATATTATTTTGACAAGCCCTTCCCCTCTCTTCTTGACAAAAGACATTGCCTAAAAATCAGTAATCACGCTGTCACAAGACCATGTGTGGCTTAACAATCTTGCTTGTTGACATATGTTTGAAAGAGGCAGAAATACAATCAATTATCCTTGGAATGTTCTATCCAGTGTCTCCAGGTGCATTGAGTGTTTGCCAATGAGAAAATTATTTGACCAATAAAACGGATGTCTGGGTCTTTGTAAGTTAACTTGATGTAATGAAAGGAAGCATACACTGCACAGCCTGCTTTTTGTTTCAGAATGTAGGGAAGAGGATTCACGAGATGGTTTGGGCTAAAATTAAAGATGCGTACAGTAGATTCACACTGGAATGGATTTGTCAATCGCATATGCAGGCAAGTAATTGAATCTGTGAGTATACAAGAGACAGAATATCTGGTAGAAAGTTTTTGACATGATTCTGCTGTTTATATAACAGGAACCAACAGTACAAATGTATTAACTAATTTATAATTAACATTTGCTTGCCAGCCATCAGAATCATCTTCTGTTATATACTTTAAGATCTTCCTTCCTTCCTTCCTTCCTTCCTTCCTTCCTTCCTTCCTTCCTTCCTTCCTTCCTTCCTTCCTTCCTTCCTTTCCTTCCTTCTTTCTTTCTTTCTTTCTTTCTTTCTTTCTTTCTTTCTTTCTTTCTTTCTTTCTTTCTTTCTTTCTTTCTTTCTTTCTTTCTTTCTTTCTTTCTTTCTTTCTTTCTTTCTCCTCTCTCTCTTGCTACACTGAATGAACCTAGGCATTATTTTGCCAGGATATGAAATTAAGAATGTTGTACAATAATTTCTTTGGTAGTTATGCAGACTGACCTCTTCCACTCTGTTGGCTGTGTGGCGATTCTCTTGACTGGCTGGGATAGTTTGACTAGCATCTTTCTCAGATTTTTCTTCCATTGCTTTCCATAATTCTCTAGATGTTCCACCAGTTCTTGAAGCCTTCTGACATGATGATATACTGCAGTAATTGATACGAGCCACACCAAACATTTGCAGAAACCATACATTTTAAAAATGTACGTTGATAAGAAAATCATTTCTGGTATATACTGTATGATGCTCTATCATTTTTGTAAGTGGTGAATAAAGGACTATAGAGCACAACTGAAGACTACGCATAGTAAAAACAACAACAACAACCTTATAACCACTGTCTATGGAGATTCTCACTTATCCGGGTCATAGTTGTCTGAAGGGTGCTTATTCAAAAGGCAACTAGACTTTGTTTTTCCTTGAAGACATTTCATTTCTCATCCAAGAAGCTTCTTCCAGCTCAGAACTTCAAGGAAAAACAAAGTCCAGTTGTCTTTTGAACAAGCACCTTTGACCTGGATAACTGAGAATCTCCATAGACAGTGGAGATGAAAAAAAGCACCTTTGGGACTTGTAACCACTGAAATATCATATTTAATATGTCTGTCCACACCTCATGTTATCAAGCTCTCTGAATCGTAAATTAGAAACATAGCATCCACAAGGATTTTAGCAACTTTTACATTTTTTTTCTTTCTTTCTCTCTTTCACTCCATAACAACAACTTTCCTTAGTTGACTTAAACAATAATAGGTAAAAGTAAAGGTTCCCCCGCACATGCGTGCTAGTCGTTTCCAACTCTAGGGGCCGGTGCTCATCTGCGTTTCAAAGCCGAAGAGCCAGCGCTTGTCCGAGGACGTCTCCGTGGTCATGTGGCCGGCATGACTAGACACCAAAGGCGCACGGAACGCTGTTACCTTCCCACCATAGCAGTCCCTATTTTTCTACTTGCATTTTTACGTGCTTTCGAACTGCTAGGTTGGCAGAAGCTGGGACGAGTAACAGGCGCTCACTCTGCTATGTGGCACTCGGGATTCGACCCACCAAACTGCCGAGCTTCCGATCGACAAGCTCAGCATCCTAACCCACTGAGCCACCGCGTCCCTATGTTAAACAATAATAAAAGGCTCCAATTTTCTCACACACATTCTTCCAAAATTAGAGGCATAAAGAGAAAGAAAGATAGGACCCACGGGGTGACCACTTTGCTTATTTTCTATATTTTCGTAACGGATCACACTGTTTCATAGCACTGAAAGCACCATAATCTTTATCAGGTTGAGATCTGGAAGAGTATTACTTGGCTCCTGTAAATTTTCTGACACTTACTCTAGAGATATTACTTTTCAATTTTCCCAGTTCCTGATTATTGAGCAAGCTAATTACCTAGGGCATCATTTAAGTTCAAATAATTGTCATGCAAAGCTTGATCTCTGAGTATGAACCCTGGTCTTACTACTAATGCAATACTTTGGTAAAGAGTTTTGTTTGTTTGTTCGTTTGTTTACCAATTCCTTTTGAATAGTTCTCTATTGGGGGGGGGAAATCCAGTTATATTTCTTCCAAGAGTGGAATACTTTTCTTGAAATGTTCATCCCAAGTTTTGCTTAGAACAACAACAGAAATGAATAATACATTTAGCAACATGTTTCAGTTCCAAAGAACAATTTAGTCTCAATTGTTATTTTTGCCTATAGTTTGGTACCTTAAATTAGCCTTTCATACCATTTACAGTATTTACTTGTGCACAAGAATACTTGTTTTTTTACCTCTTTTTTTCAAAGATAATCTTATTAATTTACTTTATTTATTTTTTTGCATTATTGTCACTTGTCTAGATATTTTTCATTTTGCTTGATATGTTGAATTTGTTTACTGCATTATTAAAGGATGTCATTTTACCTGATTTCACAAGAGATGTAATTATTCTTAACAATAAGCTCCTTGTAGTGAAATATGTTTATTCTATATTTGAAGATCAAAGAGCTAAACCACATCGTTTTTTTATGTGGGTGCATTCATGTATGTACGAACGAAACAACAAAATGAAATAATCAAAATCAATTTTCAACTTAAATATATAAGTTGTTCGAGAACTTTACACTAGTGTGTGTGTGTGTGTGTGTGTGTGTGTGTGTGAACTAAAACTTGATTCATGGAATAGTGTACTGTAATTCCAGTTCCAGGGTTACTAATTTCAGTCATTTTGCTAGATCAGTTCACACATGCATGCATTCTATTTGACTCTGGGGCATCTTGTCATTATATCAAAAGAGTAATTTATATTTTAGGTATGCCTTAAAGCAGTGCTGAATAAACTCTGTCTCTTGTGATGTTTCTGAAGTCACCATATCTAAAGAGCATGGCCAATGAGCGATGCAGGATAGCTGACTTCAGCAATACCTGCAGGGCCATAAGTTCCTCACCCATGCTTGAAAGTTTGATATTTATTTATTTATTTATTTATTTAATTTAATTTAATTTGTATACCGCCCTTCTCCCAAAGGACTAAGGGCGGTGAACAGGGCAATAAATATCAAAATACAAAAATACAAAAATTAAGAACAGATTAAACCATAGTGCCCAAATACAATAAATAAATTACATTAAAAACAATAATGAAAACCCAAACCCATCAGACCAGGCCGGCTTGTTCAAACAAATAGGTTTTTAGATCACGTCGGAAGGAGCGAAGGTCGGGAGCCATCCGGAGCTCAACCGGTAAACGGTTCCACAGGTCAGGCGCACCCACAGAGAACACCCTCCCCCTGGGGGCCACCAGTCGGCATTCTCTGACCGGTGGCACCCTGAGGAGGCCCTCTCTGTGGGAGCACACAGGGCGGAGGGAAGTTGATGCCGGCCGCAGGTGCTCCCTAAGGTATTCCGGACCCATGCCATGTAGGGCTTTGTAGGTCATTACCAGCACCTTGAATCTCACCCGGAAGGCAACTGGAAGCCAATGCAGCTCACGGAGCAGAGGTGTAACATGGGAGTATCGGGAGACCCCCAACACAACTCTCGCGGCTGCATTCTGCACCAGTTGGAGCCTCCGAGTGGTCCTCAAGGGCAGCCCCATGTAGAGAGCGTTGCAGTAGTCTAACCGAGAGGTCACGATATGTCCATGGTGAACCCATACATAAACTTGGAAATTTGCCTCTGGCATTTGAGTGATGCTAGGATCCTTCACAGCTACTTGCTGATCTGTGATACCTTCTTCAGTTACTTTCATTACCTATAAACTGACCTGAAGCAGGCATACTGTTCAGTTTAAAGTCTAGGCTGTTTAAACTTAGCCAAATGAAGTTCCTATGGAAATCATGGATCTTTGTTTTGCTATGATTAACCTTTCACACAGAGTTGGGATTTTCCCAGCGACTTGGATGAGTGGATTTGGAGAGTGGTACTTTTCTCCCATCCAATTCCCCATCTCTGAAATTAGGATAGCAGGAAATGTAATATAAAGGCAATAGGGATAAAATCTCAGATGTTTCCTTCAAATTAGTACATGTTTGTGAATATACCACAGCAAGCCAAGAAACAGACAGACAGAAAGAGTTTTATAGTTTATAGTTTTATATGAGATCTATCATCTATCTATCTATCTATCTATCTATCTATCTATCTATCTATCCATCCATCTATCTACCTACCTACCTACCTATCTATATCTATCTATCTATCTATCTATCTATCTATCTATCTATCTATCTATCTATCTATCTATCATCTATCTATCTATCTATCTATCTATCTATCTATCTATCTATCTATCTATCTATCTATCTATCTATCTATCTATCCATCTATCTATCCATCTATCTATCTATCTCTCTCCAGTGCTTTTTTTGTAAAAAAAAAAAAAAAAAAGATGCCAGAACTCACACATGTCATATAACCCGCCTTGTCTACCCTACAAGGTTCCATCCAGAAAAGGTGCTGGAACTCTGTTCTGGGCATTCAATGACAAAAAAGCCCTGTATCTATCTGTCTGTCTGTCTGTCTGTCTAAACATTGGCTGCCTTTAAAAAAGATAATAGCTACTAATTTGTCTACATTTTTGCAAAGTGTTCTTGGTTCTTGGTTTTTAGGAAGAAGCATGTTTGTTTAATGGGAGAGAATTTGTCATGCGGGACAAAAGATCGCAAGATGAAATGAAAACACCTTTTATTCTAGTGGAGGCAAAAAAAGGCATAGCAAATGTCATTGACAGAGCTTTTGTGGTTTTAAAGAAAGTGGGAAAGGGAAGGCAAAATGCATTATTTAAAGCACCGCTGTTAGAGGATATGACTAACTATCTATGAGAAAGCAAAGAGAAGCAGTCTTCCATTATCCTACTAACCCATGATAAAATCTAAAAATGCTGCATAATGAACTTTACAGGGATTGGTAAGGCTGTTGCAGTTAGAAAAAGTATCAGGGATATCAAAGACCCATAGAAGTGCTGCACAAATAGGCCCTTGCTAGAAATGTTTGGGTTTTCACACATACTCTTCCGTATTGGCGGGACAATGAAAAAGAGAAGCAAGCAAATAGTCCTTGACTTACAACCATTAATTGAGAGTGGAAATACTGATGAGGCACCCACATGATCGGAAGTGATTTTACAATTTTTTTGGGATGGTGGTTTGCTAAATGAATGTGGCAGCCGTAAGTGTGAATCCATTCATTTGATTAGGCATTTATTGTGGAAAGGTTATCCATGCCTTCCATTATACCCATACTATCACCAAGAGCCGAGATGGCACAGTGGTTAGAATGCAGTACTGCAGGCTACTTCTGCTGACTGCCGGCTGCCAGCAGTTTGGCAGTTCGATTCTCACCGGCTGAAGATGGACTCTGCCTTCCATCCTTCTGAAGTCGGTAAAACAAGGGCCCAGATTGTTTGGGGGGCCATAGGCTGACTCTGTAGACCACTTAGTGAGGGCTGCAAAGCACTGTGAAGTGGTATATAAGTCTAAGTGCTATTGCTAAGTGCAATTTCTCTCCTACAAAGAGGGTCAGTGAATGCCTCCTCTGCACAAGTTTCAATTCTTTAATAAAACATAAGTTTTAAATTGAAAATTAACACCCAAGAAAGTATTCACTGCACTGCTTTTCAAGGACCTGGAGATTTCTTTTTGAACTGCAGTGTGTAGGGTGAAGAGAGAAAAAGTGGGTTTAAGTGTGTTTAATAAGGTGGTGGGGGGAGAAATAGAAGCAGGTTTTATAACAAGATGATAATGGGACATGTAGGGCCACCTAATCTTCTCCATCTCTGAGATTGTGGACTAAATAAAAGGAATATATATGTAATTAACAGAATAACAGGATTGGAAGGGACCTGGGAGGTCTTCTTCCTTTCTCAAGTAGGAAAACATCTAACATTTCAGACAAATGGTTGTCCAATCTCTTCTTAAAAATCTCCAATATTGTGGAGGTAAGTCGTTCCACTGGTTTATCCACTGCTATATTTCTGTGACTCTTAACCAAACCCAGATGTCATTCCCATGCCTTTGAAAAAAACAGATTTCCTTCACAGGTGCTCCTATTTTTCCCTGTCATATTGCTGGAAAAAGCACACATTCTGCAAATTAAGCCATCATTTCATATGAAACATTGAACATCAGACCCAATTTCGGAGGTTTGAAGAGAGGATTGGCTTCAATTTGGTCCAACATCTGGCTCTTATTATTTCAATAACTTTCCTTTCGGTGGCAGACACATTGCCTAATCTGTGGCTTCTGTCGTGCTGATTGGTTTCGTCGTTTATTGGACGAAAGAAGTCTGCCATGTGTTTTTGTATAGAGAAATATATCAGATTTGCAGGAATCTTCAAGATGTTTCTGCTATGCTAGATGGAAGCAAGTATATGAGGAACATATGGTGCTCAGCTCATGGCAAAGCTTAAAAGACAACCAGCTTCCTGGAAGATCCGTGGCTCTGCTAGAAAAGTAGTAAGGAATTGAATACAGATAGTCCTTCACTTAAAACAATTCATGTAGTGACCCATTCAAACTGACAACTGCACTGAAAAAAAAGTGACTTATAACCATTTTTCATATTTACAACTGTTGCAGCATCCCCATGGTCATATGATCAAGATGACCATCAGATGGAGGGAGGGAGGGAGGGAGGGAGGGAGGAAGGAAGGAAGGAAGGAAGGAAGGAAGGAAGGAAGGAAGGAAGGAAGGAAGGCCCTGAATAACATCACAAGAGAGAGAGAGAGAGAGAGAGAGAGAGAGAGAGAGAGAGAGAGAGAGAGAGAGAGATTTGTTATTTGCAGGAGAATAGGAATTGAAAGTCACAAAGGACACCAGAGCTGTATAATCTTCCGGCAAACACAGCAGTAGCCCAGATTTCAAGACAATAAAAAGCATGAATAACAGCAATTTGCACATGCAAAAATAGTATGTATTGGTTGACTGAATGCAAGGTCTGAGGTAAGGTCACTGAGGTGTGTTGCTGGACATTTTTGCCAAAAGAAATCGCATACAATAATGATAATAACACCAACATCAAGCTGAATTACCCCTTAAACATTCAATTGCAGCCCCACTTAAAATGTTATCTACTCTTTCTTGTACACTCGCAGCAGGAAGTTTGTCATCCGTGTGGCTGGAAGAGGGAGAGACAGGCCTTGAATTCTCTTTAAGAAATGTCACATATTAAGCAAAAGCTTGGAAGGCACAGCTTCGGCTTCTGTTTGTGGCTCAATAATGCATTTTCTCATTAACTCTCCAGATGTACAACTTATTTTACAAAGAGGGAGCTTGCAGCTTAAACTTTCTTAAACAGAGATGCATTTCAAAAGAAGAAAGGCCAAGATGGTATGACCATCTGCTTTTGCTACGGAGCGAAGCGAGCTAGATTAAAAAAAATAAATAAAAATAAAAATCTGGGGTGAAAGAAAAGGAGAGACTGCAATCTGTTCAAAGCCTGTGGAGTTTTCAGACCGATGCAAGGCCAAGAAAAGTCTTCTGGAGGTCACGCAAAAACATGTGTGTATGCATGTGTGTCTATGGAAGGGTGTGGGTTTACCAAAAACTTAAGAGCCTGCACCAACTGGTTATCCACATGGCATAGCAAAAGAGCTGGAGGAGAAGGCAAAATTTGTTGAGAGCTCAATTTTTCAGTATCTCTTCAAATACAATAGACAGGAGATCCAGACTAATTGGAATATTTTGCAGCTTCTAACAGACACAGTTAGTGCTATGATCAAAAACATTTTTGTGGAATAGTACCCACGGACCAAAATTAGTATTTGCTGGCCTCAATTCTAAACAGAACTACCCTTGCCATAGTTTAATGTTTATGTTCTATTGATATTATTGTAATTTTTTTTTCTTTGATTGCTCTGAACCAACTGGAATCATCCAGAGTCAAGCAACCACAAATTTGAAAAGTTGTTGTTGTTGTTGTTCTTATTATTCATCCAGAACTGCTTTGAGTATCTGCTGCAACACAAGCTATTCAATTCTGCCTGATTAAGTCTTAGTGTCATGAATAAATAGAGAGGAAAAAATAAACCAATACGAGACCGGTTCAATTATTTTGAGTTATTTAGAATTCTGTCATTTGTACTTCTGTACCCCATTCAGGTTTTTTGTTTTGTTTATTTTGGTCTCCGTTCTGAATAAAACATGGTCTTTTATTTTCTGTGTTCTGTCAGCCTTTCTTGTGAAGTTAATTGCAAAAATACTGCACGCACCCTGGCTTTGCCTTTCATGTAGAAAAGTCTTCTATCAAAAAAAAACCAAACCTGTATGTGGCTAGAGTATCTGTAAACCATTTTGGCTTCCACGTTTTCATCACAGAATTGCAAAATAAATGGAAATGGGCACCAGCAAAGTTGCATTCCAAGTCTTGCAGAGGTGTGTGGAGAGGACCTTGAAGAAAGAATTCAAGTAGGTCAATAGGGGGTCAGCTATTTTTCCAAGCACCAGAGGCAGGACCAGAAACAATGAATGGAAACTAATCAAGGAGAAATACCAGTTAGAACTAAGGAGGAATTTCCTGACAATGAGAACAGTTACCCAGTGGAAGGGCTTGTCTTCAAAAGTTGAAGGTGCTCCATCACTGGAGGTTTCTAAGAAGAGAATGGACATCTGTCTATCTGAAATGGTATAGAGTCTCCTGCTTGAGCTGGAGGTTGGACTAGAAGATAATAATAATAATAATAATAATAATAATAATAATAATAATAATAATAATAATAATAATAATAATAATAATAATAATAATAATAATAATAATAATAATAATAATAATAATAATAATAATAAGAAGAAGAAGAAGAAGAAGAAGAAGAAGAAGAAGAAGAAGAAGAAGAAGTTGGAAGGGACCTTGGAGGTCAGTCCAACCCCCTGCTAAGGCAGGAAACCTTATACCATTTCAGACAAATGAGTGTCCAGTCTCTTCTTAAAAATATCCAGTGTTGGAGCATTCACCACCTCTGGAGGCAGGTTGTTCCACTGGTTAATTGTTCTAACTGTTCTATCTCAGGTCATTTCCAACACTGTTATTCTGAATCATTAAGTAACCATTAGCTTAGCCCAGATAGAGAGAAAGTGTGAGGAGAAACCTCAAGACTGTCCTGCATCAATTCTCTTTAGCATAGCAAAGAAGCAGATAAACTCTTTCAAGATCCAGTTATCATAGCTTTTAACAATAAAGTGGAGTTGTAGTATCATGTAGTATGATACTGGTCATCGTGAATTCAGGGAGCAAAATGGAGATCGCCAATGCTTCCATAGTGCATTGGTATGCTTAGGAAGGTCATAAGTCCACCATAAATAGGTTTTCTGGTATAATATATGAATCACATTGGGGGGGGGGGTAGAAGCCACTTAGGGTTAGGTCTCCATGAATTTGGATAGCAAAATGGACTTGGCCAATGGATTTATAGCACTTTTGTATGCTTAGGAGGGTGATGACTTTTTGAGCCCACTTTATCTATATTTCTTTGAACAATCATGGGAAAATCCCATTGGGGGGATATCTATTTAGGGGTAGGGTTACGTTTCCATGAATTCAGAGAGCAAAATAGACATTACCAATGGATTCATAGCTAATAGCTAAGCTTAGGAGGGCACTGGCTTTTTGAGCCCACCCTATCTACGTTTCCTGGAGAATTGCATGAGAAAATCTCATTGGGGGCAAATCCATTTAGCGTTAGGATTAGGTCTCCATGAATTCAGAGAGCAAAATGTTTCCTGACCTGGCCCCTCTCTGAAGGCTGAGAAGTACCGGTACCATTTCCTTTTTTGCTTTTTCAATCCAAAGCATCTAATTCAGTGAATGAAATGTTCAAGTCCTACCTTGTCCGTCGGCACTGCTTTGCCATAACTGAAACCAATTTAGTTGGATCATCCATTGTATTGTGGCTATGTGATTGCATAATCAAAGCCAAGCTGCATCTTCTGGCAGGGAAGGAAAAGAAAGAAATTGCAGCAACCTTTTCTTTGTTCAAGCTAAGAAAGAACTCTTAGAAAATAGATGAGCTTTTTCCAATTGGTTGTGAAGAAAGCTAGCGAGTCCTAGCCTGATTTCAATCAAGTTGAGGACAGCTGGCTTATCTCCCGAGCTCTAAAACAAAACAAAAAAAATGGATGGAACCAGATTCATTGATAAGCAAAAATAATTTACTCTCAAATAAGTTTTAAGATCTGTAAGCTTGGGAAGCAAGGCAGAAGACGGAAGGCTCTGAGTTTGGCTTGGGCTGGATAGCCACCTGCACTGGTTTCAGGAAGAACATGAAGTAAGCAAATATTGTATTGCCTTCTTCCTCTACTTCCTATTTACTATAGGAAAATAAAAGCTCACCTTTCCACACAGTTCACTTTAATGCTTTAAGAATGGCCTGGCTGGCACCATAATTGCAAAGCACTATTTTAATATTTAATATTTATGGCAGCTGTACAACTGAAAAGAGATATAGATAGTTATAGAGACAGAGATATAGAGATAGAGATAGATAGAGATTTATTTATTTATTTATTTATTTATTTATTTATTTATTTATTTATTTATTTATTGCATTTATATACAGCCCTTTCCCTGAGGACTCAGGGCGGTTTACAGGGAGTTAAAAAACAACCATACAAAAGTTAAAAACCAATTTAAAAAGAATTAAATCAACCCTGTACTATTAAAAACCCCAATTAAAATAAATTTCTCCTCAGCCTGGGCCCGAGAGCTCAAAGAGCCAGGTCTTCAGGCCCCGGCGGAATGATCGGAGGTCGGGGGCAGTCCTCAGCTCCACCGGCAGCTGGTTCCAGAGGGCAGGCGCTCCCACTGAGAAGGCCCTATCCCTGGGTGTCACCCGGCGGCAATCTCTTACCGGCGGGACCCTGAGCAGACCCTCCCTGTGGGAGCGCACTGGGCGAAGGGCATTTGATGCCGGCAGCAGGTGTTCCCTCAAATACCCCGGACCCAGGCCATGTAGGGCTTTATAGGTGATAACCAGCAGATAGATAGAGAGATAGAGATAGAGATAGAGATAGAGAGAGAGAGAGAGAGAGAGAGAGAGAGAGAGAGAGAGAGAGAGAGAGAGGTAAGTGTAGCTGTAGATATATAAAACACAGCAACTTGAAATGCGTATTTAATGCGTGGAAGCACTTGGAAATTTCTTGTAAAGTATATTTAATGACTGGGCCACTTCAGTTTGATGTAGTGAAATTTTAAAACATGAGGATGGAATAAGTACTATTGTCTGAATAATATAGTCATTTCCACATCTAGAAATGTCATTGTTTCTTTGTCAAGCTGCAGCGATATGCTTTTAAGGGCTAAGAGAGATTGAGTAGACTCTTACGGAGAATAGTCTACGAACCATAAATTATTGCTGGCTGACAAAGAAAAGCTACCTTCTGACCAGTAGTCCGATTGACCCCCTCCCCATTTCCCTCCACTTTCCCCCCCTATCAAAAGTCTTTATAGACTTTGAAAGCTTGCTCATTGTTATAAAGGAGATGGTTAGTACTAATGAAATACTGGATGACAAAGCGAAGGAAAGTCACATTGCATTTATTTATTTATTTATTTAGTTATATTTATATACCGCCCTATTCCCTGAGGACTCAGGGCGGTTTACAGGGAATTAAAAATTTAAATACGCTTCGTTAGGATTCAGGGTGAATTTAATGCAAGAATAAGTGGAGAGGTCATAACAACAGTGATTGCTATATTTGTTTCCATTTAACCCAGTATGAACTACAGGTGAGCTTACAACTTACAACAGTGACTGTTTGAAGTTGCAACAGCACTGAAAAAATGTGACTTATGGCCATAGTTATGACCTTTGCAGCATCTCCACGATGTGACCAAAGTTCAGATGCTCGGCCACTGGCTCATATTTATGACCGTTGCTGTGCCCCAAGGTCATGTGATCCCCTTTTGTGACCTTCCGACAGGCAAAGTCAATGGAGAAGGTGTTAGTAACAATCGGGTTACTAACGTATCAACTGCAGTGATTCATTTAGCCACTGAGACCATAAGGTCATAAAACGGGGCAAAAACTCACTTACCAAATGTTTCACTGAACAACAGAAATCCGGGGGCTCAATTGTGGACGTACGTCGAGAACTACCTGTATTGCAAACTTGCCAAAGATATTTACTTCTCCAGTGCCGTGTGAATGATATGCACTGGGTCTTCTAATTTGCATGAGATAACATATGCTTATTGGTGCAATTCTACCCATTCCAGAAGATTGGTGTTTTGCAGGCGTGGGAGTGTGTTTGTAAATGTGGGTGTGGATGTGTGTGTAAGGCAGAATAAATTGCAATGGCTGGAGAACAAAGTTCCTACCCATCAATGGGGAAGCCAGAGTGACTTAACAACAAATAAGAGCCTTGGTGGAGCAGTGGGCTGATGCCTCCTTAAGTAACACCAGCTGCCTGCCATTAGTGCAGGTTCGAGTCCCACCAGGCTCGAGGTTGACTCAGCCTTCCATCCTTCCGAGGTAGGTAAAATGAGGACCCAGATTGTTGGGGGCAATTAAGCTGACTTTGTAATAATGCCGCTTGGGGTGTGTGTGAAAGCCCTAATAAGCAGGCATATACATAGAATGAAGGCTACTGCTAAGCTTGTAAGCCGCCCTGAGTCTTCGGAGAAGGGCGAGATATAAATGGAATTTTTTAAAAAAAACAAAAAAACTGGGTCGCCATCTTATGAACTGCAGTGATTCGCTTAACCCCTGCGGCCAGAAAGGTCATAAAATGGGGCAAAACTCACTTAACAAATGAATTGGATGAAGCTTCTTGGATGAAAATCAAAACGTTTTCTTCTTCTACTTCAAGGAAGAAAAAAACAACCCAATCCAGTTGCCTTTTAAAAAAGCAGCTTTGAGATCTTTTTCTGGTGTTAATGCTTGCTCTGAAGGGAGAGTTAGAACAGTAACTTCTGACTGCAACTTGTGGAGTCTGGCAAGCATCCTGCAGTTTATCAACCTAGCTTTACCTTTCATTCTTTTCTTTTTTAAAATAATAATAATAATAATAATAATAATAATAATAATAATAATAATAATAATAATAATAATAATAATAATAATAATAATTATTATTATTATTTTATAAATTCTACATCATGCAGGAAAAGATATGAGATGGAAAAGAAACATGTGTACAGGTATTAAAAAAACATACATAAATATGCATACAGAAGAACACATAGACAGATACGTCCATCTTAACTTGGAGCCTTTAACGTTTAAAAAGTTGGCCTGTTTCTCTGTGTATTCAATCTTATTTGTGGAGCTGAATTAGTGCTGCAACAACCCTTTTCCAGAACAGATTCTTCAGTATTAGGAACTGCATAGCAGCCAGATCCAATCCCGTTTTCTCCTTTGTGGCCAAGAGGTGAATGAGATAATCTGAATACGTAGGAAATTCCATCTATATGGAAAATAGATTTAGCTATCCTGAAGGCCTGTTCAATCCCCAGTCTCCCAAGTCTTCGTCACATGGACTTTAAAACGATTGCATAAATAAGGGCACAAAGAGTCAAGAATGTATTTGTAATGTGCCTCTTGGCATAGCCCGTTCCAGGAAGCTTCTTGGTGAGGAGCACTGGTGGTTTATGACAAATCTCAGAAGCCTTCTGAATGGAAATCAAGTCTGTTTCACCAAAAGGTAGCACCCATTTTCCATTTGTAGTACTAGGTCTTGTTTGTTGCTAACCATATGCCGCAAAATTAAAGAGCGCATGATGGCTTAGATAAAAGGATCAGCTTTAAAGGCCAACTTTTTCTACTTTTGAAACTTGTCTCTGTCTCTGTCTCTCTCTCTCTCCCTCTTTCTGTCTGGTTTTATATCTTAGCTCTGACATCCAGTGGAGGCATTCTCTCCTCTGTGGCTTGAGGACAGACCAGCCAGTAGAAAAAGTGAGGTTGCTCCCTCATTGGTGTTCTGGAGCCCAATCGATAAAAATCCATTTTAGCACTTAACGAGGGCACAGCACAAAGCAAAATGGTTTACCCTTCCCTCTTTTTATATTGTGCTGTTTGCAAAGTGAAAACACTTGTCATGTTTCATTACTTCAGTAGTAGACACTGGGGTCCATTTTTTTTTAACCACCAAACCCAATTCATTGGGATCTTTCGGGTAGAAAAGAAAGACTTCTAGCTAATGGGGATCAGGAGAAACCATTTTGTTTGAAAGAACTTAGGTGTCTGAAAAGGGACTGATGGTAACGAAGTTCATAAAAATATTAAGTCAATTGAGGGGTCCTTGGTGCTCTCTGAGCTTGGTTGTTTTCTTGCAGACGTTTCATGACCGTACTAGGTAACATCATCAGTGCTAGTCGCAGCAATGGTGATGTTACCTAATTTGGGCAATGAAACAGCTGCAAGAAAATACTCGTGCCTAAGCTCAGAGAGCAGCACGGACCCCCCCACTTCAACCTTGAACTGCAAATATTCTCTTTTATTAATTAAACCAATTACTGCATTTAACAGTCTATCATATATACCTTTGAGTTGTTACCTTGGAGGTCCACTCTTAGTACCACAAGCGTTGGAGGATCATCTATCTCCTCATAGGCTTTCTCCTGCATTAAGGCAACAGAATATTTATTTATTTGAGCATGTCTATCTCACATAGGGATGCGGTGGCTCAGCGGGTTAGGACACTGAGCTTGTCGATCAGATGGTTGGCAGTTTGGCGGGTCGAATCCCGAGTGCCGCGTAACAGAGTGAGCGCCTCTTACTCATCCCAGCTTCTGCCAACCTAGCAGTTCGAAAGCACGTAAAAATGCAAGTAGAAAAATAGGGACCACTATGGTGGGAAGGTAACAGCGTTCCGTGCGCCTTTGGCGTCTAGTCATGCCAGCTACATGACTATCTCACATAGTGACTCTGGATGTTGTGCCTTCTCCAGGTATCTGTAGCATCTATGGCAAGGCAAAGGGGGAAGAGAGAAAGAGAGTGTTTCCTTGGTATTGGCATCACAGTCTTCCAGGAAGGATCATCCCGATCTTTCCTCCTTCCCCCTCCCCCATTTCTCCAAAATCTTGGGATAGTTTTAGTCGCTCTGACTTGAGTCTGCCAATTTTGAGAGCTTGATGTGAGGCTACAAATGCATGTACGTAAGAGAAATGTTTTGATTTATATTTTAACAAGGGCAATTGAAACACAATATCACAATGCAGAAAGTTCCTCTTCAGAGAATTCTAACCAGCTTTGTCCACTCTTCTAGCTTCCGTAGGCTCCCTCAAAAAAATGGTCCACTGTCTCTCCCATCAGACATATTTTCCCCCAGTTGCCTTGCTTTGAATCACGACTTTATTTATGTTGACAGCCATTCGTATAGACTAAGGGACGAGCTGCTAGAGAAAATATAACTCTGTAGATCTGTCTGGTAATATGTACAGTTGTATCCTGTGGATTCAAATCCTCCAAAATGCCAGTTCCGAATAAATGGCTTCTCATTTTAAGTGTTGTCTTGCTGGATATACTGCAAAACTCTTCATGTTGAGAAAAATACCGGTCTCCTGGGGTTGTGGACATTTATATTCAGAACAAGATGGCATATGGAAGGAATACAAATCAACCCCATCGCTTTGTGTAGTGACATTTCAGAGGTGGGGGAAAAAAAGAGAGTCTCCATCTCTTTTAAAGATGTAGCTCTCTCTGTGACCTCAGATAGCTCTGCGAAGTGAGACTTTTTTTGTTAACTTCAACAGCTCTTGACATTCCCTCCCCAAAACACACACATCCCCCTCCTTTTTTGAGCCCCCCCCCAATAAATTCCAACAGTGTTTCAAATCTGCTGGCAAGAATAAAGTTAAACCTGGCCTTGCAAAAAGAAACGTAGGACACTTCCTACACTTAGTTCAAAAACTTCAGTCTACTCAACGGTTTATTGCTTCTAGCTGCAGTCACCAGGTGTAATCATGCCAACACGAGCATAAGTTTATTCCGAGTCTGTTTTAGATATCTTTTCAATCTAGCTTCATTCTTCTTCACCAGAGAGCACTGGGGTTTGCAGCTGTCGCTCCTGAAATGTTGCCGCGAGTGGAAATCAAAGTCAATTTAGTTGTTTCCCGTTAGACAAAAGATCTCTGCCACAGAAATAAATAAAAATCCTTCCAAATGGAGAGAGAGAGAGAGAGAGAGAGAGAGAGAGAGAGAGAGAGAGAGAGAGAGAGAGAGAGAGAGAGAGAGAGAGAGAGAGAGAGAGAGAGAGAGAGAGAGAGAGAGAGAGAGAGAGAGAGAAGAACAGAGCAGGAGAAGGATGTTAGAGGCAATCTCTCAGTTAAGTCTTTTCATATATATTTTTTTCTCCTAGCTTTCTTGGTGTGTTTCATTTGCATGGGTTGAGTGCTTATGGCATAGTATTTAAGGTGTTGGAACAGACCCGAGAGAGGTGAGTTCAAGTCTGTCTTCAACCATGAAACCTGGAGGGTAACTTAGCCCATCAATCTCAAGGTCACATATGATTTTCCCCACAGGCACAATTGGAGGAGGGGACTTTGTGTTTGTTGCCTGAGGCTCCTGAAGCAACATCAGGGTGTAACTCGAAAAAAAAATATATATCACACATAGGCTGAATGAAATCTTCCTAAGATTTCATTCCTCTATTTGCAACCATTCATTTACTGACCGTTTGAAGTTATGATGGCACTGAATAAAGGTGACTTACAATCAGTCCTCGCATTTACAACCCGTACCACATCCCCAGGGTCACCTGAGCAAAATTCAGTCGCTTGGCAACCGGCATGTATTCACAATGGCTGCGACAACCTGAGGTGAGCCCCCAAAGTGCTTTTTTTTTTCTTCAGGAGGTAACTGGGCTTTCTTGTTTTTCCTTCGAAGACCTTTCGCTTCTCAAATGATAATAAAGTTGGAAGGGACCTTGGAGGTTATCTAGTCCAACCTCCTGCTCAGGCAGGAAACCCTATACCAGGTCAGACAAATGGCTGTCCAGTCTCTTCTTTAAAAGCCTCCACTGATGGACCACCCATAACTTCTGGAGGCAGGTTGTTCCGCTAATTAATTGCTCTCACTGTCAGGAAATTTCTCCTTAGTTCATTCCAGAAGCTTCTTCAGCTCTGACTGGAAGGTGGAGAATGGAAACATTTATACTCCTTGCAGACAGCTGGTCATTTGTCTTCTTTTAGATAGTCATTGAGGACACCTGGAGTTTTGTCAGTGTCCTCAGGGTCACCTGAGGGGTGCAAATGGGTGTGGAGCCTTTTTGTGTGTGGAACATCCTGCAGCTAAGAAGGCTCCACACCCATTTGCACCACTGAGACGATCCTGAGGACACAGGTAAACCTCCAAGTGGCCTCAAGGACTCTCTAAAAGGATGCAAATGACCAGCTGTCTGCAAGGTGTATAAATCCTTCCATTCCCCACCTTCCAGTCAGAGCTGAAGAAGCTTCTGGGATAAGAAGTGAAACGTCTTTGAAGGAAAAACAAGAGAGCCCAGTTGTCTCTTGAAAAAGCACCTTTGAGACAGGCATGACCTGGATGATGGAGAATCTCCACAGATATCCCAAGGTCAGGTGATCACCATCTCTGACCTTACCAGCAGGCTTCTGACCAGCAAAGTCAGTGGAGGAAATGGATTTGCTTAATGACTACATAATTCCCTTCACAACTGCAGTGATGTGCTCAAAAACCAGGTCAAGCAAGGACACAAAATTGGGCATGTCTTACCATTGAACAAGTGCCTTTGCTTTGCAACGGTTCCATCTGTGGTCGTAGGTTAAGGACCCTCTGTAAGTATTTTCTCCTGCTTGAGATTTGCATTGATTGTTAATGTTTATTTGGAGGAAGAAGTTGAACTGGATCTGTCTACTTACAGCCCTTAAGCCACCCCTTCTAATTTCCTTACTGATAATAATTTAACTGACCGTTTAGTGACAAGCTGCAGTTCCGTCACAGATGGCGTGAACTCCTACACGGCTCTGGAGAGATTTGGGCCACCTGGTTGAGACTTGCTGGGTGTTTAATATTCAACCCGGAAGTGCCCCCGCCGGTGTCCTTGCAGGTTGTGGTGGGAGTCCCCTTTTCTCAATCAGTATGTTGCGATTCCTTACTTGATGTTTTTCCCATCTGCAAAACTACCTGTCGGGAAGCAGGAGTCTCACAGCGTGAAGGAGGACAAGCAATAGGAAGGAATATACAAGCAATCAAGATTGAGAGTCTAGCAAATAAGCAAATGAAAGAGGAAAAAAAATATCCCTTTTGGATACAGAAAAAAAAAAGTTGGATTTCAGTGCAGAATAAGGAAAGACCCAGCAACAGAATAATGGATAAAGTAATGTCAGTTTTTTGATCTGGAAAAGCAGAGGCAATAAGAAAACTTGGATCAATCAATCAATCAATCAGAATAGAGCTGGAAGGGACCTTGGAGGTCTTCTAGTCCAACCCCTTGCTTAAGCAGGAGACTCTGTACCATTTCAGACAAATGGCTATCCAATCTCTTCTTAAAAGCCTCCAGTGATGGAGGACCTACTGGAAGCAAGCTGTTCCACTGGTTGATTTTCCTCACTGTTAGGAAGTTTCTCCTTAATTCCAGGTTGCTTCTCTCCTTGATTGGTTTCCATCCATTATTTTTTGTCCTGCCCTCTGGTGCTTCGGAGAATAGGTTGAGCCCCTCTTCTTTGTGGCAGCCCCTTAAATACTGGAATACTGCTATCATGTCCCCCCTAGTTGCTTCTTTTCTCTCTACTGGCCATTCCCAAAACCTGCTATCGTTCTTCATATGTTTTTGTTTTAAGGCCCTCAATCATCTGAGTTGCTCTTCTTTGCACTTTTCCCAAAGTCTTTGCTTGTCCCTGAACTAACTTTCAATAAAGTTACTGATTGGGTTCACAAAAGATTGTTAACTTTAAATGAACCAAGTTCTGTTTTCATACAATAGACTTAGGGAACCCATCTTCTCAAGACACACAGGCAAACAGACATACACACATCTAGTCAGGTTTAACACGGTATATAAATGCTACCACGACCACAGAATGAATCGCAGAAGGCCGTTGTGAGCTTAAAAAGGTAAGAGGCAGTTAAGCAAATGTTCGAGTTTGTGTTGATTTTATTGGAAAAAAATCCTGTATATACCGCATTCAGTGTTGAAGAAAGATAGACTGAACTTGCATATCATAACTGTCTTCACTTCAGAAGTAGTTTAAAGAAGATATAAACTTGTTCCACCTCTGGAATTGCATGATATACTAAGCCCTAAACTATGAGTTATCCAACGCGAATGCAAGGTTCACACAAATAGGACAGCCTTAGTGAAATCTTTTCTTTTTCCAAGCATATAGTTCAAGAATGAAAACTTAAAAAATTAGAGCCAGTGGAATGCCATCTATATGCTAGAAACCAGAATTTATACCTTTCAAAAGTTTAAGATTATGGATATTAAGTGTTCTGAATTTTGATCAGGTGACCATGGTGCAACGGTTGTAAGTGGGATAGTTGGTCATCAGGCCCTTTTTCAGTGGTATTGTCACCTCAAACAGTCTCTAAACAAACAAATTATGAGGGCTATCTGTATCTGTATTCCAGAGATGAAAAAAAGAGAGATGCATTTACAATTCTCCAATTTTTAGTGCAAAATGTAGGTACAGTACATGTATAAAGGAAAACAACATCTTATCCATCTTTGTGGAACAAATTCATGATTGATAGCTATCCCTTCCACATATGACCCATGCTGCATTCATATAACATTAAAGGTGGGGAAGATCTGTTTTTTTTAAGGGAAAAAATCCAATCTACTTCCATATCTATTGAGGTTCAAACTCATTTTTTTCAAAAAAGAGTCTTGTCTGGATGAATGCATCCTCTATCTCTTTTTCTCTCATTTTTTTAAAAAAAACACTCATATTCTGCTGGTCTCATTTATTAAGAAAAGTGCAATATTGATTTTATTTTTCTAATTTCCAAAAATGATTTGAGTGGAATGCTCACCCATCCTTTGTGGTGGTACAGCAGATATTTTAAAAACCACATTATTCTTATTCCTTGCCTAGAGAACGCCTAATCTGAAACATCTATGGCTACTCCTGATGACATAAACTTCCTAAAATTTGTATTCTGATGTCCAAACAGAAGTTCTGCCATTTTTTATGATGTCACATCCCCATGTTGAAGAACATAAAGGACAGAGGTTTCATTGTACCAATGACACCCAACACATGGTTCGTTCCTTGCCTACTTTGGGCACATTTCTTATGGACAATTATCTATCTGAATCTATCTAAATTCACACTCCAAGTTTCTTTGCTAGTTTACTCTCATTGCTAGGGGTTATCATGGGACAACAAACATTAGGCTTTACATAATAAAGACCCTAATTGTTGCCAAACTGATAGTGGAGACCCCCAAATTTATACATGTCAAAACAATTGCTCTCTCTCTTTGGCTTTGGCAACTGTGCCTCTCTTTGAAAGGAGAGAGAACAAGCGTTGTGAAATTCACATTCCTGCATTCAAATTTTAATGCATGGAAATTATTGTGGGTTTTTCCCCCCTTTTCATTTGCATGGAAATAGTTTTGACGTTGGAAGAAAAACAAGGTGATGGTTTATCAGGTTTCATGCATCTAAGCCTTGATATGATAATGCATAAGGGGATTTTTTATTTTATTTTTTTTAAAATGAACTATCATTTCAAAGTGTTTTCAGTCTGCTTTGAAGCCCTGAACTTTGTTCACACTAGAATAGCTTAGCATAATAATAATGTGTCTGTTCTGCATTGGTTTGTCTGGAAGGCTACTGTAATATATATATATATCCAGAGTTTGATAGGTCACAGATGCAAATATGTTAACTCTACAGTTAATTTTAATCAAGCTGCTTCCTGTTTTCTGTAAAAATTTATCCTTTCCTCCCAGAAAACCGTGAATGATTGTCATGGTGATGGCAACTGATCCCAAACTTCTTTTGATAGTAATTGTATGCTACCTTTAATCTTCAAAATCTGAAAAACTGTGCAGTAAATACTAGCCCAAATAACTCCCTTCCACTTTGAGATGGTGTTACTGTAACATCCCAGACACTACAGTAGTTAAATAGTATGAAGCAGGCTCTGTTCAAACTGTGGTTTCCTTCCATCAAAAAAAAAGAACTTTAGTGTGTTACCACATGGCTTTGAACCAGAGGTTGAATGGCTTTCAACATCTGGTTCAAAGGAAAGTGTCTCCTCCAGTGTGTTTCTTCAAACAGAAGAATCACTTGGATCTAGAGTGCCATTTTTGTTGTAAGCTTCAAAAAAAAAAAAAAATCAAAGTTCCTCTCTGAAGTTCCTCAGTGAGGTCTAATAGATCTTGTAAATTTAGTGATTTGCCCACAAGTGTTAAACTAGTGCTCAGTCCTGGATTAGCTCTTAAACAAAATTATGATTTGGGGCTTAAGATTCCAAGGGAAGGAGACCACCATAGGTCTTATCTGCCACCATCAACTTTTGTTGTAGCAATAGCAATAGCACTTAGAATTATATACCACTTCACAGTGCTTTACAGCCCTCTCTAAGTGGTTTACAGAGTCAGCACATTGCTCCCAATAATCTGGATCCTCATTTTATCGACCTTGGAAAGATGGAAGGCTGAGTCAACCTTGAGCCACTCAGAATTGAACTCCTGGAGTGAGCAGTGAGTAAGCCTGTAGCACTGCATTCTGTCCACTGCATTCTAACCACAGCCACCAGGGCTGTAACACTTATTGAGCCATAAAAACAATTAAGCAATGGGAAAGCTGAAAGGCACCATTGTCAGGCTATGTTGGGCTTCAGTTGGCCTGAATCTGGACCTGCTGGTGTTTACTGTCTATATGAATGTGATTTGTTATCTGATAATTATAGATCAGTTACAGCAGTGGCCTAGAGGTGGCGCTCTCACCTCACAATCAGGAAGCTATGATATTTCTCTTTTTGGAAGCAATGAGTAATTGTCTGCTGTGAACTCCATGTAGGCGTCAGGAAGGGCATCTGGCCAGTAAATGCTCAAGGACCATTCAGTCACCCTGATTCCATCCAGATGCAAAGGATTACAGGAACATTAAAAGAAAAGAAAAAAAAGTAGATCAGATACAGCAGTGTGAAAATATGAACTCCACACTTTTGGACCGATGGGATATAAATGTACTAGGAAGAAATTTCATTTTCATTTTCTTTTGATCAAAGTTGAGTCAATACTAAAGTCACACAGCTGGCTTTCAAGATGGGACTAGAACTCACCGTCACCTGATTTCTAGTTTGTTGTCTTAACCAATAGACCCGGGGTCTTCAAATGTGGCTCTTTTATGACTTGTGGACATCAGCTCCCAGAATCCCTCAGCCAGTGTGCCTGGCTGAGGAATTCTGGGAGTTGAAGTCTACAAGTCATAAAAGGGCCACGTTTGAAGATCCCTGCCATAGACCAACCCAGCTCTCTATCCTCATTGTATTTGGGTAGGTGAATACTTCTGCTATGGGAACAATTCTCAAACAGATGCCTGATTCCATTGCACAGTTTGATTCTTATTTAATTCTTCCATTTCTCATCTCCTGATGCAGATATCCTCCTGAACTCTATTTATTAACCACTGTTTTATACCGCTATATTTCAGAGTAATTCCCATTTACAGCACAATCATTTATAGTACAATAATGTAAAAATAATACATAAAACACAAATCAAGCTAATCGAAATCTCAACTCTTCATTCATAATTCATGTCAACAACTGTTACAAATGAATGTTTATATAGAACAGTTCTGCTCTGACAACTTTCCTAAAGGCAAGGAGAAAAGGCATGGCCCAAACTTCTGGGAAGAAGCTTATTTTATAGGAGGGGGAAGTAACACAAAAGCATTGTATTCTGCCTTTCCCACCAACGTCATGTTTGAAGGGAACCTTAATTGTTCCCCCGCTTTGAATGGACCGCAAGTTCTTAAGATGAATACACTACAAGTTCTTAAAGGCTGGACTTCCTCTTAAGCAGGGGTCTTCAAACTTGGCCCTTTTATGACTTGTGGACTTCAACTCCCAGAGTTCCTCAGCCAGCCTCCATTTTGTTTGTTAGATTTAAGACAGGGGTCTTCAAACTTGGCCCTTTTATGACTTGTGGACTTCAACTCCCAGAGTTCCTCAGCCAGCCTCCATTTTGTTTGTTAGATTTAAGACAGGGGTCTTCAAACTTGGCCCTTTTATGACTTGTGGACTTCAACTCCCAGAGTTCCTCAGCCAGCCTCCATTTTGTTTGTTAGATTTAAGACAGGGGTCTTCAAACTTGGCCCTTTTATGACTTGTGGACTTCAACTCCCAGAGTTCCTCAGCCAGCCTCCATTTTGTTTGTTAGATTTAAGACAGGGGTCTTCAAACTTGGCCCTTTTATGACTTGTGGACTTCAACTCCCAGAGTTCCTCAGCCAGCCTCCATTTTGTTTGTTAGATTTAAGACAGGGGTCTTCAAACTTGGCCCTTTTATGACTTGTGGACTTCAACTCCCAGAATTCCTCAGCCAGGCACGCTGACTGAAGAATTCTGGGAGTTGAAGTCCACAAGTCATAAAAGGGCCAAGTTTTAAGACCCCTGCTCTTAAGGGTAGCAGTAGCGCTCCTGCTGGGAATAAAGAGGAACCATTAGGAAAGGGTCTCTCCTTATATTTATAGAAATATTTTAGACTAGGGAGGTGGCCAGGGAAGAGAGGGCATGCAGGCTCACCCAGGCTACCATATCACTAAACAAAAAAAAAAAAACAACTGCTCCTCTAAACATTTCTCTATTTATTTATTTTCTTCTTCTCCTCTGAAAGAAAATTGGTAGAAAAGAAATGCAGGAGAATTGCTTTACTGTAGTCTTAGTTTCAATCAAGCCTTCAATATCTCAGTTTCCAAAAAGATTCCCCAATATTTCAAGGCCTACCACTGAAATCATGTTTGACTTTTTTTAAGAGATGGGTCAAGGAATCATTTCAGTAAGGCTTTCTCTTGAATTTACAATTTGCATTGTTTTTTTTTTCCTCCAGGACTCAAATTTTGCCTTACCTTACCTTAAATTTGTTCTTCCTTGTGCTTAGAACGCCCTTTTACTATTATTTCCAATTGGTTAAATATAACCTTTGCATCAGAAAAGCCAAACTTAAACTGTATTAGAAGGAAATGTATATTTTCAGGACTATTGTGATCTTTTTACCTTGCTGGGTCTAAGAGAAAGCATTCATTAATCCCATGCTTTGGCTAAATATTTCTTTCCTATGTTTCATTCAGGCTTTAAGTGAAACATCTAATTAATTGCAGGGAGCAGTTCAAACAAGGAAGGCGTCACCCCACCCACCCCTTCATTAGCATTCTTTCCAAAGTAAAGCAATGCCTTCACTTGACTTTCATCATGGCTAGCTCCTCTGCCATAACCCGTTGATGGCTTGCAAAGATGATGTGACTTTTGTTTTCTTATTTATCACTTGGAGGGGACAGGAGCATCCCTTGAGTAGAGCACAGAGTGACAATACTCTATAGATTGGTGCAGCATTACATGGGTTTTCCATTTTTCCATGCCAAGCTCTCTGTGAAAGGAGCCAGTGGTGACTTGGGGTTGACTTAGAATCATAGAATCAAAGGGCTGGAAGGAACCTTGGAGATCTTCTAGTCCTGCTCAAGACAGGAGACCTTATAACATCCTGGCTGTCCAGTCTGTTTTGAAAAGTTCCAGTGATGGAGCACCCATATGTGATTCCATCAATTAATTGTTCTCACTGTTAGAAAATTTCTCCTTACTTCTACATTGGAGGTAAGCTCTGATGACCTTCTACCCATTGCTTTTTAGCCTGCCCTCCGGTGCTTTGGAGAATAAGTTAACCTCCTCTTGCTTGTGACAGCCCTTCAAGGATTGGAAGACAAGTATCATGTCACCCCTAAGCCTTCTCTCTGTTCAGCTAAACATACCTGCAATAGTTCCCTCCTCGTAGGGTTTAGCCTTCAGACCCCTTATCCTTTTGTTGTTCTTCTCTGTACTCTTTCTAGATCCTCAGCATCTTTGAAATTTCTGGATCCGATGCAAAAGCAGGGGAACTGCAGAATTTATCATCTCTATCTTCACTCAGAAGCAACCATATTGGCTAGACTGAACTCATTTCAAAACAGGGTTTGACCTTTGAATTACCTGGCTCTTTTTATCACTACCCTCTGCTGACCCCTTTGCCTCCTTATACAAAAACATCTATTTTTCTTGGCAACTTTTTGTTGGCTTTGGTCAACAAGAATGAGGTTGGTTCGTTTATCCTCTATATAATTGTGTGTTTTTTTTCATTACACCAGAGGTGAGATCATCTGCATTAATTGCCGGGGAAAAAAATCAGCTCTCAGATAATAGCATTAGCAAATAGAACGGATGTGGTTATTTCTTTTTCTTCCCTCTTAGAAAATTGCTGAGAAATTATTGGCGTGGCCACTTATGATTTTTTATTTTACAATTTATAATCTTCAAATATCAGGGGGGAGAATCTACATTTTCCTACTCACTGTTTTTCTACTTCATCTGATCAACACCTGTTTCCACCCACCCACCCACCCACCCTTTTGAAGAGAATCTTAAAACATCTTAGAGAACTTTCTTTCTTCAGCCAAATAATCCTGTTTAATGTCAGGGTAGAATTCAGTGGCAACTTCAGTACACAAGTCAAGAGAAAACTGAAGTTCTCACGGAGTGAAGAGAACAGAATGTCTGTCTTTGTCCTGGAGAGTCGGGTGTCTTGAACCTTCAGATGGTGATATTTCAAGGCTGCACTAAAACTACGCTGCTTTTTAAGGCACATGAAAGATGCTAAAAGTAAAAGTAGTTCAAGGGAAGATTCCAAACAAGCCGGCAGGCTTCCAGGCAGTTATCTACAAAATGCACTAGCTTCTCATCTCCTGAAGACTGCTATTTTAAATTTGGTGGGGGTCAGGTCAGAGTTTTCAATTCTTGAAGCAAACTTTTTTTCATGCGCGTGTTTCAGCGCGAGCAGAAGAGGAAGCACAAAATATTGCAATTGCCTTTGCCATTTAGAGCTCCCCGTGAGTCACTCTTTTAGAGTTATATCTGGAAGAAGAAAATAAGGGATGAATCGAGTTGATGCGCCTCTTTTTATTTTAACAAAAAGATAGATTGCCCTCAATGCAAACCTTAGGAACAGTCAAAGCAGGTAAAGAAACATCTTTAGACGTTCAGAAGGTGATGGAGAAGATTGGCTTCTGAGTCTGAAACAAAAACAACAACAGATCTCTGATAGTGCCAATGGTTGGGAATAAAATTATTTCTGAACTAGCATCTTCATAATATCCCCCAGCTGTCATTTACAGGATATGAAGCCTACATTTCTAATATTTGGTACAAGATTAATTGTCTGATTCTAGAAGGAACTACAAATTTCTAGCATGGAAAAGTCCTATGTAGTAGTAGTAGTAGACTTTATTGTCATTTCAACAATATACAGTACAGTACACAGTGAAACGAAACAACATTTCCCCAGGACCAAGGTGCTACATCAGACCACACGAATCAAAAAAAAAAAAAAAGAACAGAACACAAACAGGGGAGGTGTTCAGGCCCAACAGGGCCAGCTTCCCCATCAAGTGTTGGGGAATAATAGTGTTGAATGCTGAACTAAAGTCTATGAGCAGCATACCTACGTATGAGTCCTTGTTTTCTAGATGAGTGAGAGCTAGATGGAATGTAGTAGAGATGGCGTCATCGGTGGAACGATTTGAGCAGTATGCAAACTGCAGTGGATCCAATGTTACGGACAGCAGGATCTTTATGTGCCTCATGACGAGCCTCACAAAGCACTTCATGATGATGGGAGTAAGTGCAACGGGACGGTAGTCATTAAGGCAAGACACATGTCTTTCTATTTCCCTTTCTTTTTGGCAATAGCAATAGCACTTAGATTTATATACCACATCACAGTGCTTTGCAGCCCTCTCTAAGTAGTTTGCAGAGTCAGCCTCTTGCCCCCAACAATCTGGGTCCTCATTTTTTCGATCTTGGAAGGATAGAAGGTTGAGCCACCCTTGAGCTGGTGAGAATCGAGCTCCTGGCAGTGGGCAGAGTTAGCCTGCAATACTGCATTCTAATTACTGAGCCACCATGGTTTCTTTTGTTCATCACTAGAATAGGGAAAATCTGAAGATTTGTTCATTCCTAGTAATGTAACTACTTTTTTTTCCCCCCAATCAAATATTTGAAAAGTGTCAGTTGAATACCGGTATTGATTGATGACATTCAGGTTTCCCAAATGATCATGTGAGCAAAACCACTAGCTTCTTTCAGACACCTTCTGTGTGCCCGGTTCAGTATTTCCCCATCCTTTCCAAATCATCCTGGTGATGCCGATGGAAAGATGTGAATAGAAAGATAATCTGTCTTTTTACAGGGCAAAGCTTTTTCATACATGTAAAAACTGCTACATGAGTTCATGGAGTGAAGTCATGGGATACCGTGGGCACATTCACAGAAATGAAGACTTTGTAGTCACACAGTGTAAGTTTTTGAATTTATTTATTTATTTATTTATTTATTTATTTATTTATTTATTTATTTATTTATTTTTCTATACCACCCTATTCCCGAAGGACTCAGGGCGGTTTACAGGGCAATATTTAAAAGACAATATAAAATTAAAATAAAAAATAGAATTAAAAAGAATTAAATTAATTAATAGCCCAACAATAAGACAATGTTAAAAACTTGAAAGTAAAAACCTCCTCAGCCCAGGCCAGATAGATCGAAAAGCCAGGTTTTCAGGTCTCGGCGAAACGAGCGCAGGTCCGGGGCAGTCCAGAGTTCCACAGGTAAATCATTCCAAAGGGCAGGCGTGCCCACAGAGAATGTCCTCAGTACACAATGAATGAATGAATGAATGAATGAATGAATGAATGAATGAATGAATGAATGAATGAATGAACGAATGAATGAGCAAGCAAGCCCAGGAGTTTGCTCTGACAAACATGGAGTAGATCCAATCTGGTCTAGTCTATCTCCACACTGCACCTATGCATTTATCAACAGAGTTGTATATTTCATGGAGAAAAGTTCTATATGTTCATCCCTATTTTGCAAAAAAAGTATGATAGGGCTCTGGATGCCTTTCCTGATCCTTTTGAAAAATGATGTTGCCTATCAGTTGTTATGTCTTGATGTGTCTTGGGTAGGTCACCCTCAATCTCCAAGTAGGCCGTTTACTTTTTCATTTGTCTCTTTCAAGTCCATGATCCTGTGAAATAATTGATTTGAAGAGAGTTCCTTTTTGATGGAGAGCAAGGAGCATGCTTGAGGTTATTTCTTGTCAATCTGACTGGCAGCTTGACTGTGAAAATGGAAGAAAGATATAGCTAGATGTAAGAGAGAGAGAGAAAAAGAGGTGATAGACATAGATATAGAGGTAGAGGTGGTGATAAAGAGAGAGGGGTGGTAAAGGAATAGAGAGAGAGAGAGTGAGCAAGACACACAGAGAGAGATGACAGAGAGACAGATAGAGATGGATAGATAGTCAGAGATGGATGGATAAAGAGATATAGAGATGAATAGATAGATATAAATAGATATGGATAGATGAATATATTGGGATGGATGAATGGATGGACAGACAAAATTCCTCTTAATCATGACTTTAAGTCAGGTATAATTCTGAAGTCTACTAACTTTACATCCTCAGAGAGGAGTTATTATCAGATCTGATTGAGGAACAGGGAACAAACTAAAATGCATTTGGATTCATTGGAATATGGTTCATAGCACAAATATGCCACTTAGTTGCACGTCCATCATTTCCTCAGGCAATCAGCATGAAAGAGACAGCCACACGCGGAGGGGTAATCTGATGTCGCACAAGACAGAACATAGAGATTTTCTGCCCATCAATAAACAGGAGTTGATATCCTCTGGCTGTATTAAGTCGGGACAAATTTGATATTAGGATAACAGTGGGTATCAAAGTGCAATTCTTTTCATTGTGTGGCCTCAGGTAGTGTGTGCTGTACCCACCAAGATGGGAAAACAAGCAACAAAATGTGCAAAATACCTAAGTAAGCAAGCTCCTACCAACTTGCCTAGTGCCATCACTGCATGGACATTGTGGGCAGGTGCACACATTTTGGAAAACTGAATTTTCAAATGCCATTGGTAGGTTCAAAAAGAAAGAAAGAAAGAAAGAAAGAAAGAAAGAAAGAAAGAAAGAAAGAAAGAAAGAAAGAAAGAAAGAAAGAAAGAAAGAAAGAAAGAAATATGGAGGCTGAAGGGGAGAAGGGAATTGCTGTAGATTTCCCAGAAGTCTCTCCTTGGTCATGTGGAATAAGAATGCTGGCTTAGAAAGCTTTGCATCCAATCCATTTCTTCTCTTCATTTCAGTAAAGTCTTGGCAACAATATTTTAAATTGTGGGGATTCCATTAGGAGTTTGATCAGCGAAGTTAATTTGTTCCCATTGACTAAATTTGGTGCAAGCAATTCTTCTCATTCCTTCCTGCTTTCCCAGCCATGAATAACAGAATCACAAAGCTGGAAAGGACCTTGGAGGTCATCTAGTCCAAACCCCTGCTCAAGCAGGAGATCCTACATCATTCCAGACAAATGGCTGTCCAGTGTCTTCCTAAAAAACTCCAGTTTGTTGGAGGAGTTATTGGAGCACCCACAACATCTGTAGCCAAGTCGTTCCACAGTCTGATTGTTCTCATTGTTAGGGAATTTCTCCTTGGTTCTAGGTTGGTTCTCTCCTTGATTAGTTTCCATTCATTGCTTCTTGTCCTGCTTTCAAGTGTAGACAAAAGACAAAACAATGAAGGTTGATTGAGCCCCAAGGTTTATCTGCCTACCACCTCTGTAGGATTTCTTTTCCTTCAAGACAATCAAATGACTAATATGTACTATGATACTATCCACACATCTAAAGCAGCTCCGAGGGTATTTTGATAAAACCAGTAGAATTTCTCAGACAGTTTTGCACCCCTCTCTGTGTTATCCCTGAAGTCATATCTGTCATGAATTCAGAAATTCCTCTAGAGGACTAGCATCTGAAGAATTTCTAGGGATGTCAAAAGAATTTCCTTCACATTGACATTTCTCGGGCTAAATTAATGTTTTACTTTGGTTTTTTTCCCATCAGGCATTCCTGAACAAACTTTGTTTTGCAAAAAAAAAAAAGGCTGATTTTAGGATCAAGTATATTCCTGTGAATGTTCTATACTGGGGTGTGGGGTTGGGGTTGATTGTGACACTTCACTGAAGTGGATTTTCACACTTCAGACAATCTTATAGGCATTTCATGCCAGGGTGGGGGGAATCAAACTTTTTTTTTCCCCATTAAAAGCAAAGAAAACTCAGTGTGGTCTTACCCACCTGATATAGCTGATTTTGCATTGTTGGGATCTTCTATTCATTTAGCCTGGCATGACTGGATGGATTTGTGCATGCTTCTGCCTGGGGGTACTTGCACATATTTTAAAGACAAAGAGAAAACCCTACAACCAGCCAAAACAACTAATATAGGAATCTACATATTTTTCCAGCTGAGTGAATCAGGCTGCCGAAATGAGAATACCTCTATTTTTTGAAATAAAAACATTTTGTGACTTTTAGAAAGTAAATGACTGCTGTTTCTTTTTTTCTCCTTGAAAACTCAAACCGGCGTGATATTTCTCTCTCTCTCTCTCTCTCTCTCTCTCTCTCTCTCTCTCTCTCTCTCTCTCTCTCTCTCTCTCTCTCTCTCTCTCTCTCTCTCTCTCTCTCTCTCTCTCTCTCTTTCCTCTCTCTCTCTCTCTTTTTACCTGTACAAACCTTTCTCGAAGACATCTTAACTCTACAACTCCTCCAGAGACCACATGCACTGTTCAATAACACTTCTTCCTCTGTTATTATAGCTTTGTGGTGTGTGTGTGTGTGTGTGTGTGTGTGTGTGTGTGTGTGTAAAAGGATGCTACCATTGGGGAGGGGAAACGCTCCCCACTTCAAGAAGTGAGAACAAGCGACAGCTATTATATTTGCCAAGGGTAGGATGTGTAGGGTGTAATTTTATTCTTACAACCTGCTGATTGCTTTGTTGATCTCTGCTTGTGAAAGATTAGCTTTGCAGCTCATCCACAGGTCAGCAGATAGCTCTTCTCCCTGTGTTGTACTGGTCAAGGTTCTGACAGTATGATACAGGATTGAAAATGCAGCTTGCTTTGCTGATGATTATTTGGAAAATCCCCAGGAACTCAATAGCTGACGACCTGTTGGGTCGAGCTTGAAGTTTCACTGTTCAGACTTGGCGACTTTGCAGATAATTGCATCCTCTTTCTCATCCTTTCAGGTGATTCCAACCATTCTATGGCATCCATGGATGCTCTTTTTTGTAAAGATGGAATGGAATGGAATTAGAATAGAGTAGAATAGAATAGAATAGAATAGAATAGAATAGAATAGAATAGAATAGAATAGAATAGAATAGAATAGAATAGAATAGAATAGAATAGAATAGAGTAGATAATAGAGAATAAGAATGGAACAGAATGGAATGGAATGGAATGGAATAGAATAGAATAGAATAGAATAGAATAGAATAGAATAGAATAGAATAGAATAGAATAGAATAGAATAGAATAGAATAGAATAGAATAGAATAGAATAGAATAGAATAGAATAGAATAGAATAGAATAGAATAAAGAAATAAGAACAGAATAGAGAATAGAATAGAATTACAGAGCAGAATAGAATAGAATAGAATAGAATGGAATGGAATGGAATGGAATGGAATGGAATGGAATAGAATAAAGAAATAAGAATAGAATAGAATTACAGAGCAGAATAGAATAGAATAGAATAGAATAGAATAGAATAGAATAGAATAGAATAGAATAGAATAGAATGGAATGGAATGGAATGGAATGGAATGGAATGGAATGGAATGGAATGGAATGGAAAGGAATGGAACGGAACGGAACGGAACGGAACGGAATAGAACAGAACAGAATACTGTAGAATACTGTACAGTAGAGTGGAGTGGAGTGGAATGGAATGGAATACTGTAAATAAATGTATATATTTATTCAGTGCCCAAAACTATTCGCCTTCAAGAGCCAATGCAGCCGCAGCCATTCCTGGTGCCGCCATCTTAGATTAAATATGAACATCACCAGAGCAAGATAACCCTAGAGGGAATATGAGGAAAATTACAAATGATGAATAATGTAGGTAGAGGAAAGGATATTGTCTTTTATTCAGAACGAAGGCCATCCATAGAAAACAATTGACATCAAGCTTAAGCTAGAGGAAAGATAACCGGGTATTTCTCCATATTAATAACTGTCTCAGGCAATTCCTTGCCACAGCTGGCATCTATTATGTGTGTGTATGGGGGAGGAGGATATCCAACACAATCTGGCTGTTGGTTGCAATAGTATAATTAATGTCCCAGTTCTTTGTACACGCATACGATGTCAAAGCCCATCCAAAGCCATGGACAAGGCCATCTCACTTTTATATTTACTCCCCTCCCCCACTTGCAGATAGCACAATTCAGTCACATCTTTCTGAAGGTAGTTTGTGATGTCTGGGTTTTTTTTTTGTTTGCTCCTGAAAGAAAAAGACATAACTAAAGCAAAAAAATTAAAAAGAACAAGGGATCCTTCGCGCTCTTTGATCTTGGTGGTTTTCTTGCCCTGGGATATTGGGGTATTGCTTATTTGGTCTGAGATTAACAATCTTAGTTAACAAGATTAACAGCAGAACAACAATCAAGAAAACAATACCCTAATCAAGAAACTGCCCAATCTAAGAACCCCCAAGTCCATTCACACCAGTACAGGGCAATCCACTAGAATTATAAAGTGGGAGCAAACCCCGCTCCCTACTAGCACTGATGATGTTTACCTAGTTTGGGTAATGAAACATCTGCAATTAAATAACCAAGCTCAGAGAGCACCAAGGACCCCTCGTTTCAACCCTGAGCTACAAATATTCTCCTTTATTGGTTAAGAGGAATGCCATCTTTTTGCTCAACACAGCCAAGAATTTATGAAGAAAGTTTTTTTAAAAAAGTATTTCAGTAAGATTTGCGAAATAAATCAGGCTAATTTCAACGTTCTTAGCCGTGCACCACATTTAGCTTGAGTGCATCCGAGATTACTTTCTTTTATGGGGGAGGGGGAAAGGGGACTCCTCTGAATCAGTCAAAATGAGGTAAGAATGATTGAAAAGGAGCTGAAGAAGGGATGGTGAAGTTATTGCTGAGATCTAATAAGGGCAACTGATGGGTACAAATTGGAGGATGGTTGAGCAACCCATGGCATTTCAAAGGAGCACCAAATATCAACCTGAAATTAGAGGAATTCTCATTCAAGAGACATTTCTCCCACAGAAAGGTGATCTTGGGCCAGCCACTCCAAATCTATGTCTTAAAGGTTGGGTCAAGGAGGAAAGTCCTTAAAGCAAGTCCCACAGTTGATATATCACTCAGAAGAAAAGTATTTTGCTGGTGGATATAACATTCTGGATTAGGGCTCTTGTCTTGAACAATAGCCTAATTCATCATGGATAGCATCATGGATACCATTGCCTTGGCCTATTTTGCTGGTGGATATAACATTCTGGATTAGGGCTCTTGTCTTGAACAATAGCCTAATTCATCATGGATACCATTGTCTTGGCCTATTTTGCTGGTGGATATAACATTCTGGATTAGGGCTCTTGTCTTGAACAATAGCCTAATTCATCATGGATAGCATCATGGATACCATTGCCTTGGCCTATGCTTCACCAGAGACAAATGCTCTTTAATAAGGACTCCTGCCAAAAATTGTTAACAGCTTTGTTTGGATGGAGCCAGCTATCTGTGACCTTATCAATTTGCCTTGCCTGGTTATCAAAATGAAAAAGGAGATTCCGTGTGCCTCAGGCCTTCTCCTGAGCAGATGCGATGGCTGAGAAGTTCTGAGGAGGTGAAAGGAAAGACGACATGAAAAAGAAAAATGGGTCACAGAAATTCCCAAATAATGAGATCTCTGATTATTGGTTACTGATAGAGCAGGATCTCTTTGAAATAAAAGTGAGACTGGTGAGCTTCATAAATCATCAGCTACTCCATAGTTCAGTGTTTCCATCAGTGACTTGTCTGGGAAATATTTCAGTGGCCAAATATCTTTGCTCTGCAATATTTTGGAAAGAAGCTCTCCAGGAAACAAACCTCTCCTCAATTTATATCTTTCTGCTTTTGTCCACTCAGAGGGCTGCTAATGTTTGATACAAGTAGGCGATGAAAATGAATGTTTCCTAACATCTGTAAAAGAAGAGAAATGTAGCTAGTGCAGTGTCAGAAATATAGTCACAATGGTTCACAGCTTCTTTTGTCTTCTTAATTCAGTGATATAAGTGCATTTCATAATGTGTTAAAGTCATAGTGTGATTTGCTTGATTTTAACTTGTCTGTTATCAAGGGCTGTGTTTTATCAGTCAAGGTCTGAGGCTTGTACAATGGGTGAATCAAGCCAATTGTTAAATACTCTATGGCTCTGTGCAATGGGTAAACTAGGTTATAACTCAATTTGATAGGGGGAAAAATGCTTTTTGGGGGAAAAATGTAAAATCAAAGAAGAAGAAAATTTCAAAGCAATTCTAAGGGAAGGGAAGGGAAAAGAGGGGAGAGGAGAGGAGAGGAGAGGAGAGGAGAGGAGAGGAGAGGAGAGGAGAGGAGAGGAGAGGAGAGGAGAGGAGAGGAGAGGAGAGGAGAGGAGATACACCGACTCACTTGGTAGCTACTTTGTGATCCCTATAATCAAATCACTCGGATTTCACTTTCTTTCTTTTTTAGGAGAAAAGAAGAGAAGAGAAGAGAAGAGAAGAGAAGAGAAGAGAAGAGAAGAGAAGAGAAGAGAAGAGAAGAGAAGAGAAGAGAAGAGAAGAGAAGAGAAGAGAAGAGAAGAGAAGAGAAGAATTTGCTCTAGTGTTTAAGGCAGCCAGACCCCCAAAGCAAGAGATAGTAAGTAAAAGTCCCTTCTTAGCCAGGAAAGCTGGCTGGATGACTGAAATGATGTTCAAACCATATAACAGATGGTTACACAGGTAATGAAAAGTAAGGTGCAAACCCATAGAACTGTGTTAACAAAATGAAAGCTAGCCTATAATTTTCAATGTCCTAAAATAATCCAAGGTTTGGGGATGGGAAATAACTAGTTGCTTAAGTAGATGGGGCTATAAACTTACCTCAGTTATATCCCCACCAGCCTCTGCACTGAATATTATTTTATAGATAATCTGGAAGATTGAGAGGTTTTTTTTAAAGACTTCTGATTGCATCATTAAATGTGCCACACGTCTTTTTATTAGTCTTATAAAGGATACGCTTGAGCCCATGTAATAATTAAGACATTACCTCAGCTTCAAAGAACTTCATTAGGTGTATTGTAGTCTCCACCAGTGTGGAAAATGTTTAGAGTAGTGGCGATGGGCATTCAGAGTTATTTTATTTGTGCCTTCCCTGACCATATTATATGGAAGAGTACTCCAGGTATTTAACATATATAAACTGTTAAATTTAACACTGCTTCCTTGCCATCCATGTTTAATTATTCTCTATAATCTGCCTTTTTGTAACCAGTATTCAGATATTTCTCTGCACAAAAGGTTAAATTCTCATAACCGTCTCCTCGGTACAGTTCAAGTTGTTAAAAGTATTGCCATATCATCTCCATCTAAATGCAACTCTAAAAAGAGTTCAGTCCTGGGTTGCCTCAATTTACAACCACAGTTACTTACAACTGTGATTACAGGCTCAATTGCAGTCATGCATCAAGGACTATCTGTATCAAGGACTATCCATGAGGCAAAATGTGGCCCTGGAAACCTGCTAGGTACCTCAAAATTGGCAGTCAGTTGGAACCAATTTAAGTTTTTAGTGGAACAGAAAAGGATGAATGCCCAGTGAGCAATAACATTCAGTGCATTTGATTGAATGAAACTTAAATTCACATTACATTGGAGCCCTAGTAGCACAGTGGTGAAAGTGCAATATTGCAGGCAAACTCTGCCCATAGCCTGGAGTTCGATCCTGACCTGCTCAAGGTTGACTCAGCCTTCTTTCCTTCCGAGATCCGTAAAATGAGGACCCAGATTCTTGGGGGCAACATGCAAATAATGCTTCTATGTTGTAAACTGCCCAGAGAGTGGTGCAAAGTGCTATTGGGGTGGTATAAGTCTAAATGCTATTGCTAAATGCTATTTGATTTTTGTTGTTGTTGTTATTGTTCTTGATTCCTCAATCTATTTAGCCAGGTCCTACTTCCTTATCACTTATTCACATTCCACTGGCAAGCAAAGTGTGATTGTTGCCCCACTCCCCCCAAAATGTGCAAGTTTTCAAGCCCTGGCCCCCAACCCAAATGCCAATATTAATTCATTCAGATGCCTCATTGGCATCTGATTGGCAGAAGACAGAAGATCTCCCCCCCCCTTCTGCAAATCAGGAGGACTGTTCTAACCAACCAGCCAAAATCCTAAACAAAATCTGTTCTTGAAGATATTTTCAGAGGACCTGTCTTGGTTACCGATTTTAAATCAGAGCGCTCCTTTCTTTTCGTAATGAAATTCTAGATTTATAGCTCCTCTGAAAAATTACCTCTTTACCATAATGCAGCCGTCATCAAAGGCTGAAATCTCAGTCTCGCACTTTTCTTGATAGCCTCCTTCAACTAGATAAAATAAATTGTTGTTCTTCTCTTTACTGTACCGTTACGACATTTGCCAGATTAAGGAAAATAGAAAATGTTCTTCACTGCATTTTTTTATAGGTGTTCTGAAAGGGAAAACCACAGTACACAGTTGTTGTTGTTGTTTTTTAAACTTTATCCATAAGAATTGATTGCTGCTTATTTGAATCACAATTCTCAGAGGGTAGAGAGACCAAGAACGTATATAACTGAATATAGAGTAAGGGCGAAGGTTGGTTCTCTGAATTTGTGGGTTGGTTTCCGAATGTTTTGTTACCAGGCTAGGTAACACCTTTAGTGGTGTTTATGGGAGGTCTGTGTCATTGCTCTTCTGTTGATAAGGGCTTCGGGTGTCGGTGTGACAAGGGAAGGTCAGCTGAGAGATGCTTGTGATGGGTCTTGTGATGGGGAGGTTATTTCAGGTCAAGGTCACTGGAAGGTGTGAATTCTCAGTGGGTCAGGGGTGACTCATCAGCGAGAAGTTGATGATGGGTCTTGTGATGGGGAGGTTATTTCAGGTCAAGGTCACTGGAAGGTGTGAATTCTCAGTGGGTCAGGGTTGACTCATCAGTGAGAAGTTGATGATGGGTCTTGTGATGGGGAGGTTATTTCAGGTCAAGGTCATTGGGAGAGGCTTGTGTGGGTTGGTTGGGGGTTGGTGCTGTCTCTGGTTGGCTGTGTGGTTGATTTGGATACCAATTTGGGTTGGTAGGCTGGTTGTAGATCAAAGAATACAGAATGGTGCAAACGTGTGGGGCTCCTAAAATGGAAGAAATATTCAGCAAAGTTTGGGGCTCGTAGCTGAAAATAAAACTATTCTTAAATAAAGATAAATCTCTATCTGATTTGCTAAGAGTTTCAGTATTGCATTCGAAAGGGGAGACCATCGAGCCCTTGGAAAGTAATTATCTATTATGATTACAACATTTTAGGATATGAAATCCCACTGGATGGGGATTTTTTTTGTCTTGTTAAACCTTACGGTTAGTTCAGTTTATTGGGAACAAAATGAATTAAAATCTTAGTCTTACCATGATGAGATCTAGGCTGTCAAAATCTTGGTAGCTACTAGATGGTTACATTCCCGCCACCCAATCTTGCTGCAAGCCGTCCATAAGAAACACCAGATCTTTTCTCATGAAACTAATCCGAAAGGGTTCTAGATAATCTCTTCAGACAAAATCCAGTGCAACTGATGCCCTACCACCTTCTCTACAACAAATTTACTGAAAAGGGAGAGGCTAAAACCTGGAGAGATTGTTCAACAAATCCAAGCCAACCCAACCTAACTACATTTTTTTATTATGATTGCATCACACTTGTGTCAAAAGCATTGAGATGCTTCTGGGTTGAAAGGATTAGCTAATGGCATCACCATTGTCTGGGGGATGGTCAGCTGGAGCGAGGGACGGGAGCTACAGCAGCACTCAGGTCTCAAACACGGGCTTGCTAACCTCCAACCCAGCATCCTAACCATGCCACCCACCATGCTTCTTTTATTATGATTATAGACCAGCATAGAAGTTACACAGCAACTTCAATCAAGACAATACATTTTTATAAGTAAGTGCATCATAATGTCCTTTGAAGTGGATGGCTTCACCTCTTCCCATCCATTGGCTGGACTTGTTATGACTTACTTATTGTTGAGTGTCTCCATGGTGGAATTAAAGCATCCATTCCTGTCCATTTAAAGCCTTAATATTTCTTCTCTCTGCATGTATTCAATTCTGTTGAAAAACTGCATTGCAAAGAATTCCAAAAGACTCATGCCAGACAGGAGCTGTTGAACAACTGCTGAGTTACTATGCCACTTCTATTAATTAAGCTCACAGTTTGGGTACAGTCTGACTTCCTCTCACAACTGTATGTTATATGCAAAAAAGTGAAAGATAAATGGCTTTTTCAGATTTATTTAACCACTGCAGACTTGGTTGGTTGAAATTACACAATAGGCTTAAGTTGATTAGTGAATTAACCCATTTTCTGGGTTTGTACAATATGCTAAGTCAGAGGTAAAAATAGCCAAACTAAAACTAATCAAGCTCAGCATGCTATATATTATAAATTCATTTAATCTCTCTCAGTCATATTTCAAAGATAGGAAAGGGACAACTTTTAAGTCTACTTTGTAATAAGATGCATAAATCAACTTTTAAAAGAAGGAACTAATTACTATCAAACAAAATAATCATATGTAAGTGGCAACAGAGTTTTGCCTTCCACAATAAATTATATCAAATATTAACACCTTTGAACACAAACCATGCTGAACTTTTAAAGGAGGTAGAAAAAAATGATTTATAAGATCTGCAATTAAAATGCTAAAGATTAAATCATAGCTTGGAATCTACACTGATTGCACTATCGCAGCTTAACATTTCCATAGAATATGTAAATTATTATTTTACGACTTAAATGCAGCTGTCCAAGAATGGAGAAAGTCTAATTAAATCATTTCCTCTTGGCAATTTCCCTATCACTTCCCCCCCTCTTTGATAAGGCCTTTCATGAGTTCATAACCCTATTAACCTTTTCTATATATAAGAAAGGCAAGATTAATAAGAAATGGAGATTAAAGGACTGTCTCTTTAGCTTTTTAAACATGTCCATCCTGCATGCTTACAATGAATGTTCATGATCTTTATTCATAGAAATAGACTTATGATTTGTAAATGAGATATAATGCTTTGTTTGTACAGGATGTCCCCCCAAATCTTAGAGACAGCCTATATGTTGCAGGCACCCATCTAACCATTATTGATCAAATATTCCTAAATTAATATTACATTAAAAAAAAATCTAGCATCACAACTGCATATGACCCAAAATGGCATTACTTCTTTCAAGTCACAAAACAGGAGCAGGTGGCGATTGTTTACAATGTTAGTTCACTCACAACGCCTCTTGGGCCTGACACACTATTGCTTGAAAGCAACAATTTGCTAGACCTCTGAATCATTGCGGGATGATTAAATAGTGAGCATCTGGAGCAAACCTGTACCACTGTATGTAGATGAAAAAGCAAAGAAATGGATCACAAAACAAATCAGTGCAGAGGTCTCACTCAAGATACAAATGACCAAGACACGTTATGAGAAGAACTTGCTTTCTGGAGAAAGAAATCTGGGGAAGACTAAAGGGCTTGGAGAGAAGAAGTGGAGGACCATATGCAAGCGGACGGGCTTCTAGTTATCAACAGAAGAGAATGTTTGTAACTCAAGGTTGAACTGTTGGGTCCTTGTTCTCTGAGCTTGGTAGTTTCTTGCAGACATTTCATTACCTGAGTAGGTAACATCTTCAGTGCTAGACTATCAAAAAACAATGGTTAAAAAACAATTCACGCTAATCAAGTGCTCCATTTCCAAAGTAACAGAAAACAAGTAACAGCCCAAACTCCTACAAAGAAGGCTGTGTAAAATGTGTCCAGCAGGGGGTTGGATAAGATGACCTCCAAGGTCCCTCTACTCCTACTCCTCCTCCTCCTCCTCCTCCTCCTCCTCCTCCTTCTTCTTCTTCTTCTTCTTCTTCTTCTTCTTCTTCTTCTTCTTCTTCTTCTTCTTCTTCTTCTTCTTCTTCTTCTTCTTCTTCTTCTTCTTCCTACTACTACTACTACTACTACTACTACTACTACTACTACTCAGACAAGTACAAATGCACAGCAGTAATGCAGAACGCCAGAAAAAGGAAACAGACTGCCTATACAACATCTTCCAATGAAACGGATACACAAACAGTAACCTAATCAAGAAACTACCAAGAAGAAAACCACATTCCCACCAACGCTGGTAGGTCAAGCAGCTGTGTACATAGAAAGAATAAAAACCCTCACCCACTTGCACTGATGATGCTACCTTGTTGGGCAGTGAAATGTCTGGAAGCAAACAATCAAGCTCAGAGAGCACCACGGACTGTATGGACTCAATTATAGTAGGATTGTGTGAACCACTTGAAGACTTGAGGTTCGGAGACAGATTACCTTTGGAAGATTCTTCAGGATGGGGACAGACCTTTCTGGAGATGATCTATATGATTTCTAAAAATCAACCCAATCTAACAAAGCAAAGCTATCTGTTGTTGCTTTGTTCACTCACATGACTTAAAGTTTACTGACTGATGGCAATCTCTACTTTAAAAAAAAATCATCAAAAAATCCCTGAAGGTTTGTGCTAGTCTGCAGATACAATCACTGTAAGATTCTGTCTGCATTGTAGAATGAAAGTTGCTTTCCAAAATAACTTTTAAAGCAACTTGCATTTATAATTACAGAGAGATTTGGATTATCAGACACTGCAATGCAAATGTATGAATGCAAGACATGGGTATATCTCCTGCCCAAATTCAGTTTTGCTCTTGATTTAATCAGCCTAAGATGACTTTTGATGTTACAAGATCTAAAGAGAAGATGAAAACAACTGTGTTCTAAGCAGTGTTTGCCAACATGTATCCATACAAGTTAGCTAGGTCAGAAAATAATATTAACTGAATGAAAATGCTTATTTCCTACACTGGATATTCAATTTCATTTTGGTTATTGGCTGACCGTGAAATAGAAAAACGCTCATTTTAAATAATCTTGGAAATTATTTATGAGTGGCATCATTGACTAAGCCTTTGTCAGCCTCTGTCTGTTACTGGGAACTGAAGGATAAGATTCAGCTCTGTTGCTTACGAAATAAAACATCTAGTAACTGGTTGGTCTCTGTTCTTAATTATAAAAATGAAGCTAAGAAGAAAAAAAGAAATTTTCCCAGGTGAACAAGAAAAAGGAATTCTTCCATGACCAACTGGTAAAAGAAAAAACAATTATTTCCTTTGCTAAGGACCGTGAGGGTTATCCAACTATATTAATAACATCATTGTGAGTTTCTGCATTCCATAACAGGTATGACCACCCAAAATGGCATTTTGGAATGCCCAATTTTCTGCTTCTCTTACAGAATTGGAATTGGAAGGTCATTTGCAATAGATTGCAAAGCATTTTTTAACATGCCACTGACTGACCTTCTCCAAAGATTCTACGTAGATTAGAATCTTGGAGGTTCATCAAAAACAGTATAGATTGTTATGAAGAATACCCCCCACCCACCCCGATCCCTCCTTTCAACCTTGCTGACAGTTTTAGGTTACACCTACCCTTTGCCTTCTGGTTTATGTAATATCAGAAAAACACAATTCTCAGGGGGAAAAAATCTTTCCCAGAAATTCAGGGAATACATATGTCCTCATATCCAAACCTTTTGACAACCAGATGCAGCCATTCTAATGTCTGTGGGTGAAACATCTCTTGTATTTGAATGGCAATAATTCAATATCTATCATAAAGTAAAGAGAGAAAGGGAGGAGGAAGAAAGCCAGACCGAAGTTGCCAAAAGTTATAAAATAAAATCTGGATAAAATAATGAATGCAATGCAGTCATTGTAACTCTACCCGGAGCCGCAACATCAAATATGTACAGTATTTATAACAGCAATGAAAATATAGCTTAAGGCTTTAAACTTAATGGAACTCACCGCCGGGCTGAAAACCAACTCAATTTGTTCATAAGGGGCTATTTTTATAGGTAAGCAGGGCAATGTTTGAACATAAGAGAGAGTAATAAAGATTGATAAGGAGCTAGGAAAGTTTAAGAAAGAAATATGCTGATTTTAATGGAGTGAAAAACCAAAGAGGCATGCTGGTATATTGTTTTTGCAGCCTCCGTAATGCGACTACTTTGGTGAGATGCATGGAAAACAAATCTAAGCTAATTGAGGAAGCAGGAAACACTCTCTGATTGAGCCAAGCGCATGACGATCCCGTAGATATCTGAATTGCCTCTAAAGAGCTCCCATCTTTTGATGAGGGTGCCAGGTCTGAAATGCATGTTTGTGGCAAACAAAGTGCATCACAATGTGTGACTACACAGCATCAAAATGCATGGCTGAAGGAAGTGGTTAGTGAACAACAAAGTACGTGCGGTTAGTGATAGAAAGACCTGAACAAATTCCAGCATTCTTCAACTCCTTTAGAGATGAAAATTAGAATTTATTTTTTTTGGAGCAGATATAAAATACCTGAAGAGCAACTTTGACTCTTGGATTTCAGATATTATCAAACTCATCATCTGTTTCTATAATTAAATACCCACATTTCTGAATAATTTTGCCTCAAAAGCTAAAGGCGCTATATACTACATTGTATATATCTACCGTGGCAATATATATACTGTATACCATGGCAATATTGAAAGCTAATTCTGCCGACTGCCAGCAGTTCAGTTCTCACCAGCTCAAGGTTGACTCAGCCTTCCATCCTTCTGAGGTTGGTAAAATGAGGACCCAGATTGTTGGGGGCAATAGGCTGACTTTGTAAACTGCTTAGAGAAGGCTGTAAAGCACTGTGAAGTGTGGTATATAAGTCTAAGTGCTATTGCTACTGCTATTGCCCTTCCTTCCTTCCTTCCTTCCTTCCTTCCTTCCTTCCTTCCTTCCTTCCTTCCTTCCTTCCTTCCTTCCTTCCTTCCCTCTCACAACTGCCAGAAGTTTAATCCTGACCAAGGTTGACTCAGCCTTCCATCCTTCCGAGGTCAGTAAAAGGAGGACCCAGATTGTTGGGGACAATAGGCTGAATCTGTAAACCACTTAGAGAGGGCTGTAATGCACTGTGAAGCATGGCATATAAGCCTAACTGCTATCCAGGAATAAGAAAAAAAATCCTTACTCATTTATAGTTCTGCTGTTTCAGGATTCAACATTTTCTGAATTTATTCAAATGAACCATTGTTCTTTTCCTTTTTATTTTTTATTTACATATATTTACACCTTTAAATATGTTACACATTGCCTTTCTCTTAGGCTACATCCCAGAGCAGCTTGTAATGAAATTATTAATTAAAGCAATATAAAACAAATATATTCATTAGGGATTATGCCATAAAATAAACAGATTTCTCCTACTTGGGAGAAGATCTGGACAAAATAGTGAAATAAAGAGACATTGTGTTGAGAGCAGTAATATTTAAAGCCGTGGCTTCCTCAGTTGTAACATATGGCTATGAAAGCTGGACCATCAGAACGGCTAGATGAAGAAAAATTAATGTTTTTGAATTGTGCTGGAGAACATTTGGACCACAAGAAGAACAAAGCATTAAATCCTGGAGGATAAAAGCAGGTTGTTCTCTGGAAGCAGCCGTAACGAAACTAAAATTTAGAGATTTTAGATAAATCAGGAAGTGTAATTGGAGGAGAACCTGAAGTCTGGATAAAACCAAAGGTGAGTGAAAAAGAAGCTGGCAAAACTCTCTTTTTTAAACATCTACCTGATGACTTTAACCAGAGATTGCAAGAACTCTGGTGGAGCAGAGCTTGCAAGAGCCTTGGTGGAGCAGTGGGCTAATGCCTCCTTAAGTAACACCAGCTGCCTGCAATTAGTGTAGGTTCGAGTCCCAACAGGCTCAAGGTTGACTCAGCTTTCCATCCTTCCGAGGTAGGTAAAATGAGGACCCAGATTGTTGGGGGCAATAAGCTGACTTTGTAAAAATGCTGCTTGGGGGGGGGGCGAAAGCCCTAATAAGCAGGCATATACATAGAATGAAGGCTATTGCTAAGCACATTGATTTGTGCTTAGATTGTAAGCCACCCTGAGTCTTCGGAGAAGGGTGGGATATAAATGGGATTAAAAAAAAAATCAAAGAGGCAGCTGTTGACAGGCAGGCCTGGAAAAATGATGGCCATTGGCTCTCAAAGCTTGGGAAGCAACAGAACAACTAAAACAACAACAGTTGCTTCATTAGGGGTGTAATGTATGTTCAACCAGGTCCCCATTTAGCCTTCTACACCAGCTGCAGCTTTTGGAGCAAGTGCAAAGAGACCCCCAGAATGAATCCATGCATCAACATTGGGAGCTAAATGACAGGAAGTGATCGCTATGTATTTAAGGAAAAGCAAATAGATGTCTCTCTTGGGGTAGCTTTACACTTGTAAAGCTTTATCCCTGAGATAGGAAGGCAAGCAGAATTTTGCCCAGCTTTTCCTTTCGTGCAGATGTCCACACTCAGTGGCTGGGATCATATATTTTGCCACGTTGTGATTTATTCCGCCGCAATTTATGAGCTCACATAAACCACTAGGAAAAGCAACGAAACCCCCAAGCACAATACGGCTGACTACGCTGCGGTGATATTTTAGTTATTTATTTATTCGGAAATGTAATTTCCAAAATGTAAGTTTGTTTTGGGACGACCACAGAGGTCTTAGCAGTTTCTGGTGACTTGTCTTGTTGCGGGTTGATAATACTCATATTAAAGTGTGACAGGCATGAAAATATACAGATTTAAAAATGCAGACAGATGAGCTTAAGGGATGAAATTTGAGTAAGAAATCTAGAAACTAAGCCAAAATCATTCTGGCAGATTTGCTAATAGTAAAACATAGTTTATTTACACGGCATAGCAAAGAATTAACCGGGAATCATAAGGCTTTATTGGATAGTGTTCAACCCAGCTTTAATTGAGGAAGGGCTTTGCCAGTTCCTTCTTTCTGAAAAAAATTATTTTGGTAAAGAATATCATGGGATAACGCTTATGCTTTGGTGAAATATCTAAGTACAACTAGACCTCAGCTCACAATCATTTGTTTAGCGTCAGTTTTTCATTACAATGGCACTGTAAAATAACTGACGAATGACCTTTTTTCACCCTTAAGACCATGGTAGTATCCCCACAGTCATGTGATCAAAATTCAGACACTTGGCATCTGGTGGAGCCTTGGTGGAGCAGTGGGCTAATGCCGCCTTAAGTAACACCAGCTGCCTGCAATTAGTGCAGGTTCGAGTCCCACCAGGCTCAAGGTTGACTCAGCCTTCCATCCTTCCGAGGTAGGTAAAATGAGGACCCAGATTGTTGGGGGCAATTAAGCTGACTTTGTAATAATGCCGCTTGGGGCCCCCCGAAAGCCCTAATAAGCAGGCATATACATAGAATGAAGGCTATTGCTAAGCTCATTGATTTGTGCTTCTTAGATTGTAAGCCGCCCTGAGTCTTCGGAGAAGGGCGGGATATAAATGGAATTAAAATAAAATAAAATAAAAACTGGTGTGTCTTTATGACAGTTCCAGTGTCCCAGGGTCATGTGATCCCCTTTTGTGACTTTCTGACAAGCACAGTTGATGCGGAAACCAGATTCAAGTAACAAACACAGGGCTAACTTAACAACTGGAGTGATTTAGCCAACTATTGTGGAAAGAAAGGTTGTCAAAAGGGCAAAACTCACTTAACAACTTGTCTTGCTTAGCAGCAGAAATGTTGGGCTCAAATGTGTGTGTACGTTGAGAACGACCTGGACTCTCTATACAATGTTATCTCTCCCGTTTATGTTTTTTTCACTCACAAAATCGAGACCGCTTTTTAATTAGGAGCAACCATCAACCCTTCTGCTCGTACCTTAGCCTTAGTTCAGATTGATTTTTGTCCTGTCTCCTTAGATATGACAGAAAGATATTTACTATGATCCCCTCGCTCCCACCCCAACCTAAGAAGCTGGCAATATAGTGATCAAAGTTATTATCCAACAAAGAGAAAGGCAAAAAGAACACCCTGAAATTTCCATCTGGCACAAACTGAATAATTCAGGACTTGTGCAGAAAGAGGTTTTTTTGCTATAAATCAGACTGCTGCCTTCCCTTGAAGAAATATCGCTTGAAGCTTTGAAATATTGGATGAAAATACCATATAGGAAGCTATTGGCCAGCATTGTCATTGTTCGTGCAACTAGCTGATCCGGTTGCTGTGTGTACTTTTTCTTAAAAGCTGCTTTACTCCTTTGTTCATCCTCTCTGTTTATGATGATTCTTGAGCTGTTGTGACTGCATAACATTTCTTAGCAATAAACCAACTGTGGCTTAACATGATGGCCTGTCAACAGAGCATGTTAAGGTAGAGTCTGGGTTCCTACACAGACTGAACCACAAATCACAAGCCAATTGGAGTCTAATTTAGGTTGTGCAAACCTAGCTTTGGTACACAAGCGGGTGTGCAAAACACTAGGTACGATGGTTCTTATTAATTTCTTAATAGCTTCTCATTCACACCTGAGACTAGAGCTTGCTGTCCCTCCAATGATGGATTGTCAATTTGGAAAAGATCTTCCTTTATCAGATAAGCCTGTTTTACTGACCCAGTAATTGTCTGGGGAAAAAAAAGATAGCCCAGAGAAAACAGGGGACTATTTCTCAAAATGAAGTTTTAATGGAAACCCAACACCTTGCCTACATAAATTAGCTTCCATCGGGCAGGGGATGGAGAACAGAAGATAGAAAGAAGAAGGTTTCTCTATTCGCTTTTTAGGAATACATTACCTGAACTTATCAGATATTCTATTTTTCTTGGACTGATTTTGACACACCAATGAGAGGTCACATCATAGGTCTTCTCAACGTTTTACAAGTTTTCCTGTTTGCCAGTCGGGACTGCAAAAAGACATGATTACTGATTGGTTAGATCTTTCTGGCTGTTTTTAGATCTTACCACCTAGAACTCCACAAGAGTTCCAAAATGCCAACATGGAGGAAGGAGGGACTCAATGCTTGGCAATATGTGATGTCAATACAACATGATGCTCCTTCCACCATCTTGCCTGTATTGTTCCACCTGCAGATGCCACCAAAATTAAAGAGATGTTTATTAGTGATACTCCCCTTACATCAACTTGCAGAATAATTAAATCACATTTTGGCATAATTTCCCAAAAGACCTATTAGTTTTAGTAACCTTGAAGAACTTTGGGCAATTAATTTCCCTAAAGGGCTGCATGAGAAACTGGGTCTGTTGTGGAGGGCCACAGCCACCCCACCCCTAAAACTGCTGCCACCCAGGCCCTGATGCTTCAACCCCCATCTCCGACACCCAATGCCAATGCCTTGGCCCATCCCCCAACATTAACACCACCAATGCCATGGATGGACAGGGTTACAGACAGCAGGCCAGATGTGGCCCTCAGGTTGTAAAATGCCTGGATCTGCATTAAATAACAGAATAACAAAGTTGGAAGGGAGCTTGAAGATCTTCTAGTCCAACCCCCTAATCAGGCAGGAAACCCTATACCATTTCAGACAAATGGCTGTCCAATCTCTTCTTTAAAACTTCCAGTGTTGGAGCATTTGCAACTTCTGGAGGCAAATCATTCCACTGGTTAATTGTTCTATCACAAAATGGGAGAATGTTGGCCTCATGAATTTTGGATGCAAATTCATTTTGTGCACACATCCATACATCACACACACACACACACACACACACACACACACACACACACACGTGAGTAAAAAAGAAATAACAAAGCAAGGTGGCCTACATGTTCAGATTCCACTCCATCACCAAGCTTCCTACTGGATGAATTTGCTGAGCCATTTTCATTTCAATTAACCTGACTTACAAAGTTGCTTGGAGGACAACCAAATATGAACTGGAGAGGCATGCTACCTTGAGCTGGTAGAAAGAAAGGTAAGATAAGACATCAAAATAAAGTGGTCTCTACTAGACTGCTTCCATATTATGCAGTCAACATAACAATGCAGTATTATTAATCCAGATCCACATGGATTAACACCAGTTGCTCTTACAGAGGGCAAATGACTGCCGTTGCACACTTAATTAGTTAATTGTGTTGATCAATGGAGGCAAGATTACAATTCAAAGTATTAGCTGTATTTCCACAGTTGGCTACAGACGTCTCCTTATTAAGATGCCTGGAATGCAGCCAACTGCCATATTGCTTGAGGTGCCTTCACAAAAATAAATTATGTGCCATCATAACAGTATGAACATGAGATACTCCATGGATGTCATATAGGGAACATCAAGGCTGATTGGGTTATAATTACATATTAACTAAATTAGCCCGATAATCCTTTATTCCTTCCCCCTGATTTTTTTTTTTATTTAAATGCAGATGCATATTTTTCAGACATAGAATCCTTACAATTGCAAGAACCATTTCATTTTAATTGTTTGGCAGCCAGAGGCAGGGAGAAAAAAACCCTGCAGCATGAAGGCTATGTTAATTAATGAGACTACAACAGCCTAGGAAACACAAAGACCATGAAGGTTCTGGCATTTGCATCTGTGTTTAATCCTGGGAATTCTTCCTTGCCAGTCCTAGAATTGCTGTTGATCTTCATACAGATGCAAGAATTAAAACTGGCCTCGATTTATATTGGTTTGTTGTTGTTGTTGTTGTTCCTGATGGTTTTTGGTTCTTATAAAAATGGATCGTATGTAGTTGAATAGGCTAAGCAATCATTTCAATGTACAGGTCATCCTCGACTTAAAAACCACTTACTTAGTGATCGTTCAACATTCCAACAATGTCAGGTGCCAGAGAAATCAGGAGATTCAGACAATTGAAATGAGTGTAAAGATTTATTGCAAGCTTAAGCTCTCTACAAGAATCTGACCAACTAATGGTCAAGGGAAATGAGCAGGAGATAAGAAAGGCATTCAAGGTGGGCTGGTCTTAGATCTCTTGCTGGTGCGCAGGGACTTGTGACTTATGGTGGGTTGGACCCCTCCCTCAGCCTCAGGCTCTGCCTGATCATCTGCTACACACAGCATTGAAAATAGACTTATGTCCAGTCCTTGCATTTAGAAGCATTGCAACATCTCCACCATCAGGTGATCAGAATTTAGGTACTTGGCAACCAGCAAATACTGTACTTATGATAGTTTCAGCCTCCTGGGGTCATGTGATCACCATTTGCAACCTTCACAGCTGGATGTACTGAGCCAGAATATCCTTGACCCACCCTTTTCAGGTAGATGAGCTTGAAGCTCTCTCCTCCCCCAATTCCTTAATTAACTGTAAAATAAATTCTGGTTCACCATAGTGATAACTAGCATCTGTTCTGAGATCCCTGTCACAGCATGAGCCCCTTGATACAGCATATGGAATCTGAATTACCTTTGTCCAACTGAACAGTGGGACATAATTTATCCATACTCCCAAGATAACTATGATAGATAATAAATTCTCTGGTGTAAGCCTGCCGAATGGCAAAGCTAGAAAGCTACCATTTTGAGATGCATGCAGCATCTTCCTTCCTTCCTTCCTTCCTTCCTTCCTTCCTTCCTTCCTTCCTTCCTTCCTTCCTTCCTTCCTTCCTTCCTTCCTTCCTTCCAATATTTCCAGAGCTCATCTTTTTAAAGTGTCATGCATTCATTTATGTGTGCTACCTGCAGTTCATTATTACCATTACCAGAAGAATATAAGAGTATATTCATATACTGTACATATTCTGGAAGTAATTTATTGTGCTCCTAACTACACCCAGTTTCTTTTCGATACCATACTCACGTAGATTGCTGAATAACACATGAGTGAAAGACCACATGTTTGAAGTCACATGTTTTGAGTCTGATATTGGAATCTGACATTCTAATATGTAGGTTGAAGTTCAGTCATCAAAGGAGGAAAGCATTTTATTAATTAAAGAATACAAAATAGTATAAAAGATGCTTTGAAACTAGTATTATGCTGAGAGAGCATCTTATTTGGCATTAAGTAGGACAGCTTGTAGTAGTAGCAATAATAGCAATAGTAGAAGTAGATGGAGAAGAAGAAGAAGAAGAAGAAGAAGAAGAAGAAGAAGAAGAAGAAGAAGAAGAAGAAGAAGAAGAAGAAGAAGAAGAAGAAGAAGAAGAAGGAGGAGGAGGAGGAGGAGGAGGAGGAGGAGGAGGAGGAGGAGGAGGAGGAGGAGGAGGAGAAGAAGAAGAAGAAGAAGAAGAAGAAGAAGAAGAAGAAGAAGAAGAAGCCTTGTAAATTGGGTAGTTGTTTTTACATTGCAATTTATGCAGTACGTTTACATGTTTATATACTTAACAAATATATACACATAATATAGAAGACATAATATTTTGCTCTTAAAATCTTCTTTTTTTAAAAAAACCCTCTCTTTCATCCAGTAGCAACTTCAGATAACTTTTGCTAAATGCTTACTAATTTAAACATATTCTAATTAAACCTGGATTCATCTGTTTGCAACAGCATTGGTGTGAGGTGGTCTTTTATTTCCTCTGATTCTCAAATATCATTAGATGATTATGGTCGTATGATTTCCTTGCCTCCTCCATCTCTCTTATTTAAGTCAGTGATCAGTTGTTTCTTCTGGGCTCCTCCCTCCTTTTCCAAAAAAGGGAAGGGAAGAAGAAGAAAAAAAACGAGGTCTTTTCCTTCCCCAAGGATAACTGAGGGAAAGCATCAGTCTAGATACTGTCTTTTAAATGTCACCCTCATCGCTTAGACTGTAAATGGAATAATAATAATGACTCTCTGTAGATTATCTGTTGTAATTCATGAGTTTTAGTTTCAGCGGAAGGACGGAAGGAAGACCTTCTTGATCTAATTCTAATACATGATTCATTTATAGGCTGGTCTACCTACATGGCTTAGGCCCGGGATACTTGCAGGACCATCTGCTACCGGGAACGAATTCCCATCGCCCAGTACGCTCACACAGAGAAGGCCTCCTCAGGGTACTGTCGGCTAGACAATGTCGGCTGGCGAACCCCAGGGGAAGGGCCTTCTCTGTGGGAGCGCCAGTCCTATGGAATCAGCTCCCCCCTGAGCTTCGGATGGCCCAAGATCTCCAGTCCTTTCGCTGCGGCCTCAAAACACTCCTTTTCCACCTGGCTGACCTGGACTGACAGGCATTTTAATTATGTTTACAATTTTTAATTTATTTTTAATTTTTAATTTTAATTTATTGCACAGATGACTTTAATTTTAATTTTATCTTAATTTCTGTACTTATTATATGTTATTGTTGTTAGCCTCCCTGAGTCCTTCGGGAGATAGAGAGGGATATAAGTCCCATTAATAAATAAATAAATAAATACCACAGAATGTTGCAATGGCAACATTGCTGGAAAAAGGAAATAGATCGACGACTATTATCTAAAGCTATCAATTCAACTCAAACTTCAGGCCATCCATGAGTTGCAAAGGATGATTAGATTCACGCATTAGAGGAAGCACAATGTGGACTGTCTGATTCTCTTCTAGAACGTCATGTGACCCTGACCGTGATTTCAGAATGATGTCGGAAACCTGACAATCATGGCTTGTGACCTGTATGAGTATGTGAGTGTACTCATGGTTTAAAACTGGAGCTCAGGATGAAGTAAGTTCTCGGACGGTGTGATTGTTACTAGCCAACGCTGCCTCCATAACTCCAAGTGATTTGAAAGAATAGTAGCTAGCTGCTAAAGTTATTAGAATATGGCATGGAAAGTACTTTTAGAAAGTGCTCTGCCAATAGTAAGCATTACATTTTTATTTATCAGGCCATCATCCTAAGTACTATTAAGAGGAAACAAACACAGAGGAAAGGAAAGGAAGCCAAGACTTTTCATACTGAACAGTGTTTTCCCCAAAGTAAAACAGACTTTATGGGTCAGGAATAGAACAGGGCTTCTACCCCCTAAAAATCATACCTGATTATATGCATTGTAGTGAAGGATTAACGGTCCATAAATTATTGCATGAATAATGCAATAATACTTGCTTTACAGAGCATCTGCAGGCAGTTTCTGGTTACTATTCCAAGCATTTGGACTTGGAAGCTGAGTAGATTTGGGCCTGCTTAGGACTTGAACATTGGAGAACACAGAACTGTGGAAAGGAAAGTTTTTGAAAATTGTGAAAGAAAGTAACGTCACACCAGTTTTCCCCCCTTTTTTGTATTGTATTTATTTATTGATAATGTCATATCCTGCTCACTACAATACTGTTGCCCAGAATAACCGAGTTGGAAGGGACCTTGGAGGTCTTCTAGTCCAACCCCTTGCTCAAGCAGGAATACCTTATACCTTTTCGAACAAATGGTTGTCCAATATCTTCTTAAAATCCTGCAATGATGGAGCACCCACAAGTTTGGAAGGCAAGCCCTGATTAATTGTTCTGTCAGGAAATTTCTCCTTAATTCTAGGTTAGTTCTCTCCTTGGTTAGTTTCCATCCATTACTTCTTGTCCTGCCTTCAGATGCTTTGGAGAAGAGGTTGAACCCCCTCTTATCTGTGACAGCCCCTCAAATATTGGAACACTGCTATCATGCCACCCCTAGTCCTTCTCTTCATTAAACTACACATACCCAATTCCTGCAACCCTTCTTCATATGTTTTAGTCTCCAGTCCCCTAATCATCTTTGTTGCTCTGCTCTGAACATTTCTTCTCAGAAAACTGCATGAACAAAACAACTTTTTAATATTACTAAGAGTCCAGCTTTACTTTAGGACACTTTGTTGTTAGGTGCAAAGTCATGTCCGACCCATCGCGACCCCATGGACAATGTTCCTCCAGGCTTTCCTGTCCTCTACCATCATCTAGAGTCCATTTAAGCTCACACCTACTGCTTCAGGGACTCCATCCAGCCACCTCATTCTCTGTCGTCCCCTTCTTCTCTTGCCCTCAACCTTTCCCAGCATTAGGCTCTTCTCCAGTCAGTCCTTCCTTCTCATTGGGTGGCCAAAGTATTTGAGTTTCAGCTTCAGGATCTGGCCTTCTAAAGAGAAGTCAGGGTTGATCTCCTCTAGGACTGACCGGTTTGATCGCCTTGCAGTCCAAGGGACTCGCAGGAGTCTTCTCCAGCACCAGAGTTCAAAGGCCTCCATTCTTTGGCGCTCAGCCTTTCTTATGGTCCAGCTTTCACTGCCATACATTGCAACTGCAAGAGCCTTGGTGGAGCAGTGGGCTAATGCCTCCTTAAGTAACACCAGCTGCCTGCAATTAGTGTAAGTTAGAGTCCCACCAGGCTCAAGGTTGACTCAGCCTTCCATCCTTCCGAGGTAGGTAAAATGAGGACCCAGATTGTTGGGGGCAATTAAGCTGACTTTGTAATAATGCCACTTGGGGGGGGGCGTGAAAGCCCTAATAAGCAGGCATATACATAGAATGAAGGCTACTGCTAAGCTTGTAAGCCGCCCTGAGTCTTCGGAGAAGGGCGGGATATAAATGGATTTTTTAAAAAAAACACTGGGAAGACCATAGCCTTGACTATACGCACTTTAGGACTCTATCTAGCTCTATATTTATTCCAAGGTTGCCTTAGTAGACTGAACAAACTTCTCTCCTCCTTTCCTTTTACTCTCTGAACAGCTAGGGAGGGTCCTTTCTGAACTGTTTCCCATGCCCATCTTCTTCTGTGGGCTTTGCCAATTGTCCAGTCTGTGGCTCTCCCTCCTGTCTCTCAAGGATATTCCCACATACCACTACAACAGGGCTCTTCAAAGGTGGCCCTTTCATGACTTGTGGACTTCAACTCCCAGAATTCCTCAGCCAGGCACGCTGGCTGAGGACTTCTGGGAGTTGAAGTCCACAAGTCATAAAAGGGCCAAGTTTGAAGACCCCCGCACTACAAGCTTATAGACCTGGTATTTCCAGATGAACCCCCTACTTAAGCATTTAAAAGGTTTGAGTCTTTCCATCTTCTACAGATCCTCCAAAGTAGCAACATACCATCAGCTAACGGTGGGAAAACAAAACAGATCTATGCATTGTCCCTCTGCAGATGTAATGTGAAATAGACAAAAATCTAAAAGCAGCTGTAAAGGTTTCTCTATCAGTTGTGTCAGATTCTAGGACTGAAGGAGTCAGCATTGTCTGAAGACATTTCCGTGGTCCTGTGGCCGGCATAACTATACACCCAGGCACGCAGAACACTGTTACTTTCCCACTGAAGTGGTACCTATTTATCTACTTGTATTTGCATGCTTTCAAACTGCTAGGTGGGCAGGAGCTGAGGCAGGAACGGGAGCTCACCCCACCCTGTGGTGCTCAGGTCTCAAACCTGGGCTGTCACTTTTCCAGCTAATAATAATAAGTAAGTTGGAAGGGACCTTGGAGGTCATCTAGTCCAACCCCCTGCTCAGGCAGGAAACTACTGAGTTGTACTTAGGGCCAATCAAGGAAAAGGAAAAGATGAAAATCCTACTTGTCCTTAATGATAAAGGATTCCATACTATACTCAAAAGAGGATGGGTGGATTGCTTAACTGGGAAGAAAGATGCCTCAAGGTGATTCATGCAGACGCTGTTCCGCCTTTCCTCCCACAGTTTCGCAAGAGACCCCACACAGTGCGGTGCTGTAGGGACACAAAGGCAACACCACCCTTAGTTAAAATTTAAGAAGCTTCTCTTATTTAATTGGGAGGCTGCTGAGTTGAGGTCTGCAAATTGTCAGAGATCTGACTGTAGCATCGCTTTGATTCAACGAGTCAAGTTGATTCAGTTAGATAAAAAGTGCTTACCTTTGAAATGTTCTTCGGGCATCTTCCCACTTTATAGCAGAAATTTACTGCCAGAAATTGAATCAATCAAGGATCTGTGATGATTACAGTTCCTTTCCTTACACCAAGGGTATTCTATATTACAATATATTGTTTCCTTTAATTGAGGACCATAGTAAACAGGACCCAGGGAATACAACAGTATCCTTGTTTGAGACATATTTTTTTAGTATAAAATTATTTCAATTATTTATCCATTATCAGCTTTAATGCTGGCAAATTTGTTTCCCTTGGCAATTTTAACACTCATGAAATTAACATTAATGATGCTACACCCACTGAATTTCTATCACTTTTCTGATCCATTGCAACCATGGTACCATTGTCTGTTCACTTTCTGTAATACAGAATTATACTTTAACAGTTTCCCAGTAAATTGAATACTTACCTAATCCCTCTTTGATCATTTTATAGTAAACTGTGAAGTTTATTTCATGGTTAATGATGATTTCTCTGGGGGTGGTAAAAGAAAGGACTCCATTAATTATTTATCTTCTGGAAACTATTTTAACAAGGATTTATTTGACAGCTCTATTTTTAATACAAGAGCTTTTTTCTTCTTTTTTTAAAAAAAAAATAAGCTGTTTTCAAAGAAAGTTAAAAATGCAATCATGGCAGATATAAAACGACTTTGCCATAAAGCAAAAACAACAAACACTTTCAGAGCTGTCTTCAGTAGGACAATTGGACAGTCCTATCTATTAACTATTCATAATTTAAGTAAGAAATCTTGCTTCCTCTTTTCCTCATTCTTCCAAAGAATATTTAAATCAGATGTGATTATTCTCTGTTTGCTTTTTGTTGATTTTTTTTTACAACAGAGTAGATAATTAACCAGGAGCAAACAAGGGGTGGGGGGGTGGGGAGAAAGGAACCAAGTTAATTTAAGAATTAAGAATATTTCTATAAACACAACTCCGATAGTGATATAATAATGGAATTAGGAATAACACCTCGGCATTAATTGAGCCAATATTGCATTGAAGGGAGTGGGAGGAAGAGCTAAAGAATCATGTTCCATTTTTGTTTCTAGTACTAGACATGAAAAGGAACAAGATATAATAGATGCCAATTCTAGATTTGGCATCTAGAATTGTGCTGTGTCTATCACTGTACCTTGACAGGTAGTCCTTGAGTTACAACCATTCATTTAGTGACTTAGAATTGCACTGAAAAAAGTGACTTGTGACTTGTCCTCACACTTATGACTGTTGCTGCATCCCCAAAGTCATGTGGCCAAAATTCAGATGTTCGCAACTGGTAGGTATTCCTGAAAATTGCTGTGTTCCAGGGTCATGTGATTGCCATTAGGAGCTTCTCAGACAGCTTCCAATGAGCAAGGTCAATACAGGAGATGATCAGGCTGAGTCCAAGGGAGGGGTCAAACATGTCATAAGTCATGAGTCCCTGCACGTCCGCAAGAGATCTAAGTCGAGCCCACCTTGAATGCCTTTCTTATCTCCTGCTCATTTCCCTTGACTGTTAGTTGACCAGATTCTTGTAGTTGCTAGAATTGGGTATGCGTAGTTTAATGAAGAGAAGGGTGAGGGGTGATATGATAGCAGTGTTCCAATATCTCAGGGGCTGCCCCAAAGAAGAGGGAGTCAAGCTATTCTCCAAAGCACCCAAAGGCAGGACAAGAAGCAAAGGATGGAAACTAGTCAAGGAGAGAAGCAACCTAGAACTAAGGAGAAATTTCCTGACAGTTAGAACAATTAACCAGTGGAACCACCTGCCTCCAGAAGCGGTGAATGCTCCAACACTGGAGGTTTTTAAGAAGAGACTGGACAGCCATTTGCCTGAAATGGTATAAGGTTTCCTGCCTGAGCAGGGGATTGGACTAGATGACCTCTAAGGTCCCTTCCAACTTACTTATTATTATTATTATTATAACCAGTGGAACAACCTGCCTCCAGAAGTGGTGAATGCTCCAACACTGGAAGTTTTTAAGAAGAGACTGGACAGCCATTTGACTGAAATGGTATAGGGTTTCCTGCCTGAGCAGAGGGTTGGACTAGATGACCTCAAGGTCCCTTCCAACTTCTTCTTCTTCTTCTTCTTCTTCTTCTTCTTCTTCTTCTTCTTCTTCTTCTTCTTCTTCTTCTTCTTCTTCTTCTTCTTCTTCTTCTTCTTCTTCTTCTTCTTCTTCTTCTTATTATTATTATTATTATTATTATTATTATTATTATTATTATTATTATTATTATTATTATTATTATTATTATTATTATTACAGAGAGCTTAAGCTTGCAATAAATCTGTATACTCATTTGAATTGCTTGAATCTCCTAATTTTCCAGACGCTTGACAGTCAATGGGGGAATCTAGATTTGCTTATTGACCATGTGATTCCCTTAACAACCATGGCAAAAAGATGGTGACTCATTGGGCGTGACTCATTTAACAGCCACTTTGCCTGGCAACAAAAATTCTGATCCTGGTTATGTTTGTTAAGTCAAGGACTACCTGTACATTTCAGACTTTCAATTTAGGGCATAATTATAACCCCCCTGGGTTTTCTTTTCTTACTGGTGCTTTTAATATGGGAAATATTTATATTTATATTGCATCATTACAGCTTTCCTCAATTTCTCATTCTTGCAAGGCTCATCTGAATCACTTGAGTAGAAGTATAAATTTTCTAATCTCTGAGATCAAGAGGTGAAATTAAAAGTTCAGATGACGTACAATGAAAACCATAGTCTCTATTGAGATATGAAATAATCTTCATTTTGCCTTCATCTTAATCTTTATGATGTATAGCCTTGCAAACGGTATCAGGAAGCCAGTGAGAAATTTCATAAAATCAGCATTATGTGATGTCCTATTTAAGTTTTATCTTAAAGCATGTGTAAGATTCACACAACATTCATAGAAGCTGGCATTAAAAAAAGAAGACTGCATACAACTTCAGGTTTGAAATTTTGTGTCTTCCGAACAAACTGTTGGTGTTGGAAGGAATTATCAGGATAATGGTAAGCATAAATTAGAATAAGCTCAGGAGAATGGCAGAGTTCAGAAAGTTTAAGAGCCCAGAAAGAATCCTATTAAATCATACTTAAGGTTAATTCAATCCAATTTTCCTGCCCCACATATCTTCTCTTCACAATGCCCAAGAAAATATCTTCGAGAAAACATTACATCGCAGTAATTATTTTTTTGCAGGTGTCTCATCTTCTAGCATCAGTAACTATGCACTGAGGATTTTCTTCTAGTTGCTATATATCCTTCAAATCATCTTCACAGGAGAATTCTTCCTTCTATTAATATCCGACCTTTCTATTGGAGATACAATCCTCATGGCCTATTAAACTTTTTTTAAAAAAATAAATAAATAAATATAAATATAACCTTCCAGTCTTAAATCCACAGATATTAATGCTACAAAAGTGTTTACAGCTACAAAGACATAAATACATCAGATTGCAGGTTCTGCTGATCCCAAGTCCAGAGCAGCATTCATAATCAAACCAACATTTGTGACTGTTCTGGATATTTTTGTAGCCCTCTCTGATTACAAACAAACAACAAACAACTCCTATCCACATCGAATCAAGCCAGAGGTTAATAGGGGCACTAAAAATTTAGAGCACTCTGATAGAAAAAAAAAAAACAGCTCAGTTGCATGTGCAAAAGATTGCCCTATTTGGACAAAGGTACAATTTATTATTAAGGGATGCAATACTTTCAACAAGGAAGAGGAGAGGAGAGGAGAGGAGAGGAGAGGAGAGGAGAGGAGAGGAGAGGAGAGGAGAGGAGAGGAGAGGAGAGGAGAGGAGAAGAGAAGAGAAGAGAAGAGAAGAGAGGAGAAGAGAAGAGAAGAGAAGAGAAGAGAAGAGAAGAGAAGAGAAGAGAAGAGAAGAGAAGAGAAGAGAAGAGAAGAGAAGAGAAGAGAAGAGAAGAGAAGAGAAGAGAAGAGAAGAGAGGGATTTTAGTGCAAGAACCTTAAATGCATATATGGAGGCCCTTTATTTTTAATCTATTTGCAGGTCTGAGCAAGAGTTTTCTAGGATGGCCCTCACAGGCCCCGATGTTATCAAAATATAAGCTGAAAGACCTCTGTAATTCAACCATGTTTTCTTTCCAAGAGGCAGTCAACTTAAACAGGATGAACTGGGCCAAATATTTCATCTGGCAGAATTTCCTTCAAGACTTTACAGAGGCAAAATTGTGTCCCAAGCAAAGAAGACTGCTAGGTACAGAGGGAGGAAAAAGGACCAGCACTCATAAGCACTTAGATTATATTGCTTCCAAGGATTCATTGTCTTTAAAAACACAGATTGAAGTCAACAAAGGGGAGACTCAGCACTTTGGCCCAGAATAACTTAAAGGCAGCCAAAACACCATTGTTCCCGCCAGGGCGAGCAAAAGTGAATTATGGCATTTGAAGCCCTTTGTGCTCAAGCTGTGATTTCTTTTATATGCTTCTTCCAAGCACTGTAAAATTGGAAGGAAACATCTCTATATTTAATGTCCCCGACTTGGGTAGTGTGGGTGCAATTTATTTTCCAATTTTGAAGACAATTAAGACTTCAGATAACCACGCAAAGGAACTGCTTTGTTTGGCTTCTCATCCTCAGACAGCCTTCCCACTCCTTGCAGCGTTCAGAAGAGCCAGCCGCAAGGAAGTGTTGCGAGAGCTTTTGTGCAGGTTTGCCACACGTTCAGAAACTACCTCTGAATCCACAAGGGGATGTGACCACATTTCTATCCCTCAGTTAAGCCACAGCGCATCATCACTGTCATTCTCCACTAAGTTGGGCCAAGGTAACTTAGTCTAGTCCAGGGGTAGGCAACCTTGGCTCTTTTATGACTCATGGACTTCAACTCCCAGAATTCCTGAGCCAGCCATGCTGAGGGGAAAGGGAGATGTTTCCAAGCTGAGCCATGTTGGCTCAGGAATTCTGGGAGTTGAAGTCCATGAGTCATGAGAGGGCCATAGTTCCCCCATGCTGGCTCAGGAATTCTGGGAGTTGAAGTCCACGAGTCATAAAAGAGCCAAGGTTGCCTACCCCTGGTCTAGGCAAACATCTCGTAGACCAAAAATGGGTTGACAAAAAGGAAGAGCCAAGGAATATTCCCTTTCCTCTGTTCTAAATGTGAGAAACAAGATCTGTAATATTCTTTTTTTTTAAGTTTTGTGTTTGTTTTCCAGGATCTATGGAGCTATTTTTAAGCTGCAATTTCCTTAGTTATTGCTTTTGTTGCCCCAAAACAACATAGAACAATTCAGCCAAAGCTCAGTTCTTTATTTGCTCATACCAACAGACAGAATCTTACCAGACTAAATCTTTACTACTCTCACCTAATGAATATACCCTGGGAAATTCCCCTCTTTTGTCTCCTGTCCTTCTCTGGGCTGGGTTGCCTCTTGTCTCATCTGCACCTCCTTGAAATGTGTTCCCTTCTTTTTGAGAAAGTACCACTTCATTATACTTATGGGAGGGGGTAGAAATAGGCATAGACGTGGTGGCTCAGTGGGTTAGGGCGCTGAGCTTGTCGATCAGAAGGTCGGCAGTTTGGCGGGTCGAATCCCGAGTGCCGCGTAACAGAGTGAGCGCCTGTTACTCATCCCAGCTTCTGCCAACCTAGCAGTTCGAAAGCACGTAAAAATGAAAGTAGAAAAATAGGGACGACTCCGGTGGGAAGGTAACAGCGTTCCGTGCGCCTATGGCGTCTAGTCATGCCGGCCACATGACCACGGAGACGTCCTCGGACAAGCGCTGGCTCTTCGGCTTTGAAACGGAGATGAGCACTGGCCCCTAGTCGGAATCGACTAGCATACATGTGCAGGGGAACCTTTACCTTTACCTTTACCTTTACCTAGAAATAGGAGGAGGAAGAAGCATCAATATGTTCACCACCTTAGATTCCTTATAAACATAATAAAAGCAGTACAAAAATATAATATTACAAGGGCAATTCAGAAATAAATCTCCGTTTGAGCATGTGCAAGAAATTGGTGTCTGGGACACGACACATGCTCTTCACGACCTGTTTTCCTTTTTACCTTCTAGGAGGAGGGGGCTCTGTGGTATCTGAAGCAGAACATCCAGATTCACAGTTTTGTTCCATACAGAATTAACCCTGTGAACATTAAAGCTTCCTCCTTCCGTTATGTATTCAAGATGGACAGTGATTAATATTTATAGGTTACGTATATGTAAGGGTGTAGGTCTATACATATGTTGTATATAGTATGTTTAAATGTGTGTTATGTATCTGCACACTTTGAGAGCAAGCAACTAAATTTCATTTTTAATGTATGCCATTGTGCCCGCAGTAAAAAATGACAATAAAGGTTATCTATCTATCTACAGTATCTATCTATCTATCTATCTATCTATCTATCTATCTATCTATCTATCTATCTATCTATCTATCATCTATCTATCTATCTATCTATCTATCTATCTATCTATCTATCTCTATCTATCTGGAGTGGAATGAGAAGGTTGTGTTGCAGTTGACTCGTCCCCTAGATCAATTGAAAATGAACCAGTTTTTTAAATGAAGCAGCAGCTTGCATTGCACCGCTTCGAGAATCACGATGTGCTTCACGAGGCTGTCACAGGGTGGCTTCATTCCCAGGTGGGAGATTTTTTTTGCAGAAGGAATTACAAATCTTGTAAGAGGTTATGACAAGTGCCTCAATTTGAATGGTAATTATGTCGAAAAGTAAAGTGGTGCAGTTTTCTAATGTGTATAACACAAGTTCTGTATCTGCGAGTGTCTGTCAGTGATAACCAAACAGACTATAGAAACCATAGTTTTCTGTTAGTTGTATTATGTAGAAATAAGATCATATCATATCTATTATATAGAAATAAGATTCTGTTAAAATAAGAAATTTCCTAATTGCCCTCGTAATAATAGTCCATCACAATTACTACTTCCAAGAGCTGAAATCCAACACTAAAAATGCCTTGGGGAAATTCCTTTGGGATGACATGTAATATCTGTAATACCTTCAGCAGTTGGGTGGTATGTTTGCTGCCCATTCCTTATTTTTTATCTATAGGGTTTCCATGTATTGAGGAGAGTTAAGGGTATCTATCTAGAAGATTAAAAAACTAATGCAAACTAATTTAAGGGGGGGGATGAGTATCCTTCCACACTGTTCAAGTAGTACATCATTTGTCAAAAGAGGTATTGTCTGAAATGAAAACATGTCTCTCTTTTTTTTAACCACAGAAATTCTCCCCAGTAATTACCTTTGCAGTCTCTTTCATTTGAACATATCTTTTTTTTTTAAAAAAAAATTTCATCCTATGGTTTAACACAATTATTTTGAAATAACATATAATTCATACTATCTGTCATAGTGATAGCCAGATAGTTTACCTTCTTCCCAGTCTTGATGCCATCTTATTCATCAATTTTGTTAGGTTGTCTGTTTTTATAGTTCTTCATCTTCTGTTTTTTAACCTTAAAAGTTCCTAATGTGCCAAATTCTTCTAATTTACTCCTCAATATTTCAATTCCTTTTAAAAGATCTTCAAAGAACAATACCAAGTCCCCTGCAACAACCCTTAACTTAGAAGTTTCTTTTTATATTTCTTACTCCCACCATCCTCTCAACTTGTCTTACAACTCAACTCAGTACTTCAGGAAACAAAACAAACAGGAGATGGGATAGGGAGAAAACCTCGTCTTCTTCCTTTGTGATATCTCACATGGTTTTGTTAGATCTCTTTTTTGAAAATTATTTGTGCTTTATTTGAAGTGTAAATCGATCTTTCTCATTTTATAGGAAATATACAGTTTTCTATATTGGTTTCGTCTGTCTAGACACTGAACAAAGAAGCTTGCCCTTTGATGGCAAGATGATTTACTAAATGTCATAAAATTATTTGAGAATTTTCTTGCAACTGTTCTGCTGGAGGATAAAAGGGCAGGAGATCAGTTATTTTTTTTTATTTTAATTCCATTTATATCCCGCCCTTCTCCGAAGACTCAGGGCGGCTTACAAGCTTAGCAATAACCTTCATTCTATGTATATGCCTGCTTATTAGGGCTTTCACACACACCCCCAAGCGGCATTATTACAAAGTCAGCTTATTGCCCCCAACAATCTGCGTCCTCATTTTACCTACCTCGGAAGGATGGAAGGCTGAGTCAACCTTGAGCCTGGTGGGACTCGAACCTGCACTAATTGCGGGCAGCTGGTGTTACTTAAGGAGGCATTAGCCCCCTGCTCCACCAAGGCTCTTTTAAATGCTGATAGCACATGTTTTGGAGATGTTGACCCATATTTGGGTCAACAAGGTGCTCAAAACACTCAAAACACTCAACACACACACACACACAAACTCAAAATTGAGTGAAAACTCAAAATTCAATCAAAAATAGATTGCAGATAATACCTTTATTGCTCAAACTACCGAGTTAAAAATGGGTTACTATGCTTGCAATAATCCACCCTACTCATAAAATTTAGGAGTATTATAAGCCCCTTAATGATCTGTGATGGACATGACATGAGGTGGCCTCAGTAAATCCTAAATAAATGTAAGGAGGGGGAGAAATGCTATTGCAAATCCTTTTCACTCATCTGTTTCCTTTCTCAAGATAAATGAGCTGATACATTTTGCCCTTGAAAATTCCTTCTCATCTACTTCCAAACTCTTAAGTTTAATTGAAAGGTTTCCTTCGTCCAGATAGATAATTAGGTAAATTGACAGCTGCTTACTTTTAGATGAGTTTCTCTTTTCTAACTTTCCTTCCCCCCCCCCCCCGCCCCCACTTCTCCTTACTTTCTTTCTGTCATTCTAAGGCTAGTCCTGAGAAGATAATTTGGATATTAAAGAAATCCAGCACTATCTTTGGAGATAAGACTAGAAAAGATTTTTTTTCTGATAAGATACCTGCATATTTCAGCTCCTGCAAGATGGTAAATAATTAACCAAGGTCAACAAATTTCATTTTTTGTTGTATTCAACTGGATTCGATTTTGGATTTTACTTGAGACAAAACAAATACAGGATCCAATCTGCAGAATCTACACATTCTGCTGGGGAGATGTTCCCTGAGGATGGGCTTCAGCATAAGTCCGAAAACTCAGAAGATTAAAGGTCTGGTTCCATCGACCAACCCAGATTGGATCATGCAAACTTATCCTGGGACACCTATGTTCCCTTTAATGCATATTGAATTTTTTTCTGGTTGAATCGTAAGAGATACACAATGCAAGCCATTATGCACTCTCCATAGTGGTTCTGCTTTCCCATTAATTGAAATAAATGGGACCACTTAGCCATCATGACATAACTCCCATTGATTTTTAATAATAATAATAATAATAATAATAATAATAATAATAATAATAATAATAATAATAATAATAATAATAATAATAATAATAATAATAATAATAATAATAATAATGAGAAGAAGAAGAAGAAGAAGAAGAAGAAGAAGAAGAAGAAGAAGAAGAAGAAGAAGAAGAAGAAGAAGAAGAAGAAGAAGAAGAAGAAGAAGAAGAAGAAGAAGAAGAAGAAGAAGAAGAAGTTGGAAGGGATCTTGGAGGTCATCTAGTCCAACCAGCAAATGGCTGTCCAGTCTCTTCTTAAAAACTCCCAGTGTTGGAGCATTCACCACTTCTGGAGGCAGGTTGTTCCTAACTGCAACTAATTTAGTCTCCATCTGGGGATCTTGTATTTCATTGGAGGCTTTTGAGGAAACAAGTGTAGATGTAGAGGAAATATCCAGGCAAAAGAAAGACTATCAGGAAGCAGAGGAGAAGAAGACAGTAAAGGAATTTTCACTGAAAGAGTTGAAATATTGTGTCTGGAGATGCTGTAAAGTAGAGATGTATACATTAAAATTTGTACACATTTCCAGTACAGTTTTATTGGTACACTGGTATAGAGTTCCTTCTACTCAGCCTTTCCTAGCAGTCGGAAAAAATGATGAAAACTCCTTCATTTCGCCACAATGGACAAGCTTAACCATAATTTAAATTTGGAAATTGTGAGCATCCTGCACCAAGCCAAGTCCAAAAATGCTAGAGAATTACTGAAAGCTTGGCACTCAGACAAATCAGCTATCAACAGGCACTTAGAGATAAACAACATCTACATACCATTCCAAAGAGACAATCAGAAAGCCAAAGAGGAAACAAAAAGATCAAAACGTCTCCTCACAAACAACCAGCCCCCAGAGGAGCAGAGACTAACAGCAAGATTAGCACCACACCGACAATCAAGAAGTAAACAATACCCCAATCAAGGAACTACCAACTCAGAGAAACAAGCTTTACAGAAAACAACAACCTAATCAAGGCACCACCAAAAAAAAAACCTCCCACCGACACTAAAAGGGCAAACCACTAGTGTATAAACAGTGTGCAAACCCTTCTAGGACTGATGATGTCATCTAGCTTGATCATGAAACATCTGCAAGAAACCACCAAGCTCAGAGAGAACCAGGGACTCTACCCAAGTGAAGAACAGAATATCATGAAGCCTTCGCAGTGCTCCACATTACAACTTTGTTAAATGGGTAGTTAAAACGGGGCCACTAGTCAACTGTAAAGCATCTCACAAATGAAGGCAAATATACGTGTCCCAGGATAGTGATGCAAAATTGAATTTTGGTCGGTCACCAGGACCAGAGGTTTAGTCTTCTGAGCTTTCAGAGCCCATCCTCAGGGAATTTCTCCCTATTGGAATAGAAGCTTTGGGCTGTTCTGTGAGTCATGTTTATGTGGCATCTTCCTATTGGCTGACTGGTGCATGATAAAGCATGTGTTTTATATGGGGAGAGTCCTTAGTTCTCTCCTTGGTATGTTCAGGTAAAAATGGTGAGCCATCTGGCCTGAAGTCTTGTGCAAAGCCTAAATTGCTTTATCTCCAGAAGGTGAAGCCACCTGAACAAATGCTGTTTTCCTCCCAAATACACCTGACTCCATTCTAATCTTTCTTTCCCAAATTAATGAGATGGCCACATTCTGCTCAGAATACCTGGCTTGTCAGTTTCTATTGTGAATTTGGCACACTTTCCTACCCTGTTGATAATATATCTCCAATCTCAGACTAATACTTGTGATGCAGGCGTTTTTGAAATCTGGACCAAAATTAGACTGGACAAGTGATTACCATGAACAAATGGCTGAGACCTTGGCCTCGAACAGCCTAATATTCTCCATGACAAAAGCAAATGGGAGGATGATTGTAAGGCTCACAAGAGTACAGTCAAGGATGTTGTCTTATTTTTTACCCCATCAGACAGCGAGTCCACTAACACAATTTAGCTCTTCCCAGGAGGCAAGGGTTTAGCAAGAGAAGACTAGGAGATGATAATTTATTTCAAGCAGGAAGGTAGATCTTTTGTAAATTAGAGATTTGAGAGGGAGAATCCCATCTAAGGGATATTGCTCCCAGGTTATTGCATGTCAAAGCCCTGTGTGGTGGACATTTTCGAACACCGATTCGAACACAAACGAATTAGTTTAGTTTGCCGATACTTTCTTCACCCTCCCTGCTCTAAGAAAACAGTATGACCAAAAAATATAAGAGCTGGTTAAAAATAAAAAATAAAGTATGTGTTAAGTTTCTCCACAATTGGCTTTTCCCTAAAATAGAGGAGAAATTAGAACATGAGGTAACAGTGATTGCCTTTGACACGTTGTCTCTTTGCAAAATGTAGCCGGATGCCTTGAATCTCTTCACAACTGTAGTTATGGAGGAGTTGTCATTTATTATTTGTGTCCTGCTTTTTCTCCAGGTTTTCAAATTCTACAGCATAAAAGCAATAGCACATATATACCACTTCATGGTGCTTTATAGCCCTCCCTAAAAAGCTTAGAGAGCCAGCATATTGCTCCCAACAATCTGGGTCCTCATTTTACCGACCTTGGAAAGATGGAAGGCTGAGTCAACCTTGAGCTGATCAGAATCAAACTCCTGGCAATGGGCAGAGTTAGCCTGCAATACTGCATTCTCACCACTGTGCCACCATGGCTCCCTATATCACATACAATCATATTTTATTTGTACCCCAATCGTAAAAGGAAGACACGCTGAAAGTCCCCCAGTGAGCTTTTACATCTGAATTAAAATTTGAATCTAAATCTAGCCTTCTGACCACTAAACTACACTGGTTCTTTTAATAAACTAAGTTGGTCATTTAATATTCGGAACTGGGTACCGGTATTTATTCTACTCCATGTCATTATGGAGCACTGTAATCCAACCGTGCCTCCCTTCTCTTTGAAGGAAGGAGCAACTTCAAATAAATGATTTTTTCTCACCAAGGAGCCAAATGGAAGTCAAAGGTGAGCAAAGTGACTGGCAGTTTGAATTAGCTTTTTGGTCCTCTGTTCCCAGATCACAGAATCAAATAGCTGTTAAGAGGCTGAAAAGGGCCACTGGGGTTTAAGCTCTGCACCAAGTTCAGGTTAATCACATTGATTCCAGAACTGACAAATGATCACCTTAGTCTTGATCTCCAAACCAACCTTATGGGTTGTTATAAACCTTTCTCCAAGCTACATTATAGACAATGAAATCACCGGTAAGTAATTGTAAGCAGGATTGAAATACTTGATGGGCTTGCCAAACTTAGGTAAAATATTTGCATTTTTAATATGAATTCCATTTGCTAATACTCCAAATGAACCGTCCATCTATTATTGCTATTATCCAGCCCATTGATTGGTGAAGTGGATCTGCCAAAGGGGAAGAATGACATATTCTATCTCTATCTTACTTGATACCATTCAGATGCAAACTCACAATGCATCTATCTATCTATCATCTATCTATCTATCTATCTATCTATCTATCTATCTATCTATCTATCTATCTATCTATCTTATTCTATTCTATTCTATTCTATTCTATTCTATTCTATTCTATTCTATTCTATTCTATTCTATTCTATTCTATTCTATTCTATTCTATTCTATTCTATTCTATTCTATTCTATCATCTCTATATATATTATTGTATTGACCTGTACACCGCCCTGAGTCCTTCGGGAGAAGGGCGGTATAAAAATTAAATTAATTAAATAAATAAATAAATATATTATGGTGGAGGAAGGTGAGGAGGAGGAAGAGGAGGAGGAGGAGGAGGAGGAGGAGGAGGAGGAGGAGGAGGAGGGAAAAGGAAAATAATATTTGTAAGGCATTCACGTGAGGGTTGTGTGGTAAATCATCAAGGAAAAACAATCTTTTGTTTTTAAGTCATCAATTAGATGTGCCTGAGGAATTTCTCCTAAGTGGGGATGTTTACCAGCCTAATATTGTGAGCAGAAGAAAAAACTTTGCAGGAATCCACTTCACTGCATTCTGTTTTATCCAGGGTTACTCTGTGGAAACCCTACAGCATCTTCCAAAGGTTATATTTAGCTTTAAAGAATGCAGGTTGTTGTTCCCTATAGATCCAGGAAGTTCTTACCAATTTCAATGTAAAATATAGCAATGTGTTTCTCTTGCTAGAAACAAAGGGAACTGGGGCTTATGAAAGAAAGACAAGAGAACAGGCTGCTTATTCTTCTTCTTCTTCTTCTTCTTCTTCTTCTTCTTCTTCTTCTTCTTCTTCTTCTTCTTCTTCTTCTTCTTCTTCTTATTATTATTATTATTATTATTATTATTATTATTATTATTATTATTATTATTATTATTATTATTATTATTTTAATTCCAAAGCAAAAATAGCAAAGAAACAAAAATGGAAAGGGACTTAGAATGCAGAAGAAAAGTTTTGGAAGATGCTGCTTAAAAAGTGACTTTATTTTGCAAACTTTGGATTCTGTCTATGAACTACTCATGAAAGGGAGAGGAGAAGGGCGTTTGGGAAGATGTTTAGAATGGGTTTTTAGCCCCTGAAGCATATAAAAATACAGATATACAGTTGTTGTTGTGTGTGTGTGTGTGTGTGTGTGTATGTGTGTGTATGTAGAGTTGATATTCCTGTTGCATGAGTTGACCAACCCTTGTTGTTGTTAGTTGCAAAGTTGTGGTCTGACCCATCGCGACCCCATGGACAACGTTCCTCCAGCCCTTCCTGTCCTCTACCATCTTCTGGAGTCCATTTAGGCTCACACCTCCAGCTTCAGTGACTCCATCCAGCCACCTCATTCTCTGTCGTCCCGTTCTTCTCTTGCCCTCAACCTTTCCCAGCATTAGGCTCTTCTTCAGTGAGTCCTTATTTCTCATTAGGTGACCAAAGTATTTGAGTTTCAACTTCAGGATCTGGCCTTCCAAAGAGCAGTCCAGGTTGATCTCCTCTAGGACTGACTGGTTTGAACGCCTTGCAGTCCAAGGGACTCGCAGGAGTCTTCTCCAGCACCATAGTTCAAAGGCCTCAATTCTTTGGCGCTCAGCCTTTCTTATGGTCCAACTTTCACAGCCATACATTGCAACTGGGAAAACCATGGCCTTGACTACACACACTTTTTTTTGGCAGGGTGACATCTCTACTTTTTAGTATGCTGTCTAGAATTGCCATGGCTTTCCTCCCCAGGAGCAAGCGTCTTTTAATTTCTTGGCTGCAGTCCCCATCTGCGGTGATCTTGGGGTCCAGGAGACCAACCCTAGCATGCCAAATTTGCTTAGAATTTAGCTTTCCACCCTGCCTCTGATCCATTCTACTTCTCTCTGCCCCCCCACCCCCATATCTCTCTCTCTCTCTCTCTCTCTCTCTCTCTCTCTCTCTCTCTCTCTCTCTCTCTCTCTCTCTCTCTCTGTGGGTGTTTTTTTAAAAAAAACCTTAACAAAAAATAAAGAAAGAAAAAAATATTTCTTTATTACCAGGAATATACAACCTTGATGGCTGTGGATACGGTCTTATTGAATTGAATGTCCCGCAAAAAAAGCTGTGAGGTAGAATTTATGGATTAGAAAGACTGGGAACATCCCCATTTTCTACAATTTTACTTTTTTTTTCAAGCATTGAACTTAAACCAAGCATGGATAACATCCTAACTGTGGCATTTTGACATACTTTAATGTCAGAAATAAACCCAAAGGGGCAAACTAAATCCCAGGAGCATCTGTAAGGCTTCCTTTTATTTCTGGCAGGGTCTTAAGGAATTATATGATGAGCGGTTGTCCTCTAATAGCGGCAAGAGGTAGATTTATCAGACGTAGCACTGGGGATTGATTTGTAAGAAGTCTGGAGGCTTGTTTAGGGATTGTGTGGTGGCTGAAAGAACTCAGCAACAAAAGTCATGATTAGCAGGAGGCAAAGATTTCTTTCTAGGTCAGGCAAAATCTGGAAACTTAAGGGATGGCAAGGTCTTTAAAGATCAACTATCAATTATCAACTTCTTTTCCTAGCAAAGAGATAAGAAGATCCATCCTCTGTTTAAACACCTTCATCGGCGGAGTTCAATGGAGACATTTGTTTCCATCGTTTACCAGGCCCTTGGCAGGATTTCCCCCCCCCATGTTCAACCCAAATCTACCTTCTTGTAATTCAAACCCCTTATTTCTTCCCCTCTCTTTTGTGACAGCGACAGCCTTGACCCATTCTGCCTCATCTCCCCCGTGAGGGCCCTTCACATCCTTGAAGACAAGATAATTTCAGGTTTGTCTATAAGTGGACCAGAAGACAAGTGTCTCCTACTTGGTGTTATGCTTTTCCTCTCTTTCAGGTTTGTAGAAAACACTTTCCTTTTTAAATCTTATTTTTTCCCAAAGAAGACTAACCTTTCAGGTTTTTGCATGGGGAATCTGCTGACTTTAGTTAACAAGGTGCCCTACAATCAAAAATGTAGCATCGTTTTAAAGTTTCCTATACTGTCATTAAATCTCAAGAAAAGAGTTCAGGAAGGCCGTTTTCACATTGCAAATTGTGAGTGTGGGCTACAGAGTGTGTGTGTGTGTGTGTGTGTGCATGTCTGTGTCTGTGTCTCTCTCTGTGTGTATAGTGTTTGTGTGTTATGTGTGTGTATATATGTACATACACACACGCAAACGTTGTGTGTGTGTGTGTGTGTATGGAGGTGGAGGTGACTGACAAGATAAGACTTCATCCCTGCCCCATCCATCTCTTAACTCTCTTAGTTTCAGTTTTAGATCAGTTTGTAATAATATTTTAATCTATGGAGTTTTAATATTTTAATATTTTAATCATTTTTTTTATTTTTTTCATAACTTGTGAGCCACCCAGAAACACCTTGTAGTGGGGATGGGTGGCATAAAAACTGAATAAATACACACAGAGACACATACATACACCTCTCTCTCTCTCTCTCTCTCTCTCTCTCTCTCTCTCTCTCTCTCTCTCTCTCTCTCTCTCTCTCTCTCTCTCTCTCTCTTCTCTCTCTCTCTCTCTCTCTCTCTCTCTCTCTTGAGTTTTCTTTGCTGGACCTGGATCATCCACCATCCCAACTATGTGATGCAGTATCAAAAGAATTTCCCTTCCTCTTCTATTTAGCACCAACCTTTATATCCTTTATATCCTTTTTCAATCAGGCAACCTGACATTTCTTCTCCCGCTAAGCTTAGAAGTTTAAGCATATTACAATTTTATATCTATCTATCTATCTATCTATCTATCTATCTATCTATCTATCTATCTATCTATCTATCTATCTATCTATCTATCTATCTATCTATCTCTATATATATATATATATATCACAATATTGTAATTTGTTGTCAACATCTTTAGGACAATACTCAGCACCGTGAGCTATGTCATTGTGACATTTTCTTTTTTAACTCATAAACTAAGGAGAAAAATATAGGTAAAACAGCTGACTTAAGTCTTTCTGGGCATCAATTATTTTTCCCCATATCTATGATACCTACACATGTGAGATATTTTACTGAAGCAAATCTGCTTGTTTTCCTGCAACATATATTGAACTGAATAATAATTGCAGCCAGTAATTCATCTTCTTCTCATCAGAATATCTCTCTCTCTCTCTCTCTCTCTCTCTCTCTCTCTCTCTCTCTCTCTCTCTCTCTCTCTCTCTCTCTCTCTCTCTCTCTCTCTCTCTCTCTCTTTCTCTTTCTCTTTCTCTTTCTCTCTCTCTCTCTCTATATATATATATATACAGACTCACACACACACACACACACGCACACACACATCAGACCACAGTACTAGCAATTGCAGTCTTTGATACCTGCAATCAAGTCACTACCAAAAGTCATCCTTAGATATGATCAAAATAAGGAGGATAGATTTTGGACGGGGTTATTGTAGTCTAATGCAGACTCTACATTCATGGCTTTAAGTTACCCAACATAACATTTTCTTCTCTTTATTCTAGCTTATTATGAATGTAAAGCAGCAGATCCTATTCAGGAGATTCAGAAAACATAGGATTAAAAAAATAAAAAAGGAGAAACACAGCATAAGACAACAATGTGATACAAAGCTTATATGTTTCTTTTCTTTTTCTTTTTCTTTTCTTTTTGTTTTGTTTCCAGGTACAGAATTTCATGCTGTATCCAGGGGAAAGGAGTGATTTATAACCTTGCTAAGATTAGACAGAAAAACAGAACTGTTTGACACCAAACACTTTTTTTTTTAATTTTCAAAGGCTCGCACCAAAATAACATCTAAGCATTTTAAAAAGAAAGAGGGAAGAAGAGAGAGAGAGAGAGGAAGAAAACAGTTTTCAAACATCATAAAAATGTTGAGCATGAAAGGATATCTTGTGGGGATTAGTACCATGTCCAATTCAATTCAATTGAGTTTATTGTGGGGCCGATAAACAAAATGAAGTTGAAGTCCCAGTTAAAATACATATATAAAATCATCTCACTAACATCTGTTAGATCATGTCCAAGATGCAGCCTGTATTAAATTATAATGTAAACACTTAAAATGATATCCAACTCATCTTAGAGGTGGCTGTTAGATTAACACAGAAGATCCAACCACTGTCTCATTCATGCTTTTGGCTTCTAGCTTTTTATCTAATTCTTGTCAATTATTCAATTTATGATTTTATTATAAGCTGCCCAGAGTCCCTAACCCCAACCCCAACTCTAACCTTAACCCTTTCCTAATGGAAAGAAGGAAGAGATGGCAAAGATATTACAGGTGGATGAATGTAGCAGTTCAGTTTCTTCTTCATTTGTTAAAATATACACACGAAACAATTTGGGGGAAATTTTGATTTCCCCCCCCCCCAGGAGATGAAAAATGTAAAACAAACAAATCAGTCAGAATAATGCGTCCCCCAATCTGCTAGTTTTATTTTTCCCCCTATATTTAAAAATACCTTCACCTAAAGAGACCCCTCAAAATCTTTTTTAAATGCTTCATATTTCTTATTTAGAAAAGTATTTCTGTAAAAACTTCACAGATTGTTCTTACTCAGGAGAAGGCTGTTTAGTAATGTGTTTTTTTCCCCCTCAATACATTCTGCCATTTTTGCAGTGGGCACCATTCTGCAACATTGTCCCTAGTTTATTCTCTGCTATTTGATTTTATTCTCAGAATAACTGAAACTTAAGCACTATGTTTCTCGTGTAGCTAAAACAAATAAGGCCTCATTTTGACTCATATTTACTGTTAATAATTTTCCTTCATTGAACTGTCATTTGTCCTCCACTCCAGTCTCCTAGTATTATTCTTGTAGCTTCCTACTAAAATTTTACATTTATTTTCATACGTAAAATACAAAAAGGAGCTACTCAAAAATAAATCTGCTGTTCTTTATAAACAACAGACTTTTTTAAAAAAAATAAATAAATGTCCAGAACAAATTGACTCTGAAAAATAACACTTTCTTCCTCTTTCTGGCCTATCTTGCGGGTACAAAGATAATAAATTTAAATAATATCTTTTTGCCCCCAAATATTTGAGCTGTGAAACAATTACATTTTACATAACTGGAAATATTACATTTACAATGGTGTTCTGTTTTCTAAAGAGTTATGTTTTAAAAGTTAAAAGAAAGAGAAATTCAAGCACCACAAACACAATGAGAAAAAGATTTTAAGGAATATTCCTCATATAAAACAGGACCCATCTTGATTTCTGCCATTCTTTATGTGGTAATATTTAGCTATTGCTAAATTTATATTCAAATATTTAATTTATCTATACATATTAATAGCAATGCTGCAGGATTGCTGGCTAATACCACTGTGCTTTTTTATTATCAAATGGACTATTCTTAATAAAAATATTGGAAAAAAACCTGCAATCAAATAGGTTTGATATTCTGGATCTGTTAATTTTCAGTTCATTGCTCCTGATCTCTCTTTTAGATGGTCCAAATTAAATAGAGTAGAACCAACTATGTTTCTATGCTGAAATTGTATTTTCAGCTATTTATGATCCCAGAAGAGAGAATGTTTATCAACATTTTAAAAAAAAATCAGAATATTTCTTAGCGTTTCTTCAGTGATTGTCACTTGAAGTGAATTCTGGAGACAAATCTCACCTGAGAAGGTTATTCTTTCTCCCCCACCAATGTACCTCATGTGAAAATTCATTTGGTCTCAATAAAGGAGAATATTTGTAGCTCATTAGCTCAGGATCCCTCATTTGGTTTTCCCTGCATGTCTGAGAAGTCATGAGAAGCATAGCTGAAGAAAAGGTTATCTTTACTGTTTCAAATCACAGGTCCATCTTGATATATGTCTTCATTTGTGGACTGTCCAAGCAAATACCTCTAGAACAATATTTCTTTGCAATTTTTATATGCTTGGACTTCAATTTGTCTGAATACTGGGCATTAAAGTCCACATATCTTAATGTTGTCATGCTTGACAAAACCCTGCTTTAGAAGAATAGCAGCTCATTAAAATAAGCATGGTTCCCCATGGTTTATGTGGAAGCCTAGCAATTCAACAACATACAGTACACCCGCAAACATCAAGCATCAGCATCTTTTCAATCAAACTCTCCTAAACTGTAAGCCCAGGGAGATATTTTAAAGCAAGCAATGTAAAGCAATGAGATGAGTTAAAGTTCTCCAGCCAACGGTTAAGCTAGCTTTGTCAATAATTCAACTAATTCAGTGTGGTAGCCTTCAAAAGTGACTTTTGGAAGCTCAGGGAACTTGTCTGCCTTTCAGCTCTAACTTAGACAAACAGCAGCTTCATTTCAAGACAGCCCTATCTTCTCAGCAATCTCATTTCAGGCTTTGAGAAATGAGCAGAGATATTCAAACTCAGCCAACGTAATAGCTCAGCTTCCAAATTACTGTTCGGTGTGAAAGGCAAAGGCTCCATTAGGTGTTTGAAAGTTATGGCTCACAGTGACACTGGGAGTGCAGGACTCCAAATGAGATGGTGCAGAACCCATCAGAACCATCATCATCAGATAATTGGATGAACTACTGGCAAAGTTCAAGGGAGCCATAAAGCATTTGCCATTATTCTCAAAGATAAGACTTTATCCATGACACATAATCAAAAGGTTATTACTTTTTAAAGATAAATACATCAGGGTATGCTGAGATGTACATCTAATGAACTAAGATGAAAACCTGACCCTTGACATTATGAGATGTTACTATTAGAAGAGAAGCCATTGATTTTTTGGGGTTGGGGGGTGGGGAAAGATTTGGTCCCTTTTACTACACGGTCTGAAAATAATTGCCTTAGCTACACCATCAATTGTTTATACACTGAACTTTCTAATGCCAGAATTATCTATTTTCCCTTCCATCTGTTTCAAAGACAAAGGAAAAGAGAAAACGGCAAACTTTGAGCTTTGATGAACTTCAGAATAAATGCAAGGGTTTTATTTTGTGTGGAAGACAATATATCAGAGTGGCTAAGTATATGAGTTGTGACTCAGAGGCTCCATAACTTTAATTGTATTTCAAGCATGAACTCACATTCTGTGGACTTATACCATATGATGACCTTTCGGGTTTTGATAAAGTAGAATATAGGAATAATAATAAAATCATCTTTTTTGCAGGATCATAAAAAAGTAATATCTACTTTTAGCTCCATACAATCACTGCTATTTAAATACGTATTTATACAGAGATATCCCCCTGTCATCTATATCATCTCTCTTTTTCCCCCAGTTGATTCATTTCACTAATATCTACTGACACTCTTTGGAGCTAAGAACAGCATCAACAACACCTGAAAGGCCAAAGGCCATCACATAACTGAAATGTTGGATTTGGTTTCCTCTTGTGCACATTCATGTGAGATTGGCTCCTTTCTGGCACATCGGGAAAAATGCATGGGAACTGGTATTGTAACATGAAAAGAAGAAGAAAAAAAAACCCATAAGGATTTCATAGTATATGTAGGTCTCACACATTTAGTATTGTTCCATGGTGTATGTGTGTTTGCATGCATGTAGGTAGATGGACCACTCCTGTATTAAGACTGTGAATACTTTGAAAAAGACTTGGCACAAATGCTTTGCATTTCTGAATGATGGTAAGTTATCTGCTTTTTATTCCATCGTTATAATCATCAATTTTGTTTAGGTCACTGAGTCAGGACAAAAATGATGACGATGATGATGATGATGGTGATGGTGATGATAGAAGTGTTGACTCATGAAGGTTAAGATCATTCTTAGAGCATCTGTCTATCTATCTATCTATCTATCTATCTATCTATCTATCTATCTATCTATCTATCTATCTATCTATCTATCTATCTATCTATCTATCTATCTATCTGTGTTCTTGCTCTGTTAGCTGATGCTCCAACTGGTCTTATTACCACCTTTGCTATTAACTGGCCAGAAGCAATTATTGTTCAACCACACAGTTTAAAGGACAGAGAGGCAGCACTTATTATATTATTATGGCAACCACACTTATTCTTGCAAAGAAAGCAAAATGTGTTGTTTTTTTCCTCCAACGTAAATATGACTTCCAGGACCATTTAGACATTTCTTGCACTGCAAATATTGCTTTAATAAATATGGGCTGATATTCGGAACAACTTCTCGAGAGGTTTAATTGTTTAAATAGGTTGACTTGGGATTTGTTTTATAGTCCTCTCAAAGCACTGAACTTATTGCATTTGTGCAGTTAATATTGGAATCGGATTCACCTTTGCAGATTTCTTTCATTTTTCAGCATTCTTTGTCAGCTATGCATTCATCCAACTTAATAAGTTGAATAGGTTGCGTTTCCCAGATGCTGTCACAGTCATGGAAATGAGGTAAATAAGAGGAATGAAGTCTGGAATCCCAGGAGGTAAAGGCTCTTTCCCAGAGGGCAAAGAGACAGGGCAGCTTGGAATGTCTGGTGGGCAGGAAGAAAGCAAGCATAGATCAAAACTCGCTTGGAGAGGAGAGATACTTCTAATGTAATAGACCTGTTCCCCTGCATGAACTGCCTTTCTGATTATGTAGGACAGATGGGGAGGGAGCTAACCACCAGATTGCAAGAATACAAGGATGAGGAGACCCAAACTCATTGGTAGCCTCACATTGCAATGAACTAGGGCAGGGGTAGGCAACCTTGGCTCTTTTATGACTCGTGGACTTCAATTCCCAGAATTCCTGAGCCAGCATGGCTGGCTCAGGAATTCTGGGAGTTGAAGTCCACGAGTCATAAAAGAGCCAAGGTTGCCTACCCCTGAACTAGGGCGTACATTCAATTTCACAGCTACTAAGATTGTTGGACGATCAGACATAAAAACCACCAAGGAAATGTTTGAAGAAGCCTGAGAAACAGGCCCAGTGGTGGGATTCAAATATTTGAACCACTGGTGTGTGGATGCTGCTTACAGAAGTCCATTCTGGGCCTGGGCAACAAAAAATTAGCTATTGGTTCTGCCGAAGTGGTGCGAACTGGCTGAATCCCACCACTGGACAGGCCCCTTGTCATTCAACAGGAGTGCTGATCTACCATCAGCTTATCAGCTATTTAGGAGTTGAGGACTTGGCAGCACAAGGAAACCACAGCCAATAGCTGCCCATCAACACACCAATCAAACAATAGGAAGCCACACCCAACCAGGCACCACATAAATATGATGCATAGAGCAACCAGCACACCTTCTGGTAGAGAGAAGTTTCCTGAGGATGGGCTGCAGCATGAATCCGAAACTTCAGAAGGCTGAACCTCTAGTCACGGTGTCTGACCCAGATTGGATCCTGCAAGCAGAGACCCTCCTTAGCAATTCATAGAATCTAAAGATAAACACTTTAGTCTGGCTTGATGCTGTCCAAAGGTGAACAACAATAAAGAAGCCACTCAGAAGTAACTTCACCTGTCATTCTTGGTCCTTTGGAAATTGCACATAATTTTTATATAATGATATGGACTTTTTATTTTTCTTTTGTTTCACGGGCATAGTATAACTGTCAGTGGCACCTTCTTTGTTCAATCTATTAAATGCTTCATTAAGAGAAAAAAAGGACTTAATGGTATCTGCTGTAGATATGAGTTTGGCATCTGCCTTTGGATATAATTTATGCCTCCTACAAAATGCAACCTTCCCAAACAATCCCTCACCAATAGTAAAGTAATTATTAGGGAAACAGATCTACAATGTGCAGCCTGATGTGGAAGCATTAATCACTCTGTTCTGCATCTTGAGAAAACTATCCTTCTGGCACAGGGACAATGAGAAGCTTTCTGGAATTCATGCCGAAATCCACAAAACATGACACTAATTTAATAGAACATTTTGCTCTCCTGTCTCAGAATGAAGACATGAGTCTAGTGCCTAAGTTGAATAAAAGGCCAACTGCTTTATTCATAAACTGGAAGGATCTGAGTAAAAGATAAGCTGTATTTCTATTGATATAATAACAGTATTCCAGTAGGGGCTGCCACAAAGAAGAGGGGTCAAATTATTCTCCAAAGCACCAGAAGGCAAGACAAGAAACAATGATTGGAAACTGATCAAAGAAAGAAGCAATTTGGAATTAAGGAGGAACTTCCTGACAGTGAGGACAATTAACCAGTGGAACAGCTTACCCTCAGAAATCATGAATGCTCCATCACTGGAGATTTTTAAGAAGAGGCTAGACAGTCACTTGTCTGAGATGGTATAGGTTCTCCTGCTTGAGCATGGGGCTAGACTAGAAGATCTCCAAGGTCCCTTCCATTTCTATTCTATTCTATTCTATTCTATTCTATTCTATTCTATTCTATTCTATTCTATTCTATTCTATTCTATTCTATTCTATTCTATTCTATTCTATTCTATTCTACTCTACTCTACTCTACTCTACTCTACTCTACTCTACTCTACTCTACTCTATATTCTATTCTATTCTATTCTATTCTATTCTATTCTATTCTATTCTATTCTATTCTATTCTATTCTATTCTATTCTATTCTATTCTATTCTATTCTATTCTATTCTATTCTATTCCATATTCTACTCCATTCCATTCCATTCCATTCCATTCCATTCCATTCCATTCCATTCCTTTCCATTCCATTCCATTCCATTCCATTCTATTCTATTCTATTCTATTCTATTCTATTCTATTCTATTCTATTCTATTCTATTCTATTCTATTCTATTCTATTCTATTCTATTCTATTCTATTCTATTCTATTCTATTCTATTCTATTCTATTCTATTCCATTCCATTCCATTCCAGCCACCTGAGGCTCTTCAAATGATTTGGATTACTGGTGCCACATTTTCTTGTTTCTGGCTGTACTGACTCACTACAATTAAAGTAAAAAACACCTCAGCTGTCTTCAGAAAGCTGATATCTATATTACCCAAATGAATCCAGCATGCTTCTCCCTAGTGACTGCCTAACTAAGCTGTCGCCCTAAACCAAAAACAATCTAGTGTCTAGATTCCTGCCTTTCCCTGAACCATGTGCTGGGTTTGCACATGTTGGTAGTCCATGTTTTGATGAATCTAGAGAACGTGTCCAGCTAAAAGCAAGTAAGTCCCATTATAATCTAATGCAATGCCCAAAGATAATAAGGAAATATGTATCAAGCATGGGAAATCAGGAAATCCAGGCAGTTCAAATGAATGCAAAGGTTCATTGCAAACTTAATGTCTCTACAAGAATCTGAGCTAACCAACATTCAAAGTAAATTAGTAGGAGATAAGAATGAATTCAAGGTGGGCTGGACTTAGATCTCTTATGGGCACAAAAGGACTCGAGACTGATGATACATTTGACCCCTTCCTCATCTTCAGCATGGTCATCTCCAAAATCAAGCTCTTCTACAACTTTTTAATATCCAGAACCCAATAAATTTAATTAACATACCCATTTTAACTACAAGGGCATAAAACAAGCTGCATATTGGCACTTCACTTATTTTATTTTTTTAATAAAGTATATCATGGATCAACAAAAGAATCTGAACTTCCATCCACCCAAATTAGCAATCAGATATATTACTTTCTTGTTATATGCAGATGATACAATAATGCTCTTGAGAACACCCGCTGGATTCAAGATTTGAATACCTTCACTTATCTTTGTAAAGAGAACTAGCTGAAATCAACTATTCTAACACTAAAATAATTGCATTCACCAATCAGCCCCAAAAGTACTCCTGGACCATTAACAATCATCCCACTGAACAAGTGCATTTTTTTTTACATAGCTGGGAGTAAGTCTAATGGAAATTAAAAAGGCCCATTCTAACTGTTTCACTAAGTGCACCTGGGAATGCAGCAGTTATTTTAAGATTTCATCATTGCAGAAAAATCAGTACATACCTGCAGTGACAAAGCTGTTTGAGGTCAAGTCCTTACCTCAATTACTATATGGCACACAACTCGGACCTTGCTCACTCCTTAAACCTGTACCCTTAAAACCTGTTCAATCTAAATTTTTCAGAGCAATTTTGCAAGCTCTTCACTGTGTTTCCAACTGTTGATTACACATGGAGGCTGGAATGGTGAGAATAAAAAATAAAACATGGTGAGCTGGATCACTCTGTTGGTTGAAGCTGACACTTTTCCTTACAGGCTTAGCTCCACTGACATTAGAAAACAGTTTTCAGAGTAGGTGGAAACAAGCAGTTTACAACAAGCTATATTTGGCTATGAGCAAGTCAAGGTCACATTTAAGCAATGTCTGCTTGACACAGACTGTCAAACAGAGGCTGGTGATGCTACTCAGCTTCCCACGGCAGATAGGAGAAGATAACACCCTGGCACAGGCTATGTATTTTACGCAGCTTAATATTCCAAATCAGAGTAGGGATTTTACCTTTGCCTGATATGATGCTCTCCACTCAGCACTTCTGTCCTGAAGATACAAAAAAAAAGAAATCCTCATGTACAACTTTGTTAAAAGAAGGAGATGATTGGAATGGTATAGAGACATGCCTAGAGAGTTCAAAAGGAATGTAAAATAAAATCAACAGAAAGATACCATAGCGGCACAGAGGTTAGAATGCAGTATTGCAGGCTAACTCACTGCCCCACTGCCAGAAGTTTGATTCTGACCAGGTCAAGGTTGACTCAGCCTTCCATCTTTCTGAGGTCGGTAAAATGAGGACCCAACTTTGGTGGTGGTGGTGGGGCTGTATAGTGACTCTGTAAAGTGTTTAGAGAGGGCTGTAAAGCACTGTGAAGTGGTATATAAGTCTAGGTGCTATTGCTATTGCTATACACTTACAATAGTTTTCTTATCTGCAATTATTAGAAAGGCTTAAAGTAGGTAAAAGATTTTATGGATTTGATCCATGGAAATGAATTATATATAAATGTACTTTATGTAAGTTAGTTGTTGTTGTTTTTTACTACTTTATTAATAATTGGTTTTTTAATCTATGTCCCAAGACTGGTTTCTGCTTCTTACGTTCATCTTCTTGAAAGTTTTGATAATGGAGTTTTGCAAACACCTCATTCAAGAAAGAGCAAAGAAGCTCTCATCCCAAGAGTTATCCTACCCATTTTCAGTTTTAGGTGATAAATTAGGAGTGTCTGAGAGCTACAATTATTCCCAAGATGTAACAGAAGTTTGGTATATTCACACCTTCACTGCTTATCTTCCTGGTATAATGTTCTGTGCGGATTGAACTGATTGAGATTCTGTTGCTTTTCTCTGTATGTTTTTTTTTCTTATTTCTTAATCATTTTAACTGAGTTTTTCTGAGTTACATACACACACATGAAGCAGAACAAAACATTCTCGAGGAACAAGTTTGTGAAGAGACTTTATTGATTGAGAGAGTTGGGGACATGCCCTTCAGTAGCAATTGGGCTGGCATAATCCAAGATTGTATGTGTGTGTCTTGTAACCAGGAAGCAAAACTTTTCAACTTGCAATGTTACTCTTCTCTGATAAGAATGGCTGTCTTCTTTTGTCATGTGCCTAATATCTGCCTTGCCCAGTAGCAGAAATTACATCCACCTCCTGCTATTTATAATCCGCTCTGCCAAGTTACTTGTCAATTATGTTTTTGTCACTCGGTGCCACGCCATTCTTAGGCAGTTTATCTTTACTCTGCATTCTTGCAGCCTGTGGACCAGCGCTTTGAAGAACATCTGAAAAGCATCTCTACTTAATGATGCCAGCCAAAACTTTCGTAATTCTCCCCATTAACTGGCTCACTTTCCTTTCTTGACTATTCTTTTTTCCTGGGCGCATGTGAAATTTTGGATAAACGTGACATGTTGGAGAATGGTATCTTTCTTTTAATTCCTTGTTTTACAATGATTGAAATGTTTGTTATCACTCAGCTGAAAGGTTTTATCTGAACATTAAGAAAAGAACAGATTTTTCTCCACCTGTGGCGTTTTCTTTTTATGCCACAGCTTTGATTCGCTGTCTGATTTCCCTGAATCGGGATCCATCAGAATGGTACATACAACCCACCTCCTCTCATGCTCTCAAAGCAGGAAGATATGGATATTGCATGATGTCAGGCGTCAAACAGTGAGGTTTTACGTGATCTTTACTCTCACCTCCTTTCCTCTTTGGAGCAACGGAGATTTTTCTTTTGTCTCTTTCTACCAAGCATATATGTTATGGGGTGATCAGCTACATTGATCGTTAGTGTCAGATTGCCCACAACATGAAACTCTGATCCTTGGTTCCATTGTTGAGAAAGGTATAGCTTTATTAGAAATCAAGTGTATTGTAGCATTGCATAGCCAGAAGTGAGAGTCACGTGCCAAAATCCTTAAGTTCTCCTTTCTTCCCCCTTTGCTGTCTCTCATTGCCCACCCTAGTGTAATCAATGATGTCCATGCAAGATGTTTTAATAACGGTATGCAGCTCCATCCTTCTTCCTGCTGGGTGACCTTGGGGCAGTGCCTCAAGAAAGTACAGCCTCTACTTTCCATTCCCCAAGCATTCACCCCCTTTATTCCGCCTCCCCACAATTCATGACAGTCTGTCACTATATAGCAACTCTCCTGGCGGGTTTACAATGTCAGCTTATTCCCCTCCCCACACCCCGAACAATCTGGGCCCTCATTTTACCGATCTCAAAAGGGTGGAAGGCTGAGTCAACCTTGAGCCCCATCAGGCTTGAATGCCAGACTTTGGACAGAGTCAGCCTGCAGTACTGCATTCTAACCATAGCACCACCACCACCACTAGGATATGTAAATAGGCCTCCCTTGATGAGTTTCATCCTATTTGAGATTTCCCAGGTGTAAGTAGCAGCCATACGGTATTCTAAGAGGTTAAACTGTGAGACCTCAGTGAAAAGCAGACTGAAAATTATTCTGAATTTCCTTTCTGCAACTGCTAAGTGTCAGCTCCGGTAAAATTCCAAAATGTGTTCATTTATTTGATTTCTATAGTAGCCCATCCCAACAAACGACTCTGGGGAGGCTCATAATTTAAAACCTATATTCCAATTAAAATTTAATAAACATTTTAAAACAATACAAACAGTAAAAAAAGCGTTAAATGGTAAAAACAAAACCCATTAAAATGTCTAATTCAAAGTACACACAAAGATATCTGGCCCGTTAACAATACAGCCAGAAGGCATGTAGCACCCCAGGCTTGGGAACATTTTAGGCTTCTAGCCTGGTACTCTAACCATCAGACCAAACTGTCTCTCTGCAGTGAGCTGGCTGAAGGACAAAAACCCTCCTAGGCTCATGCATGGATAGCTTTGCCCTTAAAGCCTAAGGCAGCTCTTAAGCAAGAAGACTCTGTAGTAAAGAGCAACTTCTTGACTCATGATCTGAGCTTGCAACATGGCGACTAGCGAAGATGACCAAATCAGCAAAAAGGAAATGAATAAACCAGTCTGTCTTAGCAGGCAGAGAAATGGAGGTGAACCAGGGGACAGGCAAACTTATTTATGACTTCCCAGGGGTGAGAGCTCTATTAGCAGTGGGAAGAGAACACTTTCTCTTCTCCTGTCTGTAGCCCTTGCAGAATTCAACGGCAGCAGCAACGGTGCTGGGTGCCAGCCAAGCATTTTGTATCCAGCAAAATGCTTCCGACTGAGCATCATCTCGGGGCATTGTGGGAGAAATGATGGCCAGGATGCATTTAAACAAAGAAGAAGAAGAAGAAGTTGGGAAAATAATTCAGCAGAATCAACTATTTCCCTTATGAGATGGATTTTCTTTTTTTAAAAAAATGAAAAGATGGATCCTTGGTGCTCTCTGAGAAAAAAAAAGGAAAGGAAAGGAAAGGAAAGGAAAGGAAAGGAAAGGAAAGGAAAGGAAAGGAAAGAAGGAAAGGAAAGGAAAGGAAAGGAAAGGAAAGGAAAGGAAAGGAAAGGAAAGGAAAGGAAAGGAAAGGAAAGGAAAGGAAAGGAAGAATAAATTATAGGAAATCATTGCTCAGTTCTCAGATTAACAATTATCCTAGAGGGGGGGAAAACTTAATTTAAGATTACAAACAAAACTAACTCATGAAGATGCTATAAAATCAAATATTTACAAGCCTGGGGTGATATGTGATCAGTTCTAACATCTTGACTACAGTTGCTCCAGTCTGGTTATTTCGCTGCTTGAAACTAAGGAAACTCCATTCTAACATGTGGGTAGTCCTCAATTTACAGCCACAATTAGAGCAGAATTTCTACTGCTAAATAAGACAGGTATTAAATGAGTTGTGCCCCCATTTTATGAACTTTTCTACCATGCTTCTACCAAGCAAATCAATGTAGCTATTAAGTAAATCATGGGGTCATTATGCAATTTTTTTTAAAAAGACATTGGGAAAATAATTCAGCAGAATCGACTACTTCCTTTATGCTCTCTAAGAAGAAAAGAAAAAAGAAAAGAAAAGTTAGGGGAAAGGAAGTTAAGGGAAGGGAAGAGAAAGAAAGGGAAGGAAAGGAATTCTGCTTCCCCCCCATTGACTTTGCTTGTCAGAAGCTGGCTAGGAAGCTCGCAAATGGCGATCACATAATCCCAGAATGCTGCAACCGTTGTAAATACATACCGGTTGCCAAGTGCCCAAATTTTGATCAAGTGACCATGGAGATGCTACAACAGTTGTAAGAGCAAGGACTGGCTGTCAGTCATGTTTTTCAGTGCTGTTGTAACTTTGAACGATCGCACAACGAGCGGTCATAAGCCAAAGGCCACCTGTACAATGCTTTACAACTAATGGTTGTATCTTTATACCTACGGCGTATAACATCATCCAACGGTCTCAACCTTTTCAGCAGAAAGACATGGCTGGGGGACCTGGAGAGAAGATGCTGTCATTGCTTTCTCCATTTTCCACTTGAGAAAGTTGTAAACATTTGGTAGAATTAGCTGAGTAGCGAGAGAATCCAGAATCTGATGTTGTTGGTCTTTTTTCTTTTTTTTTTGAAGTGGTCCTTTGATGGGGAAAAAATCTGCTCCAAAGTCCTCTGTTTGCAGCCCTCCAATTACCTCCATCTCCAGTGGCTTCTGCTATGCTCCATTCATATTCATACCAGCTGCCAGTGTGCCCAGCCTTTAGCAGATAAGGGCGGTGACACTCCTTATACCATGTGTTCTGTGCTTATCCTTTGTTTATCACACATACAAGCACTCACACACACACACACACACACACACACACACACACACACACACCTTGTAATCCAGGCTAGCTGATTAAGGAAGCAACAGTACAATCAAATGGAACTTGATGTTCCTGTTTTTCTTAATAATGTTGCCTTTCATACAACCATTAAGATTCTGCATTCTAAAACCTGTCTTCTCCTGACTAAGCACCAAGGTTTTCTTTCTTTTGAAGCTGAAGATTGGTATTATCTGAGGAAGGGCACATGAGCAGAGCCGAGCAGAGCAGAACAGAACAACAGAATAGAATAGAATAGAATAGAATAGAATAGAATAGAATAGAATAGAATAGAATAGAATAGAATAGAATAGAATAGAATAGAATAGAATAGAATAGAATAGAATAGAATAGAATAGAATAGAATAGAAAATGGAAAGGATAGAAAATAGAATAGAATAGAATAGAATAGAATAGAATAGAATAGAATAGAATAGAATAGAATAGAATAGAATAGAATAGAATAGAATAGAATAGAATAGAATAGAATAGAACAGAATAGAACAGAATAGAGAATGGATAGAATAGAATAGAATAGAATAGAATAGAATAGAATAGAATAGAATAGAATAGAATAGAATAGAATAGAATAGAATAGGAACGGAACGGAACGGAACAGAATAATATTCTATCAATTATTCTATTCTATTCTATTCTATTCTATTCTATTCTATTCTATTCTATTCTATTCTATTCTATTCTATTCTATTCTATTCTATTCTATTCTATTCTATTCTATTCTATTCTCTATCACAATTAAAATCTTCACCCGACTGTACTTACTTTCAAAAGATCAAAGTTGCCTTCTCTCTCTCTTTCTTTTTCCCCTCCTCCTTATAGAAGATCAGGATTTTTCAACCTTGGCAACTTTCAGATATATATGGACTTCAGTTCCCAGAAATCTCCAGCCAGCGCACATGGTTTGAGAAACATTGCTATAGATGATAACAATGCTGATTTTTCAAGCAATCATATTAGGATGAGAGAATTGAAATATGTTCACTGTTCCAATGCAGATCCTTCTACAAAGTAGCTTGTGCCTTACTTCTCTCAGTCTGTATGTATAACTTTTGGTCACCAGATGGCAACCTTCCAAATCAGTGACTCTACTACAGCCTTTGGGCTGATGTCTGGATAATATTATTTAAAGAGAAAGCCATCAGAACTACTATTTTCATTAAGCATTACTCTAGTAATCAGAGTAATGATTTTAATCCGGCAACTTGCATTCTCAATTTGTCATAGATAATGACAGGTAGCAAAGTATCTACCACGATTAGTAGCAAAATATCTAACATGTTGAATTGCTACAGATTGCTTTGAATCATTCTTCCTTTCCTTGCTAGCTATTAAACTGTTATTTGCTTCCAGTGGGTAACTCACAGTTTGAATTCCTACAATAAGCTGAGTTATCTGTCAGCATGACTGATTCGGTTTCAGTTTGAAGAATATTGTGCTCTGACATTTGAGGACCCAGTTAGTATAGTGGTTAAGGCACCAAAAATAATTCAAGGGGTTAAGGTCTCTTATGCACTCAGTATAAATGTGAATTGTTTAGTAAATTATTAAATCAACCTACCTTACCACCCCCCGCCAAAAAATAAATATTGTTGAATTTTGTTTTTCCTTTTTTATTTTATTTTTTATTTTATTTTTCGCTGTCGTCTGTTCATCTTTGTATCCTGTCATTTTCTTTATTTTAATACCTTATAGAGCTCCATCTAGGGGTATCATTGTTTTTATTATTAGAGAAAAGAAATCAACTATTTCCCGGGCAAATTTGGATTCTGTAACAGCCCAGGCAGCCGTGTTGCTTAAAATTTCTTAGCATTCTTTGCTTCAAAAAATGGTACAAGATGGAAATTATTTGGAAACAAGATGCATTATAATGGAACTGAATTCTGCATTCAAAAGCTGTGTTGGTTAGAGGCAGATGTATTTAAAATAAACTTGGTTAGTGGTTGCTGTACATGAGAAACATGGTTTAAAGCGTTATTTGTAAAAATATGAAATGTATATATCACTGATTGAAATCTATTTCTGATATATGAATCTTCTGTAGCACTCATGATTCCCTTCCCTTCCCCCTTCCCCTTCCTCTCCCCTTCCCTTCCCTTTCCTCCCCTCCCCCCCTTCATTAATATCAGTATCTTACTGGCCACATGGCATTTTTGCCTGGATGACTGGAATGTATTAATAGGTGCCTTTATTCCCTCCAGCAGAGCATGGGAACCTAAATTGCATCATTTAGATCTTCGTTCCTGTCTTGTTAAAACTGAGATGGGCAACCTGGTGTCCTGTAGAACTTCAGGGATTTCATTTCCCAACCCGCCAGGATAAATAATAGCAAGGCATGTTACATGCTGTAGTTCAAAATATTTAGAAATTACTATGGTGACTGCCACGGCTTTAAGGAAATGGGAATGGACAATGTGCCTTGGTAAATCAGGAAAAGCAATCCAGATCGAGACAATGATTCAAATCAATTTGGAAAATCGATCCGATTCATCCAAAGCAATTTGGAGATATCCAGAGTTAGACTCAATAATTTTATCTGACTTTCCCATTTCAATTTAGAAAGTCAATTGATCCAGAGAGTTGATTGAATTGCCTTCTACCTGAATCTCCAAGGTAATCTTTTTTTTTCTTTTTTTTTTGCATAGCCTCAATGGGTCGTGTTAAATAGGCATGTTCCAATTCCCATGACTGCCTTCATATTTTTAAACCACAAAGATCAACCTGAAGCCTAGATAGGTTCATGAATCAGAATATTAATAGTCAACCAGTAGAACAGGAAGGCCAGAATAGTAATTAGGTTTTATGAAGAGCCCATGTATTTAAGAGGCAAAATCTTTAATCATGACAAGAAAGAAACAACGATAGTCACATTGATCTGAAAGAAATCCAATATTTATGGTAGAGGAATACTAGGACCAATTTGTTTAGGCTGCAGTCAGACACAGGATATATAAGCTTCCTTCCTGTTCCCAGAACAGGAAACAAAGTAGTATTAACCGGCTATGAAGCACCATCAGATATTCCTTTTTTTGGTTCTGCCTTGCAAACAAGAACAAATAGGAAGAATAAGGCTTTGAATAAGGCTCTTCTCTCAGGCTTTGAACTGTATCCTTAGAGCTTCTAGTCCTGTGTTATGATTCAAGCAATGCTATTCTAAGATCAGTCTTACATTTCCTTTACCACAAAAAGAGGCTTCTGTTTCCCTACATCTGAGGTAGCAATAGCAATAGCACTTAGACTTATATATCACTTCATAGTGCTTTACAGCACTGTCTAAGTGATTTACAGAGTCAGCCTTCTGGCCCCAATAATCTAGGTCCTCATTTTATTGACCTTGGAAAGATGGAAGGCTGAGTCAACTTTGAGCTGGTCAGGATCAACCTCCCAGCAGTGAGCAGAGTCAGCCTGCAATACTGCACTGGGCCACCAAAGACTCCAGAGAAAAGATTGCAAGATGGCTGGCTGGCTGGCTGGCTGGATGGATGGATGGATGGATGGATGGATGGATGGATGAGAGGGAGGGAAGAAGGAAGGAAGGAATACTCTTGGTCATTCTTCTTCTCCGTTTAGGTAAGAAAATATCTCTGAAATGATATATTTTCTTCAGTGAGGCATGGATTGTCTAGTAATAAATGAAACTGACCATCAAATAGTAGAGGTACTTGCATTTCAATGCAAAGTAGCAACTTTGTAGAAATAGATTTTTGGAGAATGATAACCACTAAGGAATTAAATAAAGCTACCCCTCACCAAGGCTCCTCCATGGTTTTAATCCTGATCCAAGATGTGGTGATAAATGAGTTGTTTCATGCCACATAAAGTTTAGTTTCTCATGGGGCCGAGACACAAGAGGAAGTCAAAATCAAGATCTCCATCTCTAGCAGGAACCTACAGTAGTAATGGAAAGGAACTTTTCTGAATTGCCCTGATTTAACTCTGAGAAAGTGGGGTACACACTCGAAAGAAATCTAAGAAGCTGCCACAAAGAAGAGGGGAACCACCAATTCTCCCGAGCAGCTGAAGACCAGACAAGAAGCAACGGATGGAAACTAATCAAGGAGATAAACAACCTAGAGCTAAGCAGAAATTTCCTGACAAGGAGAACAATTAATCAGTGGGGACAAATTGCCTTCAGAATTGTGGGTAGTCCAACACTGGAGGTTATTAAGAAGACATTTGTCTGAAATGGTATAGAGTTTCCTGCCTGAACAAGGGGTTGGACTAGAAGACACCCCAGGTCTCTTCTGACTCTGTTATTCTGTGAAAATCTGCTATTGTGCCAGCCTTGTTATATCATGATAGTTTGATTCCTCCCAGGCTTTGCAAACAAAACCATCAATTTAGTTTAGTCAGAATGCCATTAATTAGTAAAGCGCTGATGAGGCACAAAACATAGATCTTTCCAAAGTGTGAAGATGACAGTAAGCTGATTGTGCAGGTTTGCAAAAACTGATCTTTGCAGCTTAGCCCTCACTGTTGTATGTCATAGATATAGAAATATATATATATATATATATATATATATATATATATATATATATATATATATATATATAAACACACTGTATGCAACAATATACATTCCTACTGCAACCTGCTTGAGGGTAGGATGGGATTGAATTGATGCGACCTGCTATTGCAGATCCCATCACTTCTCTGTTTCTTTCAGGTAAACTTGCAAAAAAAAAAGAATCCTGGAGGTCTCTGATCTGATCATGCTGGGTGAGTGACTCTGCTTCCTGGTGGTGCTTTACTTTTCAAAAGCCACATGTTTTCTCACCTAACTGCTGTGAAAAGCTTGCTGTAATTTGGTGGCAAACATTCAGATAAATACCTTATTCTACAGTAATGTGAAACGTTGGGTAGGTAAGCTGCTTAGCACAAAATAGTAAGGTGGGGAAGAGATGTTGCAGACTCCCTTCAGTTAAAGAATTCTGACTGGCAGGGTCCAGGAAGAGCCCCTTCTTTGATGTTGCCCCCACCCTGTGGAATATTTCCCTCCCCCACCTCCGTATATGAGACAGGCCCCCACACTCCTGGCCTTCCAGAAAGGAATGAAAGCATGGCTCTGCAGCCTTGCCTGGGAAGCCCAGAGGAACATGCATCCAGGGGGCTGGCTAGCCCCCTAAAGGCCCTCCCTTCGCCTTTAAATTAATCTGTAACCGTTTTAACCGCTTCATTTAATCAGTCATCATTTTGATCATGTAAATCGCCCATGCTTCTTCTTTAAACGTTCAACTTTTATATAGTGTTTTTTATATTTTAATATTTTACTGCATACCAGCCAAGAGACCCTCCATGCTTCCAAAAATGTGATAAATAAATGAATGGATAAAATAAACAACTAAGTAAGTAAATAGAATTTGTACAGGTGTCTCCACTGAAGGGGAGCAACACTGCTTCAACCTTACTGTAATGGTGAGAAAAGGATGGTGTCCATTTCGGAGACTCGTTCTATTGGAACTTGGTGATTCAGTGCAAATAAGAAACTTGCTTTATTGATTCAACATGTATTGTTTGGCAAAAGATTCATTGCCGGGGTCTTCTGTTTAATTCAGCGTTCAACTCTCCAATGCCTAGAAACCCATTGTTTACTGATTTGCACAATTCCACACTTGATCTTGTCCAGAGATACATAGTTTTTGTCTACCTCTACACATACAAAGAGCTTGATGTTTTTTTGGGATGTATTTAATTTTCTTTCTTAACACTGCTTTAGATTCTCATTGTGGAGCCTTTCACACCGTTGCCCATCACAAATTCTCAATTTATGGGTACATTTGGAATGGGTGATTTAAAGAGTATTGATGGCTGGTTTTTTAGCCCTAGGGTCAGAATGCATAAAGCACTGAGGTCAGATAGCAGAATCTTTATTTACTGCAAAGTTCTTGCCTAGATTTACGTCACAGTGGAAGAGTCATCATCAACATCTCTCTACATGATAGCAGTGTTCCAGTATTTGAGGGGCTGCCACAAAGAATAGAGGGTCAAACGATTCTCCAAAGCACCAGAGGGTAGGACAAGAAACAATGTTTGGAAACTGATCGAAGAGAGAAGCAACCTGGAATTCAGGAGAAACTTCCTGACATCTTCACTGATGTTGACATGTACCAATCATATTTGACTTCTTATCTCATTTTGCCTGCTGACTCTACCTAGAAACCAGAAATTTGCATTATAGTTTAAAAAACAATGCGCCTTTTAGATGAGTAACTCAGTTGCCCATTCTGACTGGATTAAATATGACCAAATGGACAGAGGAAGACCAACGTTACCAGCCAGAGAAGCCTTAAGGGGCATTTGCCATTATCATAAAAAAATGAATGTCTTTCTAGAGAGCTGCATTTCTGGAAAACCATCAACCAGCATAAGCCATGATCATTTAGGAAAAACACACGTACACAAATAGCAAAAATAACATTTTCTTCCCAATGAGCATTTCAGCTTGAAAAGTATTCAGGCCAGGATTAACTCCATGTTAAAGTCAAATATGTAACAGGAGAAGCTTTCCCTTTTTTGCACATTAAAAGGCTGCTGGTACTGTCACAGTAGGAGCTTTCTTAAGTGTTGGGCTACTGACAAAAAGCTTGTAGGCAATTCAGAAGTCACACATCAGGCTTCATTGCTTATTCTGTTAGTCCTCTCTTTCTCCTCCGTTCACCTCTTTCTCTCTCTACTCCTCTCCTTCTCTTTCCTCTCCAGGATAATCACTTCACATCCTCTCCACACAAACCAAAATTAATTTGGGTGAGACTAAAAACACTTTATAAGGAGTGGTTTGAATGATGAAAACAGGCAATTATAAATGTTGTTGTGCCGTCACTCAACAACCAGCTTGAATACATTTGTCTGCAACAATTCGAAGGATATGAAGTCATTGAAATGATACCACTACTACTTTGCCATTAGAAGACCAGCAGGAGATTTACATGCATCGGTCACAACTGGGTATAAAATGACATCAGAGACCAGAAGTTGACCTAAGGCTGGTCCCCAAAATCAATGCTTTTTTTCTTACTATAAAGGAGTTAGCTTGGAATATGTAAGAATGGGACACTATTTAGGAAAGAGGGAATGGTGACAGGTGTTGATAAAACTTGATTTTGTCAAATAAATGGATTGAACAGTGAACCAGAAAGCCTGAGGGGTGAACAGGGTGATCTTAATTGGTTATGCCATTGCTGCTTCCTCTGGTCTCATCAGGATTCTGAGAGCTGAAGTCCACAAGTCTTAAAGTTGCCAAGGACACCCCTGGTCTAACTAAAGAATGGTTAAACTTGGATTTAGCAAGTTGCAGGAATTCAGAAACCAAGCCAACATACTAATGCATAATCATCTGGGAACAGAGTAGTGCATTAATACAGACAGTGCATCTTGTTGAGCTGGATTTAATGATAGCTATGTTGTAGTGATAGGGATGCGGTGGCTCAGTGGGTTAGGACACTGAGCTTGTCGATCAGAAGGTCGGCAGTTTGGCGGGTCAAATCCCGACTGCCGCATAACAGAGTGAGCACCTGTTACTCGTCGTAGCTTCTGCCAACCTAGCAGTTCGAAAGCACGTAAAAATGCAAGTAGAAAAATAGGGACCACTACGGTGGGAAGGTAACAGCGTTCCGTGCGCCTTTGGCGTCTAGTCATGCCGGCCACATGACCACGGAGACGTCCTCGGACAAGCGCTGGCTCTTTGGCTTTGAAACGGAGATGAGCACCGGCCCCTAGAGTTGGAAACGACTAGCACGCATGTGCGGGGGAACCTTTACCTTTACCTTTTTATGTTGTAGTGATATGCAGGTTCTGAGGTTTTGCTGGTAAAAAAAATACAGGAAACCAGAATTCCAGGTCAACAGTAGGAATCCAGTGTTGTCTTTCAGTCTTCTTCCACTTCCTTTCTACTCAAGTTGTAGGGTAAAGGCCTCCTGTTAAAAAAAAGTGGTGGACATCCAGACAGCACAGAGGTGTAAGAGACAAGCAAGCAGCCCTGGGGATGGAGTTCAATGGATTATAAGTTTGGAGTTTTGTGTTGCCACCAAGTCCAGCCCCCTTTGAATTCCATTGACCCTGGTTTATTGCTAATTTAGTACTGTCAGTTGACCAGATTATTGTATATAGGCTTATGTTGCAACTCCTATGAATGGTCCTGATACTTTGCACCTGACATACAGTACTTACACCTTCTCATCTCTAGCTCTGCTTTTTTCTACCTACACAGCTTATTTCCAGTTTGTTACTTGATTGTTCTTCCAATCTCTTCTTCAGCATTTCCCTCCTAACATACACTGGTGTGTGAAGCTTCTTTGGAATAGAAGCCTACACCCAGATAGTTATTATTTTGAAAACCCATCACTTGCCTATCCATCTCTGAGCATGAAACAAGAAGCAATTGTGTACAACTGCAAAGATCACACCACGTAAGGCAGCACCTAATCGATTAAGAATGCAGACTTATTAACCAAGCACGATGACAGCTAATCAATAAAGCTTTACCCTGGTTCACCTGTACTATCAGTTTTGGGAGGTATTTTAAACAAATATCCCTTCCAGGCTGAATGATGAAGCTATTCAGATTCTGTTTGCTGGTTTGAGAACAAAAAGCAGCCTTTTATAAATGTGTTTTCTTAAAATATGTCATTTCTGTCCAGTTTGCTGTGCAGAATAAAGTTAACAACAATTAACAGGTTTCTAAATGTAATTGTAGTAGTGTTGTAAGTCTGGGCTGAAATTGAACATAATTCTGAATTTGGACTATCTGCACATACTCAGAATTCAAATAGTAGTGTCACTATCTGAAGTCAAGTCTGAAACTCCATGGTTTGGGTTGGCTAGCTATACCAACAAAGTTGTTATACTTGATTCATTCTCTCTCTCTCTCTCTCTCTCTCTCTCTCTCTCTCTCTCTCTCTCTCTCTCTCTCTCTCTCTCTCTCTCTCTCTCCCTCCCTCCCTCCCTCCCTCCCTCCCTCCCTCCCTCCCTCCCTCTACATCTACATCTACATCTACATCTACATCTACATCTCCATCTACATCTACATCTCCATCTCCCATCTACATCTTTGCACTGTTACTTTCCCACCAAAGTGGTACCTATTAATCTACTTGCATCTGCATGCTTTCAAACTGCTAGATTGGCAGGAACTGAAGTTAGGATGGGAGCTCACCCCATTGTGTCATGCTTGGGTGTCAAATTCCAGATGACAAGCCCGGTGTCCTAACCACTGAGCCACTGTATATACAGTACATGCACACACACACACACACACACACACACACAACACACACACACACACTCCAAATATTGATTTCTTTATTACTCATCAAGTACAATGTTATTTTTTTTAAAAAGGTAAGGAAAATAAAAAGGACAAAGAAGGCATTTAACAACAATTCTACAGTAGCATTGGGTGATGTCTCAGCAATCATTTTGCTAAGAGGCGGCTCCATAAGGGACCATGGATAAAAAACTGAAAGGCAATGGAAATTATCTTTTCTTCCATGCTCAACTTTTCTCACCAGGTTTTCCTTTCCTAGATTTTTTCACAGGAAATATAAATGCACACAGGACCCCATGCTTTCAGCTATCTTACTCATGAACAAATGAAATATCAGTGCCAAGGACTGCATTGATATACAGTATATATATATAAATTCATTCTGCCTTCCAGGCAGTATCTATTTCTCCATATGCAACATCAACAATGAAAAGCTCCTCCTTTGCAACAAAACAAAGACAAAACTGTCTATTAGATATTGATTGTTGCAGAAGGGGGAAAAAAAGGCAGGGAGAAAAAAGAGATAATATAACAAGTTCATCATATCTGTCTGAACATTCCTGAGAGTTGGAGAATGTAGAAGCAGTGCTTTGAAATAGCACATTCTTAGATGGGGGAAAAAAAATCAAAGAAATTATGTTTTAAATCAATCAAGGCTTTAGCATTTTTAATGGTGCAAACCTATGATATACGCCAATACGAAAGTGACTCCTGCTATTATATATTTGGTTGTCTTGTCATCTTTCTTCTAGTTTCTATGCTGTTTGTATCCAGGATGAAAGGAACCTGAAAATCTGCATGAGACTTTTAGGCTGCCAGAGACAAAGAAGCTTATTTTCTTTTGGGAGAACATATTCCTACAAACTCAAGATTTTGACAATTCCTTACTTACAGTGAGCAAGGGATAGGTCCTAAGCCTGTTCTAGGCTGCAACATGCCAAAACAAGGCAGCCTCCATTGATATGGATAGACGGATGGAAAAAAATAGATCAATGAAATGATCGGTAATAGCTAGATAATGACACCATATCCAAACCTCACAAAACTCTCTGCTTTCATGAGCTTCCATGAAATTTTGTCTATGCATAAACTTGTCTGAGGGAACCTGCAACCCCAAAAGGTGGCTGAACTTGACATAGCATCTTAGATTAGGGTGGATAGCTTTGGAACCAATTGTTTTTTGAAAAACCACCTTTGGGACAACCATGACCTGGATGATGGAGAATCTCCATAGACATTTGGAACCAAAAGGTATTTGATTGAATAATTAAAAAGGTAAAGTTTCCCCTGCACATGCGTGCTAGATGTTTCCAACTCTAGGGGCCGGTGCTCATCTCCGTTTCAAAGCCAAAGAGCCAGCGCTTGTCCGAGGACATCTCCGTGGTCATGTGGCCGGCATGACTAGACGCCAAAGGCGCACAGAACGCTGTTACCTTCCCACCGGAGTGGTCCCTATTTTTCTACTTGCATTTTTACGTGCTTTCGAACTGCTAGGTTGGCAGAAGCTGGGACGAGTAACAGGCGCTCACTCTGCTATGCGGCACTCGGGATTCAACCCGCCAAACTGCCGACCTTCTGATCGACAAGCTCAGCGTCCTAACCCACTGAGCCACCGCATCCCAATTGAATAATTAGGTGCTATTAAGTTGATGTGTCAACTCTCAGTGACCATATAGCAAACCTTGTACAAGATGATCTGCTCAATCTGGCCCTTCAGGTCTTCCCTTGCCTCTTTAACTGAGGCACCTTCATGCTGGTCACCTTCCTTTTTCATTCCATTTTTCTTAGCATTATAGACTTTCCAAGAGATGAGCTAAAATAAGACATTGGATACCATATGAACCTATGACATGCAATATATTCTCCCTTAATTTTCTGCTTTTGCCCTTCTGGTCTATGTGTCTAAAAAGAAAACCATTGCTACAACTATAGAAATATAAAACTAGATTACAGATAAGGTAAAGGTAAAGGTTCCCCCGTACATGCGTGCTAGTCGTTTCCGACTCTAGGGGCCGGTGCTCATCTCCGTTTCAAAGCCGAAGAGCCAGCGCTTGTCCGAGGATGTCTCCATGGTCATGTGGCCGGCATGATGGGGGGATCGGGGGCTATTTATTAGGTTTTAAATATCTATTTTAGTATGTGGGCATTTATTTAATTTAGTTTTAACTTTTGTAATTTGTATTTTTATTCTTGCCCTGTTCACCGCCCTGAGTCCTGCGGGAGAAGGGCGGTATAGAAATATTATTAAATAAATAATATAAATAATGACTAGATGCCAAAGGCGCACAGAACGCTGTTACCTTCCCACTGTAGTGGTCCCTATTTTTCTACTTGCATTTTTACGTGCTTTCAAACTGCTAGGTTGGCAGAAGCTGGGACGAGTAACAGGCACTCACTCTGCTACGTGGCACTCGGGATTTGACCCGCCAAATTGCCGACCTTCTGATTGACAAGCTCAGCGTCCTAACCCACTGAGCCACCACGTCCCTTAGATTACAGATATATGTTGTTAATCTGCATATAGGGGCATGATCGGTGGTGGGATTCAGCCGGTTCGTGCCAACCTTGGCAGAACCAGTAGCTAATTTTTGTTGCCCAGGCCCATAATGGACTTCCAGAAGTGGCATCCACACAGAGAATCGGATGTTCTCATATTTGAATGCCACCACTGGGCATGATGGCTCAGCAGTGAAAGACTCTGAGCTTGTTAGCTGGAGAGCAGACAGACAGAGTTCAAGATCTGAGTTCTGTGCAATGAGTGGGAGCACATGTTACTCTCCCCAACTCCAACCCACCCAACAGCTCGGAAGCATGCAAATGCAAATAGATTAATAGGTACCACTTCAGTGGGAAGGTAACAGTGTTCCATTCTGTGCACCTTTGTTGTATAGCCATGCTGTCCACTTGACCACAGACATTGCCTTCAGGCAATGCTGGATCCTTTGGCCAAGAAACAGAGATGAGCACCATGCCCTAGAGTCAGACATGACTGTCAAGGAAAACTTTTATCTTTTTTTAATCTGCAGATATTGAAACTCTTTTGGCGTCCATGGAATACAGCTACAAAAAAAAAACAACCAAAAAAAAGTCCTTATTATCTGCATCTCATTGCAACTGCATTCTAGTCTTACCGGAACACACTTTTCAGCCTTGAAAAGAACTGTTTTAACCTTGTTGTGAGCACGTTTGCTCATTAAGAGGTAAAACATGAAGATTCTGTTATCTCTTTTCCTCTGCTTGAGATAAGAACATGAGGTTAGAATTTTGACCGAAGGATGCCTTTGATCATGAAATGACTTATTCTTCAATTGAAAGAGGTGAAAAGCTCAAAGTTGGCAAACTTCCTTTGCTGATTGGCAAATATAATAGAATAAACTATACAGAGATTGAGGTCAGCCAATGATGGATTGCCTTCAAGCTTAATAATGAGACATGAACTTAAGTCCCCCAAAAGGGGGGGGGAATGGATATCTGAGATCTGGCCTTAGATATTTTTTATACTAACATAAAGGATCATGGAAAGTCTATGAAAGAGGTGTTGGATGCCAAAATGTTATTTTATTAAACTTGTACCCTCTTCTGGTTTCTTTCCATTTTTTTTAGAACCCATAGCTAAATGTTAACAAAGCAAATGGTAACATTATAAATTATAATCAAAATAATCCCACAAAGATATTGATCATTTTTTCCTGTAAAAAAATGAAGAAAAGAAAAAGAGATTCCTGGTGTTTGGTAAGGGTGTAAGATCAACCTTTCAGCTTTTGAGGAGATTCTAAAGCAGATTTGATGTAGCTGGTGAATGGTTGTGTAACGCCCACAATATCACAAAACTTTGCTGCCTAAGATTTTAGGTAAGAAAGATCCACCATTGGATTTAAAAGTCATAAATAATCTTTTTCTTCTCCTTATAAGTAATGGGAATGAACTCAGTCCAAGATGTTAGAAAGAAGGTAAAGAATATCCAGTCTCTTCTGGAAAAGTGAGCACATTTTGATTTAAAGTCCACAGATAAGCTCACCACAAGTGCGCATTCACACTTTCAGACACAAGGACCTGAACTTATGAATGATATACATCATTCATCCAAATCAGAGAATGTTAATTTTCCACCCAAACGTTTATTATTTTATTTACAGTACAGGCTTGGTCAACTCCTTTGGTTGGTTTTTGCAAAGAAAGACAAACAAAAGCCTAACATAAAAATTTAAAAGTTATCACAGTGTAAGGCCAGTGCTGAAAAAAACAGATAATCTCTTCTATCTGACAGGAATTCCTACTGGACTGTGAAATTTTATTTTAAAGAAACTTTATGCCAAAGGTTTTCAGCTGTGCTGCAGAACTTATGAAAAGGTCATAATGGAGCAGATCACCAGTTCCACCAGGATGAGTAAGATACCATGAACAACCAAGTAAAGACTTTTGGAGGCATACAGGTGGAGGAAGAATAGACAGAACCTTGTGGCAGAGTTAAGAGAGGACTCAGCCTAGAATCGTTGTGTATCCACAAACTCTCCAATCCATCCCTCCTTGAATTCCATTAATGCTTATCTAGCACCACTTTAGTTTTGACTGCTAGTTGACCAGATTCTTGTTTATAGACTTGAGCAATAAATCTTCTGAATGTATGATCCTGATTCTTCAGGCCTGACAGTACATGTCTCATTTTTGGGATTGTCTCAAAAGAGGAAATCCTTTCCAACTGACTTCAAGAGGATCTTCCCTGACATTGACATTGCTCTGGGATAGACATCAAAATTGTTCAAAAGTTACTACAAGTCAAAACCTTCACACCTTTGACATACCCATTGGTTACAGTATTTATATCTTCAGCCACAGGATATTTGGATTTATCAAAAGAAGGTGTGTAGGTTTCCTCAAGAATAAGTGCTTTATTTTAAGAATGTTGAAAATAGTATTTTCAAGATTTTGCAACAACTGAAACATTATTTGAATTGTTTCTGCTTGAATATTTCATGAATAAAATTAATTGGGATCACAATGTTGCTTATTCAAGGTTACTGTTGCACATTGTTTCCTAATTAGTTTTACTCATTAACAATTTAACCACAGGAATACACACACACACACACACACACATACATATACATATACACATACATATATACATATATAGATACATATATACATATATACATACATATATGCATATACACATACATATATACATATATATATATACATATACACACATACATACACACACACACACACACACACACACAAATACTGCAAAATTTTGGAGAGGAAAGAAACAAATTCAGGTTTTTTTTTGTTTTTTTAAAAACCAAACCTCTGTAAAGCTAATTAATTAGTTGTAAATATTTTATCATGTCTTAAAGAAAAGAGTCTTTTATCTGAACATTGTCTATGATGAGAAGATTATCAGTACATATAGCTGGTTGGATTGTGACTGTTTAGTAAATTGTAGCAATCAAGAACTTCATCGGTCCCTTCCAACTTTGCTATTCTGTATTCTGTTCTCTAAGTAAATAAATCTGTGGAGCTGAAAGAGAGAGAGAGCTGCATCATCAAATACAAAAATCTCTTGACCATTGGATAAGTACCAGGAGAATCAGGAGATCCAGGCAGTTCACATAAGTATAAAGATTTATTGTAAGCAGAACTTTTAACTACCGAACTAATGGCCAAGGGAAATTAGCAGGAGATAAGATCAGAAGTGAGCGCCTGTTACTCGTCCCAGCTTCTGCCAACCTAGCAGTTCGAAAGCACATAAAAATGCAAGTAGAAAAATAGGGACCACTACGGTGGGAAGGTAACAGCGTTCTGTGCGCCTTTGGCGTCTAGTCATGCCGGCCACATGACCACAGAGACGTCCTCGGACAAGCGCTGGCTCTTCGGCTTTGAAACGGAGATGAGCACCGGCCCCTAGAGTCAGAAATGACTAGCACACATGTGCAGGGGAACCTTTACCTTTTACCTTAAGATCAGAAGAAGTTTCAAGGTGGGCTGGACTTATATCTCCTGTGGGCACGAAGGGACTGATGACTTATAACATGTCTGACCCCTCCCTCAGGCTCAATCTGAGGGGCAGGGGGGTGGGGGTGGGGCAGGGGGTTCGCCATCACTGTAATATAAGAATGAACCTAACCCATACCATTAAATTGGACTTCTGGACAGCCTTGTGTCCAAACAACTCCTGACTTTTCATAAAAGCCTTAAGACCTAGCTCTGCCAGATGTCTTGGGGACCCAATGTGGGGGTTTCAAACTGGAGGTGGTTGACCAATTAAAAGTAATCCCACCTGTCTTCCCCCCCCCCAGTGTCCAGTTCCTTCCTTTGCCATCTCTTATTAATGTTTTTACCTGCTTTGTTATTTTATAATTGATTATTTTAATATTTTTTTTAAAATGTTTCTATCTTCCAAGCCACCAAGAGTTGATGGGTATGAAGTGAGCAGCAAATAAATTTCATAATAAATACATTTTAAAATGTCCAGGAGTAGAGTCAGAATGTTTCAATTCTGTCTCCTTTTATCAAAAAGCTCCTTTGCCAGTTCTTTCCCTCCAATATTTTTCCCCCAAGGGGAAGTATTGATTAATGGACTGTGATTTATAGGTGTGTTGCATGAAAAGCCCATTTTGTTCTTCTTGAAAGAGGAAGCACCACATGAGATGTGAAATTGTTAGCATTAAAGGTCCTTTTGGACCCAGCCGGTGTGATAGTTTTATTAAAAATGTGCCGATTAGCGGCTTTATTTTCTGCCATTTGCGAATGCTTTTCTCTGACCTTTTATTGCAAAGGAACTGTGGATCCATTGGGAAAGTACAGACTGTTATCGGGAAGTTGAATAAATCTTCATAAATTTTTACGGGATATTACAAACCAGAGTTATCTTATTGCTACCCAATCTGATCCTAAACTGTAATGATTCCGATTATTTTTTCATACGGCCCTTATTAAGGTAGCTCTGGAGAACTCCTAAAATAAGAGAAACTACAGAGAGAGCATTGATTCAGACTACTGTGAAGCTCGCATTTTACTGGGAGATAAAAAGATTTTAAGGAACGGATTACTAAAAATTAATCTGATCTTAATTAAGGAAATGAGCTTAGGTTAAGAGCAGTGGGCTGAGATCTCAATAGCAATCTTGTAATATTTAATAGAATAACAAAATAACAGAGTTGGGAGGAACCTTGGAAGTCTTCTAGTCCAACCCCATGCTCAAGCAGGACAGCCTCTAACATTCCAGACAAATGATTGTCCAATCTCTTCTTAAAAACCTCCAGTGTTGGAGCATTCACCACTTCTGGAGGCAGGTTGTTCCACTGGTTAATTGTTGTCACTGCCAGGAAATTTCCCCTTAGTTCCAGGTTGGTTGTCTCCTTGATTAGTTTCCATCCATTGCTTCTTGTCCTGTCTTCAGGGGCTTTGGAGGATAGGTTGACACCTCCCCACTCTTCTTTGTGGCAGCCCTAAAAACACTGGAACAATTAGTTTCCTTTCGGCCTGTGCAGTGAGTCTTATATTAATCAATTACAATTATTAATTAATTATCAATAATTAATTTTACTGATCTTCCAATCACTCGAGGCTGTGGCTTCAAAACCAGCTTGATTTCAGAATCGTCTTATTTTTTATTTTATTTTTTAAATCTTGGAGAAGCTTCAAGGCCTCAACAGTCAAACAGAAAGGAGAGCAGAAATGAAAAGGTGTAGAATTTCCCTGTCATGGCTTTCAGGTTTCTGATCAAAATCAGTGTCAAATCTAGCCATAACACACACTGGTAAATTCTTATTTCCTATTCAATAGCACCTCTGCACTACATCCTAGGAGTCATTTTGCTGTAGTGGGTGGGCATAAGGCTACAAACTAGGAGAGTGGGAGTTCTAGTCCAACCTTAGGCACAAAGCCTTGGGCAGTCATTCTCTCTCAGCCCTAGGAAAGAAGCAATGACAAACCACTTCTGGGGAAAACAAAATTGCAAAGAAGACTACGGAGATTTGTCCAGGCAGCTGCTAAATCAATCAATCAATCAATCAATCTGAACTGCAAACTATTAAATAACACTTAGTCCAATTTTGGAGAGTTTTGAACAGAAAAGCAGAAGCATATCCTCTTTAGCTAGTCTGCTTTTTGTTTAACCTTTGATTGCATTGATCACTATTTTTGAAGGTCATGAGATAACACCAAAATATGGAATTCAAAGTAGTATTAAGCATTTTGATACTGTGCAGAATGAACTTCTCTCCACTCTGGAAGAACTTTTAATCCTTGCTTGCGTTATTCAAAGCTTCAATTTCAAATACACAGAGAAGGTCTATCCATCAAGAGATGGAAAAAAAACAAGCCTCAGACAAGAAAAAAAACACACCGTTATTTACTAGGGAGCAAGTGTAAAAATTAATGTAGCAGGACTTTCCTCTCCCCCATTTCTCCTCTTTCTGGGCAATTTGGAAATGTAATGAACCTGATCTGATTTTTATTCATCTCACACTGAACTGCAGAAATGTGAAAGAAAAAAATAATAATAATCATAATTTAAAATAACAGCTTTTGTGTTGTCCTTTCAGGCCTTCTCATATTTTTGAAGCAATTCTAATAATATTTTAAAACAATTCTAATATATATATGTTTGTGTGTGTGTATATATATATATATATATATATATATATATATATATATATATATATATATATATATATATATGTGTGTGTGTGTGTGTGTGTGTGTGTGTGTGTGTGTGTGTATATGTATATATGTATATATATATGTATATGTATGTATGTACTGTCTGAGGAAGCTTTGCAAATAGCTGAGGAAAGGAGGGAAGCGAAAGGCAAGGGAGAAAAACATAGATATGCCCAATTGAATGCAGAATTCCAGAGAATAGCTAGAAGAGATAAGAATGCCTTCTTAAATGAACAATGCAAAGAAATAGAAGAAAACAATAGAATAGGGAGGACCAGAGATCTTTTCAAGAAAATTGGAGAGATGAAGGGAACGTTTAATGCAAAAATGGGCATGATAAAGGACCAAAATGGCAGGGACCTAACAGAGGCAGAAGAGATTAAGAAGAGGTGGCAAAATTACACAGAAGAACTATACAAGAATGAGCTTAACGTCCCTGATAATCACAATGAGGTGGTCACTGACCTCGAGCCAGACATCCTAGAATGTGAAGTGAAGTGGGCCTTAGAAAAGCTGAGCAACAACAAAGCTAGTGGAGGTGACAGTATTCCAGCTGAGCTATTCAAAATCTTAAAAGACAGTGCAGTAAAAGTGCTACACTCAATTTGCCAGCAAATTTGGAAAACTCAACAGTGGCCACAGGATTGGAAAAGATCAGTTTACATTCCAATTCCAAAGAAAGGCAGTGCCAAAGAATGTTCAAACTATCGCACCATTGCACTCATTTCTCATGCTAGTAAAGTCATGCTTAAAATCCTACAAGCTAGACTTCAGCAGTATGTGGATCGAGAACTACCAGAAGTACAGGCAGGATTTCGAAGAGGCAGAGGAACTAGAGATCAAATTGCCAACATACGCTGGATCATGGAGAAAGCTAGGGAGTTCCAGAAAAACATCTACTTCTGCTTCATTGACTATGCTAAAGCCTTTGATTGTGTGGATCATAACAAACTGTGGCAAGTTCTTAAAGAGATGGGAGTACCAGACCATCTTATTTGTCTCTTGAGAAACCTATATGCGGGTCAAGAAGCAACAGTGAGAACTGGACACGGAACCACTGATTGGTTCAAAATTGGGAAAGGAGTCCGGCAAGGCTGTATACTGTCGCCCTGCCTATTTAACTTATATGCAGAGCACATCATGAGAAAGGCAGGGCTAGATGAATCAAAAGTTGGAATTAAGATTGCCGGAAGAAATATCAACAACCTAAGATACGCAGATGATACCACTCTAATGGCAGAAAGTGAAGAAGAACTAAAGAACCTCTTGTTGCAGGTGAAGAAGGAGAGTGCAAAACTTGGGTTGAAACTTAACATTAAGAAAACCAAGATCATGGCATCTGGCCCTCTCAATTCCTGGCAAATAGATGGGGAAGAAATGGAAGTAGTGACAGATTTTATTTTCCTGGGCTCCAAGATCACTGCAGATGGGGACTGTAGCCAAGAAATTAAAAGACGCTTGCTCCTGGGGAGGAAAGCCATGGCAAATCTAGACAGCACACTAAAAAGCAGAGACATCACCCTGTCAACAAAAGTGCGTATAGTCAAGGCTATGGTCTTCCCAGTTGCAATGTATGGCAGTGAAAGTTGGACCATAAGAAAGGCTGAGCGCCAAAGAATTGAGGCCTTTGAACTATGGTGCTGGAGAAGACTCCTGCGAGTCCCTTGGACTGCAAGGCGATCAAACCGGTCAGTCCTAGAGGAGATCAATCCTGACTGCTCTTTAGAAGGCCAGATCCTGAAGCTAAAACTCAAATACTTTGGCCACCTAATGAGAAGGAAGGACTCACTGGAGAAGAGCCTAATGCTGGGAAAGATCGAGGGCAATAGAAGAAGGGGACGACAGAGAATGAGGTGGCTGGATGGAGTCACTGAAGCAGTAGGCGTGAGCTTAAATGGACTCCAGAAGATGGTAGAGGACAGGAAGGCCTGGAGGAATGTTGTCCATAGGGTCGCGATGGGTCGGACACGACTTCGCAGCTAACAACAACAACAAAAAGGTAAAGGTTCCCCCGCACATGCGTGCTAGTCGTTTCCGACTCTAGGGGCCGGTGCTCATCTCCGTTTCAAAGCCGAAGAGCCAGCGCTTGTCCGAGGACGTCTCCGTGGTCATGTGGCCGGCATGACTAGACGCCAAAGGCGCACGGAACACTGTTACCTTCCCACCGGAGTGGTCCCTATTTTTCTACTAGCATTTTTACGTGCTTTCGAACTGCTAGGTGGGCAGAAGCTGGGACGAGTAACAGGCGCTCACTCTGTTACGCGGCACTCGGGATTCGATGCGCCAAACTGCCGACCTTCTGATTGACAAGCTCAGCGTCCTAACCCACTGAGCCACCGCGTCCCTGTTATATATATAGATAGATAGATAGATAGATAGATAGATAGATAGATAGATAGATAGATAGATAGATATAGATATAGATATAGATATAGATATAGATATAGATATAGATATAGATATAGATATAGATATAGATATAGATATAGATATAAATTTCTCTAGATTGTACAGCATGGATGACACTTCCTGTTCAATGAAGGTAACGTGGCAAAGTAGCACACTGATAAATCAGTGCTAACACTTCTCTACTGAAGGTGTTTCATTTGTCTTCACAATAAAGCATCCCATCTATTCCTTACCAATCCTATTATTCTTAATTCTTACCTTTTAATCAAAATCGTCCCCCCAAGGAAAGACCATCTTTCCTATCAGCAGATCTCTGACGCAGTTTAATAAAAGAAGTAGTATCAAGGTCACCCAAAATATTGTAACTTGTAATTTAGAGAGGACTGAAAACCAAATCTCAGCTTAAGTATGAAAAGATACTACATGGATGACTTCTTATTTTTCTTAGGAGAAAATGCAGCAGTGATTTTGAGAACAGCAAGTCAAGAATGGAATATGGTGCCATTACAGACACTGCAAAGTCTACAGTAGATGGCAGCGTCTAATCAATCTTGACTGATCTTGAAAAAGTTAAGAGAGTTGAACGTGGTTAATAAATAGATGGGAAACCACTACAAGCTTAATGCTGAAGATTAGATTGGGAAATTGTAAGTAAGGCCACAAAGAACTCATTCCACCTTGTTACCCAAGAAAGCTGAAGGCCTGATGAGGGACTCAGACAAAGTTGAATACATTTTGAAGAAGCTCAGCCTTCACTTCTGAAGTTGTAGATGATTTCTGAGCTGATCAACTGAATGCCTCTAATCTGAGAGGATTGGTATTGATGGATTCCCTCTTTCACGTTGCTATAAAGAGTAAAATACACAAACATGCATTTTTGTCATTTAGTGGAGAGAAATCTACTTTATTCTCAGTCATTGTATGGAAAAATGGCAATGAGCATGTCTAGGTAGCAGATTTGAAGTCTATTTCCTTCAAAAACTTTGTCGTCAAAATCCGCATAATTCATAAGCTATGTTGCCCACTCCTACAAAACATACATAAATATTATAAATGCTGAATAATTCTACTTCTCCATATTTTGCAAGGCAATTATCTAGCCTCTCTCAATAGGCAAGCATTAGGGAAAAATGCAGGTATAAACATATACACAAAGAAACCCACAGACTTACATTAATAAAGATAGTTTACATACTAGGAGAAAGTGTTCAATAATATCCTTTTTTTTCTCTTCCTAGTGTTTTCCCACAAATATAGACTTCGCTTATTGGTTAGTCAGTTTGTTTGTTTCAGATCAACCAAGCTCATCTTGCTTCCCCTGTCCTGACCACTTTCTACAGGGGGACAATCGAGAGCATCCTGTCATACAGCATCACAGTCTGGTTTGGAAGCATCCCTGCTTCAGACAGAAAGGCAGTGCAGAGAGTGGTGAGGACGGCAGAAAAGATCATTGGCAGTTCCCTCCCTCCCGTCCAGGACATAGCACAGAAGCGTTGTTTGAACAGGGTCCATAAGATTATCTGGAACACTACTCATCCTCTTCATGACCTGTTTTCCTTGTTACCTTCTGGGAGGAGGCTTTGTGGTATCCATAGCAGAACATCCAGATTCAACCATAGTTTCATTTCATACAGCATTAACCTGGTGAACTCTCAGGCTTCCTCCTTCCGTTATATATTCAAGTTGGACAGTATTTAATATTATATTGTTATGTATATGTAGGGGTGTGTGTCTATACATATGTTATATGTAGTATGTTTTGGGGGGGTGTCATGTATGTGTCTCATTTTGAGAGCGGGCAACTAAATTTCATTTTTTATGTGCGCCATTGTGCCCACAGTAAAAAATGACAATAAAGATTATCTTATTAGTTGTGACAGAAACTGGGGCAGGAGGGAGAGGCTGATTCCGGAGGACCAAGAGACAGCAAAGATTAGATAGTTTGTGTGAGAGAAAGAAGGTGAAGACAGCTTCTCCCTAATAGTTCCCAGGGGATATGTTTTATGGTGCAAGTAGTCTGCTTAGGTTTGGGCAAGATTTATGTCTATAGGTGAAGAACAATAAAGGAAACTGCTCAGAAGGAACTCTGTATATTTCTGGGCTTTGTGGGGTGGGGGCTGACAAATGGACAGCTATAAACAAGAAACAGCAGAGTGACGTATTGAATTTCTTTGCTTAGTGACAATTATTATTTCTTGTTGTATTATTTCTTAGTGACAATTATTATTTCTTGTTGAGATGAATATTGTTGAGTGGTTTCCCCCTCAACAATAAGTACGAATCTACCTATTATTTGCTGTAAACTAATGGAAAAATATAGGTTCTTTACTCTGTATATTTGCATAAATGCACTTGTACAGTAGGATCCCTGGAAATATCAAGCACTATTTTCATTAAAAGAGATACTAGAAAATGCTCTTTGCTACAGCCAATCCTAAATCTCAGCGGATGTCTTTGCTCAGTTTTTTTCTATTATTTGGAGCTAATTGTTCAGTTTAATTACAAAGATTCCCTTAAAATGCTGCTCTTGAACATCTCTGCATCTCATCACACATCAAGAAGAAATGTGACCGAAGCACTGGAAGAAGCTGTATTCCTGATGAGAAGGAGAAGTAGAAGAAGAAGGAAGAGTTGCAAGGTTAAGAAGATAAAATGAAAATGGAAGAAGCTGAAATAAGTGTGCAGTGTTAGAAGACTTCAAAGTTCATACCGTGTTTCTTCAATCACAAAGATAAATAGCCCAATTCACTTCTCATTAACAGAAGATTTAGTTTGGTCAAGCACCATTAACTTCAGAGGGCTTAGTTGCGATTTTCTCCAGAATAAATAGGAAAGAAAAGAAAGGAATTGGGTGTCAAGATTTATTCATAAACAAATCTTTTTTCAAGGACCAGTCTTTATCAATAAATGTTTGGGTGAAGAGGTTCATGCAGGCTATAATTTTCCATCGGTGACAAGAGAAGGTTAAAAATTGTCAGGGGTTAAGATTTTAACGTGACCTTATGCTAAGATAATCTTTCCTGCAGTCCTAAAAGGTGAAATGCAGAATTAAATGCATTTTGCACATCCTCGGATCTTTCAACATTGAGGGGCAAACGTCCTAATGGAAATAAATTCCATTTTTTAATTTTTACTACAGAAGTTCTTTCCCCAATTATTAAATTACATACTAGGGTATTTTGTAGGGACGCGGTGGCTCAGTGGGTTAGGACGCTGAACTTGTCGATCAGAAGGTCAGCAGTTTGGCGGGTCGAATCCCGAGTTCCGCGTAACAGAGTGAGCGCCTGTTACTCATCCCAGCTTCTGCCAACCTAGCAGTTCAAAAGCACGTAAAAATGCAAGTAGAAAAATAGGGACCACTACGGTGGGAAGGTAACAGTGTTCCGTGCGCCTTTGGCATCTAGTCATGCCGGCCACATGACACGGAGACGTCCTCAGACAAGTGCTGGCTCTTCGGCTTTGAAACGGAGATGAGCACTGGCCCCTAGAGTTGGAAACGACTAGCATGCATGTGCGGGGGAACCTACCTAGGGTATTTTGTGAGATGTTCTTTGTACATCATTCCATTATAATGTGGGAGCCAAGACAAGAAAAGTGGCAACTAAGTGATTTTTCTAAGGACCAATTCCATCCTGCTTGCTTGCTAGGATTCTGCTCAGTTAAAACTAGGAATCTCATAGAGAATATACTAGTTTGTCTGCCAGTGTATTAGATTGACAGCCAGGAGACACAGGCAGTGGTGGGATTCAAATATGTGAACAACTGGTTCTCTGTGTGGATGCCACTTCCGGAACTCCATTCTAGGCCTGGGCAACAAAAAATTAACTACTGGTTCTGCCGAATCCCACCACTGGACACAGGGCTTTCTTCAGAGTGATCTCACAATTATTAAGTTCCTTTAAATTTATCAAGTCATGGCATCTATAGCACAGACTTTAAAACAGATATTGGAGATGGATCATCAGATCTGAATTTGATCTAATATGAAAACTGATTTTTTCTAAAATAATTTGGGGGGATCAAACAGCTTTTTGGCATTTGTACTAGGCATTCTGGGTGTCCCAATTGATTCAGAAGTATCTGATTTAATTCTGAATTGTTGACCTGATTCAGAAGCTGGTTATGGTTCAGAGATTGCATCAAATTGCCTTCAGAGCAAACCTTTGAAGCCAATCTTTTCACAGACTCAACAAAGGCCATTCTGGACCACCTTCTAAGATATCGTGAGGCTTCAAAGCACTTTTTACCTGTTTCCTATGTGCATTATTTCTTTATTTAGGAATCTATATTTAAGTAACACAGACAGATGTTGATTGATCTTCTGAAGAGAAATAACAAATTGCATAGGATCACTATTGATTCAAGATCAGATAATGACCCATGAATTCCCCTGGGCACATTTGAAGACCTTATAAAAATTCCCATCCCTCAAAGAGATATGGAAATTCCAGCCCCAGGATCAGATTTTGCAAAGATCTCAAGTTAAACCTTGTTTACCGCAGAAGTTGGCAAAGATAAACATAGTTTTTGTTTTGCTCAGCATACACTGAGATCCACTCACTGCCTCTAGCATGACTCTAAAGGTTGATTGTTCTTCAGGATAGGTGTGCAACTCTGAATCAATGCTACCTTTTTCTTTTGCACACCTCATTTGGCTTAGTTTGACATTTAATGTTCTGATGTTTTATTTTCTATTAAAATGAAGTCCAATACCCTACAGGGCATTGCAATGACCTCTGCAGCTGATTTGCCCATATGGAGGAAGATCAAGGATAACTTTAATTTGCCTTACTTTTCTTAACGGTGGCTTCATTCACAATAAATATAAACTTGGTTCTTTGGTGAGTTGTAACTGAACTAATTGCTAAAATCTTTGTAGCAAACAAGGATGTAACTTTCAGTTCATAGCAAAAAAGAAAGGAAGGAACCCAAATAATTGATATCATTAAATTTGAGTTTTAAATGTTTGTGCTATGGCTTTTATGGATATTTTGTAAACCCCTGGCAATCCATGTGGAGTTGGCACTATTGGAATAAATGATGAATATCTGAAGTAGTAATATACAGAGAGAGAGGGAGAGGGAGAGGAAGAGGGAGAGGGAGAGGAGAGAGAGAGAGAGAGAGAGAGAGAGAGAGAGAGAGAGAGAGAGAGAGAGAGAGAGAGATTCTGATGAGAAGAAGATGAATTACTGGCTGCAATTATTATTCAGTTCAATATATGTTGCAGGAAAACAAGCAGATTTGCTTCAGTAAAATATCTCACATGTTACAAGTAGGTATCATAGATATGGGAAAAATAATTGATGCCCAGAAAGACTTAAGTCAGCTGTTTTACCTACCGGTATATTTTTCTCCTTAGTTTATGAGTTAAAAAAGAAAATGTCACAATGACATAGCTCACGGTGCTGAGTATTGTCCTAAAGATGTTGACAACAAATTACAATATTGTGATATATATATAGATAGACAGACAGACAGACAGACAGACAGATAGATAGATAGATAGATAGATAGATAGATAGAAAGATAGATAGATATAAAATTGTAATATGCTCAAACTTCTAAGCTTAGCGGGAGACGAAATGTCAGGTTGCCTGATTGAAAAAGGATATAAAAGATATAAAGGTTGGTGCTAAATAGAAGAGGAAGGGGAAATTCTTTTGATACTGCATCACATAGTTGGGATGGTGGATGATCCAGGTCCAGCAAAGAAAACTCAATATATTTAAGGGTTTACTTTTATTCCTTATGCATTTTTCTGTAGCGCTCTCTTTTATGGTGTGGGGGTATTATGCTCATTCCATACCATTCCTTCTCTTTTCCTCATTTTTAAATGAATTTACTAAATGGGGAGAACAAAGACATTCAATCTCAATGAGTTGGAAAAGGTCATCTTCATTTTGAGCTCAGCCTCTGTTAGTCCTCCCAGGTAAACAGGATCAGATTAGATGAGCTAATTCTACTTTATTGTAAGGCTGCGTTAATAGAATCTTTCAAGTCTGAAGGCACAAATCTCCTACTGTTTCTTATTACAGTCTAATCAATTGTGGTGGATCCATCTTAAGTTTCCTTCTCCTATGTTGAACAATTGTGGGTTTCTCCCTGTCTCGTCTGATTGTACCTTGGGCAGAATCTCTTCCCCCTTGTCTCTCATGGTCATTCCCACATACCATTACAGCTTCCTACTCAGTGCAGAAACCAAGATTAAAAGAATCCCTGGTAGATGGTAGATGAGTCTATTCTTCTTCAACATAGAAGCTTCTAGAGTAAAACATTCAACCTGGTCTTACCTTAGGAAGCCCCTATGTCCGTGGCAGCAAACCTATGGCATGCATGCCACAGGTGGCAAGCAGAGCCCTCTTTGTGGGCACATGCACCATCGTCCCAGTCCTAGGCCTTCAGCTTTTCACTTTAGGCCTCCGCTGCCGTGTGCAAGAAAAAGAAAGTTTCAATCAATCAATTTCAACTTCTCACCGGAAAAAAAAGATCTTGCAAAGTTGGAGTTCATTGAACTTTTTAGTCCCACCCAGTCTGCCGTTACCACCACAGCCATGCCCACTCAATGAGCCACGCCCACCCAATGGGCCATGCCCACCTGGCACTTGACAATACATACGCGGGATTTGGGTTGCAGTTTGGGCACTTGGTCTTTAAAAGGTTCACCATCACTGCCGTATGTGAACATTTACTTCATGTAAACTAATCCCCAACATTTTAAGTCATGAAAGAATGAAAATGTGTTGCCATAGATAAACCGATCAAAGTTTTTCATGAAACTTTGGCAAGATTTCTGCCTACTTGAGGGACAATAAAGAAAATTGTTTAGAGGAACCTCAGCATATCTTTATTTTTAGAGCCTAACATGGGCTCAGATATCCAACGTACAGATATCCAAGTATCCAATGTTCAGATTTCAAATGATGTAAGCTTGCTCAGCTACATATGATGATCTGTTGGTGAGGGGGACTGGCATGACCATCACTGTTCCCCTTTCACGTGGAGGAGAACACCGGAAAAAGGTTCCCAGGGTGCCTGTGAAAATCTATACAACCACGACAGGCTTGAGTAGGACACATATCAAGATTTGATGTACTTCACACTCTCTGAAATAATAGTGTGCACTTCAAATGTAGGTGCAATTATGTATTTAAAGGTTACTGAACAGCTTCACACCGAGTCACTTATAGGTCGGCCGTGTCATGGAACCCATTATTAGTTGTCATTACCACGAAAGACAGGCTGAAGGAAAGTTTCCAAGGTAATTGCTAATGAGGATATGTGTAATTTGGTCCACATTGTTTGATGAATGATGTGCTGTGTTTTTCTGCTCTGTCATTGGCAGAGGCAGCTGGTTTCAAAAGGAACCTTTTAAAATTGAACAATAGTTTGAGAAGAAAAGCAGGAAAAGGAGACATATTCACATCCAATTTAACTAAACTACCAAAAAAAATGTACTTTATATGTACAACCACAAAAGATGTGTTGCTGTGGAGTCTGCTGGTGTTTAGGCGCTAAGAGACTATACGTCCCATGTACGAGGAACAATCTAAATAAACAATTAATAAGCAGAATTAAGAAGAGATACAACAAAAAGGCAGTTTGGCCTCAGTGGTTAAGGAGCGCATGCTAGAAACTGGGAGAGAATGAATTCTAGTTCTACCTTAGCCATGAATGTCAGTCAGATGATTTTGGGCCAATCATCAGAAGATGGTGGGTTCTAGTCCCGCCTTAGGCATGAAAGCTGGCTGGGTGACTTTGGGCCAATCTCCAGGAGACAGTGAGTTCTAGTCCTGCCCTAAAGCATGAAAGCCAGCTGGGAGAACTTGGGACTCTCTCTCTCAGTCCAACTCACCGCAGAGGGTTATTGTTGTGGGGAAAATGGGAGGAGGCAGATATGTTGGATATGTTCACCACCCTGAGTTGTTCATAAACAAATGATAAAGGTAGGAAATAAATTAAATAAGTAAATCAAATGAGAAAGGTCATTTCGGAAAAAACTAGGAGTGAATTTGGTAGTCTTCCATCTCTTTGAGAATTCATTCATTCATTCATTCATTCATTCATTCATTCATTCATTCATTCATTCATTCATTCATTCATTCTTCAATTTCTATAGCTGCCGAACTCAACCAAGTGACTCTGGGCAGCTTACAATTCTAAAAATCATTAAAAAAACACATTAAAACAATAAGAACATCCGAAAACTAAATAGGTGCGAACAGCAGACAGGTCTGTTAATCAACTAATAGTAAAGTCAAGTAATGGGACCCTTCACACATTCTGAGCCCCAGGCCCAGATACACAGCCAAGTTTTTAAAGCCTTGTGAAAGGCACACAGGGTTGGGGCCATTCTAATCTCTCAGGGGAAGATAGTCCATAAAGCAGGGTCTAAAACAGAAAAGGCCCATCTTCTAGTTCCTGCCAGCCGACACGTTTGACTGACAAGACCCGTAGGATCCCCAATCTGTTGGATTGAGTTGGATGGATAATGCTTGGAAAAAGACGGTCCCTCAGGTAACCTGGTCCCAATTCAGGTAGAGAAATAATGGGCTTAGGCCAGGGGTCCCCAACCCCCAGTCCATGGACCAGTGTCGGGCACAGCATGCCAGCAACCAGTCTGCACAAACAAGTAAAGCCCCATCTGTGGGATGCAGGTAGCACACAAAACCACGCACACTCTGTTCTGTGGAAAAATCTTTCTCCACAGAACCGGTCCCTGGTACACAAAAGGTTTGGAGACCTCTGGCTTAGGCCAATATGATTAATCTGAAACTCTAATATTGCAACTCTCCACAATAGGAATCCTATGTAAAATTGTTTTTTTCTTAAAAATCACTTTCTGTCCAGTGTCATCTCTCTCTCTCTCTCTCTCTCTCTCTCTCTCTCTCTCTCTCTCTCTCTCTCTCTCTCTCTCTCTCTCTCTCTCTCTCTCTCTCTCTCTCTCTCTCTCTCTCTCTCTCTCTCTCTCTCTCCCTACATATCTACATATACATATACATATAAATTGCATGGGGTTTGACAGCATTCAGACATCAACATTTCAATTCTCCTTGCTACAAAAAAATTCTCCTTACGTTTTCTGTGCAACACAATTTAATAATGACTTTCTATCATGATGGTTTCATCCGGTTGTTCAGCATGAATTGCAATGCACCTAGGTCTTAAATTATTACTTTTTTCAGCTGAAAGATTTTACAATTTATTATTTTTGATTCCTCTTGCCCACACATCTCTAAATTGGATACGAAGATTATTAATGTCTTCAAAAGATTAGAAATTGGACATAACACAGTGTAGGTCTAGTTTAGAACTCTCAGTTTGAACAATGTCAGATGGAAATGTGGCATTCTTACCTCTGGTGTGATTAACAAGCAATGCTTTAGAAAGGCAGGTTGTTGGCACGCAGCATCATTTCAAAATATTCCAGCGCCTGCTGTTCAGGCTGAAATCTATTTATAACCTAATCCAATCCAGTTTTAAAATAATTCAGTTTAATCTAATCAATGATGCATTTGGGAGACAATGTATAGGGCTGAGCGGAAATGCCTTATCTAGCCAGATCCTACAGCCAGTAAGAAATCCCCTTCTTAAAAAAAGAAAAGAAAGAAAGAAGAAGAGGAATCTGTTCAGACACCTGCCAAGAGAACTAGCAAAAAAAAGAAGAAAGAAAATAGTAGGAAGAAATTTTTGAGAAAAATTCAAAAATGCTTCTCAGCACGCTGGTGTGCTGTGCACTAAAAATGCTTTCTGCTAAAAATTTAGCCTGCCTTTAAAACAAACAAAAAAACACCATCACTTTTGCATAGTATACCGTGGCTCACTTCATTATCTTAGCTGCGTTTGTGTGCATGTGTGTGCGCATGTGTTTGTGTGTATGTGTTTTGTGTGTGTGTGTGGCTTGTGAAGGTTGTAGACTTCCCTTCCCCGCCCCCCAACTCCACAATCCAGATATATTCTTTCCATATCACCGTGAGTGACATTTCTTTAGAAACTTGCCCCCAGAGAATCAATGAAGAAACTGCATTTTCAGCCTATTGTAGTTTTGCTTCAAAATGTTATTGAAATATTGCACTGCCAAGCTGAAATGATGGGTTAGATGCAGCCCCATTTTGAGGCCACCAAACATGTTACAGAACAATGGAAGTATAATTTGGAAAACTGGGTTCTTTTCAGATCCAAGTGTCTTATTGCTGAGATCCCCTGGGGTTGGAAGAGAGGAGACAAATTCTTAAATTGACCTGAGGTGATGGGTGAGTGACTCATCTTGCAATCTGTTCCTTTAATTGATGTGGTGGATCCATCCTTGATCGTATTCTGTGCTTTCCTAGTTCCTGTGTTACCATGAGCAAGGGTTGTGATAAATTCTGGAAGCACATTGTGTAGTCTGAGGCATTTTTCAGCTTGTTTCAGCCACTGACCTTAGTGTATTCTGCTCTGTTACAGATGACCTTGGTGAACAAGCCTTCCCCCCCCAATGTATTGATAAGTGTCAATAGATACAAGCATCAATACATATGTTATAAAATAATTCACTAATACAAACCAAATTATAATTCTATAATAGTTCAGGAGTAATTCAAAGGACAATTTTACCTCTCGAACTGGAAGTGTTAAGAGCAGATTGCTCAAAGGATTCTGTATCCTGCTTGGATCCAAATGGAAAGCTTCTGAACCCATGGATATTTGAAGCAAATAAACATTAATCTTGAAGCACTACATGTGGTCCTGAAAAATCTTCTTGTTTTGGCTTTCTAGGATGGCGGTGACTACAGCAAATCACAATGACACCAAAAGGATGACCTGTGAAGTCATCACTGATGTCTTCAAAATTGATTGTCAAAATTGATCTATTTATTTATTTCAAACATTTATATGGCCAAACGGTGCCTCAACATCTTTGTGTCTTAAAGTCCAATGTGAGGATGTACCTCATAATGTGGCCATGCCTTGCCCTCTCTGTGGGCAAATGCTGTAGGGACCTTTCTAGGCATCTCCTGATCATGACGATGTAGGAGAAGGACAGGCAGAGCCTGAAGGTAGAGTCAAGTGAGGAATCAGCCTAGAGTCATTGTGTTCCCATAAGAGATCCCCATCCAACTCCTCTTGAATTCCATTAACTCTTATCTAGCACCAATTTAATGCTATTAGTTGACTAAATTCTTCTGTTTAGGCAGGGGCAGTAAACAAGCTTTACTAGAACTTAATATGTGGTCCCGATTCTTCATGCCTGGCAGACAACTGGAAAAGGCCAGCAGATATTCCCCACTTTGAGTTAGGAAACAAAAGAGCTCCACTATTTCAAATCAGTATTTAAATAATAGAACCATGACAAGCTGAAAATCCCTCCCCACCCCATCTGAAATCCAATCTTATCCATTGATGACCCAGTGGTTACAGTGCAGTATTACAGGGAAACTCTGCCCACAAACTGGAGTTTGAGCCTGATGGGACTTGAGGTTGACTCAACCTTTCATCCTTCCGAGGATGGTAAAATGAAGACCCAGATTGTTGAGGGCAATATGCAAATAATGCTTCTACATTGTAAATTGTCCAGATAATGCTGTGAAGCACTATGGGGCTATATATAAATCTAAATGCTATTGCCATCTGCATTCTTAATAAGTTTTCTTCAACTTTTTAGCTTTTATCCTTTTCCAAAATCTTAAGCGTATATGTTAGTCCCTGTTTTGGAGAAATCAAAACCATAGTCCATTTTCTTCACTTTTTACATAAAAGGCTCCCCTGGAACTCAATTCTTTCAATTCTGATTAAGAGAAGTATCCACACAGTGATCACAAGGAACATATGAACTTTGATACACAGACATTTAAATGCAGCGTTCATTTTGAAATGTGTTTCTTTGTTATCTGACTTTTAGTTTAAAGAAGATCAGTGTGGGGGGGAAGCATTCAAAAACCACCACACAACAGCATCCGTTTTGAGCACTGAGAATTATTGCTGTTGCTTAGAATAATTCCCATCTATTTGGGCACCTTAAAATTTTATGCTCTGTATACACATATCTCGGTGTTTATATGATCAATTATTTTTATCCTGTTGTTTGGCATTTCTTTATGAAAAAGAATAAAAGATGTGAAGCTGAACTGTAATGTCAAGTTTTGTCTCCTTTTTTTTTAAATCGTATCCCCAAAAAAGGAAAAAGAAAAGAAAAGAAATAGATGGTGGTGCATATTTTTTAGATCAAAGAATGCCAAGTTATGTCTTGATGTTTGATTTGAAAAATCTGAGCTAGAATAACTCTGTTTGAATTTCCAATCTGTAGAAGAAAAACTGCCGAGAACATTGGAAAGGGAGGGAAAGGGGAAAGTAAAAAAAAAACACCCTATGTGCTTGTTGTAGCTTTCCTTTCCAAATGAATTACAAAATTGGATGGCTACTCTTTTGCACTGCCCTAGCTTTTCTGCCTTTTAAAACTTGCTGGATTTCCATATAATAAAAAGGTTAGTTTTCTCCTTGTTTTGTTTCATTAGAGCCTTTCTTTATTTACAAGGGATGAAACTATACGAGAGGGTACATGTTCAGATACCAAGATCATGGCATCCGGCCCTCTCAATTCCTGGCAAATAGATGGGGAAGAAATGGAGGTAGTGACAGATTTTATTTTCCTGGGCTCCAAGATCACTGCAGATGGGGACTGTAGTCAAGAAATTAAAAGACGCTTGCTCCTGGGGAGGAAAGCCATGGCAAATCTAGACAGCACACTAAAAAGCAGAGACATCACCCTGCCAACAAAAGTGCGTATAATCAAGGCTATGGTCTTCCCAGTTGCAATGTATGGCAGTGAAAGTTGGACCATAAGAAAGGCTGAGCGCCAAAGAATTGAGGCCTTTGAACTATGGTGCTGGAGAAGACTCCTGCGAGTCCCTTGGACTGCAAGGCGATCAAACTGGTCAGTCCTAGAGGAGATCAACCCTGACTGCTCTTTAGAAGGCCAGATCCTGAAGCTGAAACTCAAATACTTTGGCCACCTAATGAGGAGGAAGGACTCACTGGAGAAGAGCCTAATGCTGGGAAAGATTGAGGGCAATAGAAGAAGGGGACGACAGAGAATGAGGTGGCTGGATGGAGTCACTGAAGCAGTAGGCGTGAGCTTAAATGGACTCCAGAAGATGGTAGAGGACAGGAAAGCCTGGAGGAACATTGTCCATTGGGTCGCGATGGGTCGGACACGACTTCGCAACTAACAACAACAACAACATGTTCAGATATGATTTGAGGATGGACTTGTTCTTGGTAGCCTATATTAGGACAGAGATCTTCAACCTCCGGGCTGTGGCCTGGTGCCAGGCTGTGACCCATTTGGACCTGGGCTGCACACGTAGCGAGCAAGCGCATGCATGCATAGCTCCACTTGTGCGAGCGATGGGCGAGTGCACCCACCACTTGCTCAAATGAAGCTGTGCGCGCACACACACACACTTTCACTTGCCGCATGTGCAAAACCATCCCCTCTCCCCACCCCCACTGCCAATGGTCCACGAAGCCAGAAAGGTTGGGGACAGCTGCACTGGGGGATGGACTACGACAGGGTGACCTTGTTTCTTTTCTGGAATGCTCAGTAATGCTGGAGACATTAATTATGACATTCTCCTCTCTTCGTTGTGTGAGGCTGGAGTAAGAGGCATCCGTGTTTAATGGTTTTAAAGATTGTCAAGAGAAACCGTGCCTTCCGTAGTTGTGAACAGCGTTTGACCCCAGTTACACCCATATTGATCACTAAAAGGTTTTGAGCATCATCGGTATGAAGATGACCCTAACTCTGTTGCTCTTTCAGATCTGGGTTTTGCTCTCTTTTCAGTCTGGTTTTAGATCCAGATTAGGTGTCCGGTTGCAGTGAGGATAAAATAATAAAGCTAAAACCTGGTAAAATTAATGATGGAGGGTACTCCATCATCGTAACGGAGGGTACTCCAATTCAGGAATTTGCTTGTTCTAGATAGGTCTGCTCTTTTTTTCCTTTTAGAATGATACAGACTGGGGATTTTTCTAGATTCTTCAAGTGTAGGATAGTGATTGAGACGTGGGGATGCAGACCAGGGAAGGTTTGAGTCAAGTCTATCCTCACTATATACCTTGAGGCTCATAAAATTCACTGGGTGCTTTGGAGACAGTTTTCCCTCTACTTCTCTTAGTTACTCTGCAAAAAAAAGCCCACAAAAAAAAAACTGGAAGAAAGAGAGTAAATAAATCTAACAAACAACCTCAGTTGCTGAGATCCCTTTTTGATGTTTTTTTTTAAAAGCTACAACCTTGCAACACTGCCAGGCGAGAGGATGCAACCTATTCATTGATCACTTCATCGCTGTGAGGTGGACGATCCGTAATTTTGAAATAGAAGCATCTTCTCCTTCGCTAATCCCAGTCCCCATCCTAGCAATCGGTTTCATGGTGTCGGCGTTTCAAAAGCCTTCTAAAAGCAAGCAATGGCGGCGTTCCGTATTTCAAAGAGGCAGGGCGACATTTTAGAAACTTAGCTTGAACTCACTCAAAGTAAATGGGATCAAACTGAAAAGGGTAATTAAGCCAATGAAACAAGGAAATCAAGTAAAACATTCTGCACCTCTCAGGAAGGGCTCAGCTCTAGACAGTTCAATTGGCATATAACAGACCTCATCATTAAGGAGAGAAACAATGAAAAAGGTTTGGCTTTTATTTTATTTTTTGCTACGGGATTTATAGCAAAGGAGGTACTTGATTGCCTACAGATTGATGATACCGTTGATGCAAGCAGATTCGGTTTTGTTTAGCAGTCAGCAAATGGCGTGTGATGGGATGAGATATCCGTCAGATGGATTGAACTGCAGTAGCATTATTCCATCTGTAATTGCCTTGTGCATAGCTATTCGCTTTGAATTATTACTGAGTATTCTTTTTCAAGAGCATCATTTAATGCTCATGATGGTTTTCCTGCAAAGGATAACTGCCCTTCTTTGGAAGGGAGGTGGAGTCGAAGAAGACAAGGTAACATTCTGTAGCATTCAGCAGCCTGAAAGGGGATTAAAATGCTAAAATTTAAGGAGAGCGTTCTCTGTAGAATGATGCTAGCAGTTGTTTAAAGAGGCAGTCAATTCTGATGCAAGGCCATCTATAGAACGTTTACACTGAGTTAATTTAGGAAGCTGAAACACGATGGGGATGTCTTTTGCTGGGATCCGGTAAAATATTTTCGATTAAGAGCCTCTTAGATTTGCTTGGCTGCTGCATAATTGGAGGCACCCCTGATTCCTAATGTGAAAAGCATTTCAGGAATATAGATTGTTTTCAGGATAAGCACTCCCCATAGCATGCTGAAAAAGCAGACATTTTGAGTGTAGCATGAGAAAGCAATAAAAGATCTTTCTTTAAATTAGATATCTGCAAACAGTTGGTTTTAATGAAGAGTATGGAATAAATCTGGCTAATGTTGAGCTAAAAAAAATCTGTTAGAAAAATGCTTTCTGAGAATTTCCTCCTCTTTGTCTCATATTTTTTTTAAAAATGAAAGCCATTGCAGAATATTCAATAAATGTTCTCTATGCTTATTGTTTATTTGGATGGAGGCTACAATTATCTTTTCTACAATACCCAGAATTATTTTAAGAACATAAAGAACACAAGAATAGCTATGATTGTTCAGGATCTAGGGTCACCTTGTTGCAATTGTTAACAACTTCCCTTTGTAGCTGCTCTTCCTTGTGCACTGTGAGGTTTTTGGTTTTTTTTTTAAATGATCCTGTAATTCAGACATGTCAAACTTACGATGTCATGTGAAGTCGCGTGACGTATCGGAACTTTTTCCCCATTGCCATCAATGGGGTGGGCACGGTTTCTTCATGATGCATCCAGCCCGTGGGCCGGCAGTTTGACACCCCTGCTGTAATTCCTTGCATCAGGGTGGAGTTGAGGCAAATGAATGGCATCGAGCATTTACTGGCTGGATGCCCTTCCTAACACCTATATGGAGCTCACAGAGAGAAATATCTGATGCTATCTAGGATTGAAATCACAGCCTCCTGATTGTGTGGTGAGATTCTAGGCTACCACACCATTCTGTGTGCTGTAGTTTTATTACTAATCAATTAATACATTTGCTGTAGTTTCATTACTAATCAATTAATACATTTGCTTATTTCTCCTCAGAACCCCTCTTCCACTGCAATGTGTCTCCAAGAAATGTGTAATAATTAACCCAGGAAAAAAATGGCTGCTGTGGAACTCTTAAATACAACGTAGTTCTGTTAAGCTCTTCTTTCAGGCAAAGAAACCAGCTGTCTTAATTAGGTGTCTCATAATTAAGGAGATTATTAGACTGATTTAGACACGTTTTCAAATCAAAGTGGATTTGCACATAAAATTGCCCATTTCCTGTTCAGTGGTGGGTTTTATAGAACAGTTTGCTTGATGTAAGACAGACTAGGGCCTACCGGGTTGTGTCCCAGAACACTCTGCATTCTTACTGTTCCTACAAGACAAATTTTGTGAGACAAAACAAAGAAAAAGTCAGTTAGATGGTGGAAAAACTACAGGGAAGAGAAGCTATATATTATGAAGACAGAGATGGGACAGGATATGGTCTGTGGAGATGTTATGCAGGGGTTCAGGTGTGACTTGGTGAAAAAAATAAAAGACCAGAGTCCAGATTTGTCTTGATAAGCCAAACACATTTATTCAGCTGAATAAAGATAAATGCTCCCTTGAAGTGGAAAAATTCCAAAAACAATGTAAGGCAGATATTTATACATTTCTTTGCTTTCACTTGATTACATAAGAGGAAACTGGCACACGATAGATAAGGTATAGAAATATAGAAATTATAAAAAATACTCAAGCACGCCTCCTGTGGTTTTGATCACATGCCTAACCCACAGGCTAGTGGTTTTCTTTGGGACTTTCCATGACCTTGAGGGCCTTCAGAGGCCTGAATGTTAATTCTGCCATCTCGACAGAGGTTCCCTTTTGCCCATCATCAAACTCAGATTCCTGGTCAACATAATGAACGTGCAGTCCCAGCCTAGGCTTTGAGCTCAGCAATGTTTCAGCAATGATGTGAGGGAACTTGGAGAGAACTATAGGAAGAATGAGGTTATGAGCCTGGAGAAGACTTAAGGGTGTAAGATCGGTAGAGTATATTTTGGATGGAATTAACATGGGCCATTCTACTCTCCCCATCTTGCATTCATTTAGAACAATTGAAAACCTTGTGTAATTTCTTCTGTCCATCCATCATTCTATCATCAAAAAATGGAGACGGTGGACCATTCCAGTCCTCAATACTACCCACATTAATTTACTTCCCATCCCTTTATAAAACAAACAGCTTGTGGTTTCGGTTATATTGAACACTGCTGATCCAAAGTTTAAACCTCAGCAGGAGTTTGATATATTCCTTCCGATGTTACTAAATGGCTACTTTTAAGATTCTTCGCCACTTTAACCATGCTTTTGGAGAAGACTAAGCCTCTTGGCCTCAGTAGCATACCACATCTGCATCTCTTATGTTTTTTTTGGCATGGAAAAGCCACATATAAACCTTTTAAATTAAATACATATTGTTCTAATATCATGCCACAGGAGAATGGGTTGTCTGTCTGTTTGTTTGTTTATCACAAGTCTATTCTCACTCTATAAAACAGCCCTTGAGCTCCTGTTATATTAAGTAAGATATTTGAGAGATACCGCCTATTATTTATTTTTTTAAAAAAATCATTACAAGCAGAAAATTGAGTGTCTCATATGTCAACACTGTTGTGAGGACATTATAATTATGAATGTATTCCCAAAATAGGGAGAGCTGGCCATGAAATGACAATGTTGGGGGTAAATGTTGTGATAATGAATAATATTCCTCTAGTCATTATGGGAACTCTTTTCTATTTTTCCCTCAGGTACCCACGACTTTATTACATTCTTTTTTTTTTAAAAAAAGCATATGTTATCATCAGGCAAATATGATTCCACTTCTTAAATGACACCATTTGCTTAAAGGTCCTCACAGGAAAAAAAAAATCACTTTTGAATGGAACACAGACTCTTTGACATAAATTTAAATAAGTTGGTTGCCTTCTTGGTGTGTTCAACTTCATTGCTTGTAAGATCAAGCAAAGTTATTACACCTCTGACAGATCTTCTGCTTTGGTCTGTCAATATCTAGTTGACCTCCACAAGACCGTAGAAGTGGGTATCTCCATGTCGTTCAAGACCAACCTTCTTCACCTTTGCCTACTCGGATCCTCTCATTACAGTAGGACTTAATTCTTAAAAGGTAAAATGTTTAGAAGAATTATAAGCATGTTCAGTTTATAGAGTAGAAATCTGGTAAAGTGCCATGTTTAAACTTACAGACATTCTTATGAGTTGTAACAGAACAATTTCTAAAGGCTTACACACGAACCACAACTACTGTATATCATAAGACAGACTGCAGAAAGAACAATTGTAACCAGCCTGCCTTCCATAGAAGACCTGTCTATTGCACAAGTCAGAAGGAGGGCTGAGAAGGTATCTGCAGACCCCTTACATCCTGAAAGGGACGCGGTGGCTCAGTGGGTTAGGATGCTGAGCTTGTTGATCAGAAGGTCGGCAGTTTGGCGGGTCGAATCCCGAGTGCCGCATAGCAGAGTGAGCGCCTGTTACTCGTCCCAGCTTCTGCCAACCTAGCAGTTCGAAAGCACATAAAAAATGCAAGTAGAAAAATAGGGACCACTACGGTGGGAAGGTAACAGCGTTCCGTGCGCCTTTGGTGTCTAGTCATGCCGGCCACATGACCACAGAGACGTCCTCGGACAAACGCTGGCTCTTCGGCTTTGGAACGGAGATGAGCACTGGCCCCTAGAGTTGGAAACGACTAGCACGCACTTGCGGGGGAACCTTTACCTTTACCTTTACATCCTGGACCTAAACTGTCTCAACTCCTTCCCTAGACATAGAGAAACTTGTTTCCCCTCATGTCATCACTCTGCTGTGCACATTATTCTCACAGGGCTGTCTAATGTCTATGTGCATTTACCCATGTAGTATGGCTGTAGTGTTATTATTTAGCCTTCTTATTATCTTCTTTACTCCCCCTCCCCTTACTGGTGTTCTTATGATCATGATAATTAGCATTATTCTGTTGCTTTGCATCTACACTGAGAACTTCTGCACCAGAGACAAATTCCTTGTGAGTCTAGCCACACTCGACCAAATAAAATATTCAGTTCAGTTCAGTTCAGTTCAATTCAATTCAATAGAACTGTATTTCACCAGAAGACTGTCTATGATTGAATTTTTCACTATCTATATAAACTCCCCAATACTGTATATTCAAGTACATACATTGCATATTCTTCTCCTTGTCCAACTTGGGCTGCATTCTAGTGCTTTTCAGAGGACAGGTGCTCTTTCTAAGAATTCATCTCGAGATAAAGCTAAGCTTGTAAGCTGCCCTGAGTCTTCGGAGAAGGGCGGGATATAAATGGAATTAAAATAAAAATAAATAAATAAAGAAGCTTAGATATGCAGATAGCTTTCCCAAATGACACTGATGTGGATTTATGGCTAATGTGCACATGCCTGTACTGGCTGGAAAACACCTCCCTGGATAGCTCTTACTATCATAATTCACAGTTGACTGTGCAAACAGCCTATAAAGTGTGTGGGTTCAATTCAGCGCCACAGAAAATAACTCAGTTGGTAAATTCCAATACGAATCCTTCTTTCCCCCTCCTTATTTAGCTGTCCCGTTCACATAACATTGCATAAGGTTTTAAAGAAAACAGCACATTGGGATGTATGCATGGAAGTATATGCAGAATAACAAGAGTTGGAAGGAACCTTGGAGATCTTCTAGTCCAAGTAAAAAAAAAACTCTGTACCATTTCAGACAAGGGGTTGTCCAGTCTCTTCTTAAAAACATCCAGTGTTGAAGCACCCACAACTTCTGGAGGCAAGCCGTTCCACTGATTAATTGTTCTCACTGCCAGAAATGTCTCCTTAGTTCTAGGTTGCTTCTTTCCTTAATTACTTTCCATCTATTGCTTCTTGTCCTGCCTTCGGGTGCTTTGGAGAATAGGTTGATCCCCCCATTTCTTTGTGGCAGCCCCTTAGATACTGGAACATTGCTATAATGTCACTCCTACTCCTTCTTTTCATTAAACTAGACATACCCAATTCCTGCAACCATATTACAGATAGTCTTTGATTCACAATCGTTCATTTACCAACTATTCAAAGTTACAATAGCTTTGAAAAAAAGGTCCTCACACTTGTGTCCGTTGCAGCATCCCCAGAGTTATGCGATCAGGATTCAGGCACATGGCAACCAGGATCTATTTATGATGACTACAGCAGCCTAAGGTCATGTGAGCATCATTTGCAACCTTCTTAGCCACTTTCTAACAAGCAAGCAAAGTTGATGGTGAGATTGGGACATAATATGGACATCCATTGAACTCTTTATAGAATACAATGAAGGAATATTTAACTGCGGGAGAGGCCAGAAGGTTAAAAAAACAGGTCCACTTCATAAACCAATTGGACCAATAGTTGTTTTTATCCATTAGCTGATCAGTGGTTTGTCAGAAATGGAATTATAGGTGGATAATGAGAATAATTACAAGTCGTGCATGTTGACCTATCATTGCATTGTATACTTGAGAATTATGCTTATTGTCTGAGCAATGTCTTGGAAATTATGTATTTTAAACATCTATGACACAGTTACATCCAGTGTCATTCACTAGCAATTATCCATATTGACAGAGGGAAGTTGATGATGCCGTCATCATCAAGAAGAGGGAGTCAAGCTATTCTCCAAAGCACCTGAGGGCAGGACAAGAAGCAATGGATGGAAACTAATCAAGGAGGGAAGCAACCTAGAACTAAGGAGAAATTTTCTGACAGTTAATCAGTGGAACAACTTGCCTCCAGAAGAGACTGGACAACCATTTGTCTGAAATGGTAGCAGGAGGTTGGACTAGAACATCTCCAACCTCCCTTCCAACTGTTCTATTCTATTCTATTCTATTCTATTCTATTCTATTCTATTCTATTCTATTCTATTCTATTCTATTCTATTCTATTCTATTCTATTCTATTCTATTCTATTCTATTCTATTCTATTCTATTCTATTCTATTCTATTCTATTCTATTCATCATGTGCTTTCTCCATGTCCTGGTAGATATATGGAATGCAAATTACTGATTCTTAGGGATAGGAACAACTTAGTTTTATTACATCCACCATTCATGCACACCTAACATCTCTGTTCCTGATAGAAGAGAATACTTGTAGCTCAAGATTGAAGTATAGGCTCTTTGGCAAAGTAAATAATAAATGGGAGTTCCCAATGAAGGAACTCCCAACTCAGACAAACAAGCTAACAGTAAACAACAATCTAATCAAGGAACAATCAGGACCATTCATACCAGCACTGACAGAGCCAGCCACTATTACATAAAAAGAGAACAAACCCCATTCCTTCTAGCATGTTATCTAGTTGAGTAATGAAATACTTGCGAGAAAACAACCCAGCTCGGAGAGCACCAAGGACATCAAATCTCTGTTTCTTACCTATCAAGTTTTGGTGTCATAGTTAACATCTCAACATATATATGTTTTGGCATGTATGAGACGAAATCTAGGTAAGCCTATTTTAGTGGTGATGCAATTTGTGCTCTATTCTGCAATATGCCAGACTGAAACAATTCCCATTAAGCTGCCTTATCAAGATAACAAGCGGAGTTAAGCAGAGAATTAGATTTGTAATAGTGGTGAATATCCCTAGCTCAGGTATAAGATGAGGGTGAAGGTTTGTTCAGGGAACAAAACTTCAACCTCAGATCATTAGACCTGGCTTGTCAGCTTTTGATAAATACATGATATCTAATTCTGGCAATCTTGCACAGGTTGAACAATGGTTTAAAATGCACTGACTATCCCAGATACAAGATGCTGAAGAACATCTCCTTTGTAAAAACTTTAACATTCCATTCTATCTGAGCAAGCAATCAGGTAAAAAATAATAATCTTCTTTTACTTCTTATGTTTTTCTTCACCCATACCTTCATGATGATAAGAGTCTTGTGAGATTGAGGCCTTCCCTAAACAAGCCAAAAATGACAGGGAAAAAGAAAGCTCATTCCCTCTTCTCCCATACTGTACCCATATTCAATCTACCTTCACACCTTCTAACTCTCATTCTTTAAATACATTAACACCTTTCGCTGCTGAGCCTGACCATTAGTGTAACCTACTCATTTAATAAATGAAGCTACAATGAAACTACTTCTCAAAAGTGTTAACCCCTTTCTGTAATTTACCTGAGCCATCACAATTCAATGGCAACTCTTGAAATGAGAGCCATTAGGGTACCTTACTGACTTTCTTGGATACTTTGCTTCTCAGGAAATTACCCATCCAACAGTTTTCTCTGGACTTACTATGAAATGTGATCCTATGTTGGTGGAGGTGGGGATATAACCATCTTACTGTTAACACCTCTATGGCAGTGAAGTTCATTTTCTCAGCAGAGGGCATTATTTGGAACAGAAGACTCTGATGCTATCATGGAAGCAAAGTCAGAGTCATGTTAAAAGACATTTGCTAGGGTCCATTTTTAGTTCTTATCCTGATGTGGGAAGGGGAAAAAAACCCCACAGTGAATGTGCTTGGGAGACGTGGCATGGGTCCAGAATACAATAGCAACTGAACAAAGTTGTCAGGACCCACCCCAAACTACGTCTTAGGAAGACAAAAACTCTTGGAGCCAGGTTTTTAGTCCAAAAGAAATCTTTACTATGACATGATCGGTTGTAGGGAATGAGACAGGGCTTAATGGTTCCACGATGTAAATCCTTATAAAGAGTTCCCGGTTTAACCCCCCTTAATCCCCATTTGGTCAGTCCCCCCATCCTTCCTCTCGTATCATCCATCTCGTGGGAAAAAGGAAGTTAGGACCCTTTTGTTTATTGCTGTCTACCGTGACAAAAGCCAGATGCTAGCCCCCCCTTTTGTTTCCCCAGTTCAAAAGGCTTCTCCTTTCCTTTGAAATGCCTATTGCCGGTTCAATACACATCTATCCTCTTCTCTTCGGGAGATGGCAGAATCCATGGGATATGTTTGAAACATTCCATTTATGAATATGATATAAATGGATTCTGACAGTCCGCTCTCCTTAGAAGAAAGATGTGTCCATCTGTAGGGGGAGAAAAGAAAAGAGAAGAAAAAAAACCATGTGTAAATGTTAACTCGGTTTGTTTGGATATTCTGTATGAAATCTCTTAAGCAGCTTTGGTGCTTTAACGTGGTGTTTGCTGACCCATTCATTTTCTGAGGAGGGGAGGTGTTTCCAAGCCACTAGATATTGAGTTGTTCCATGATGTCTCCTGGAATCCAGAATTTCCTTCACCTCGAAATGTTGTTCTCCTTCCACCATGATGGGAGGTGGTGGTGGTGGAATTTTTGTTCGTAGGGGAGATTGTTGTTCTCTCTTTATTAGACTGCAGTGAAAGATTGGGTGTATTCGTCTAAGATTTTTAGGTAGTTCTAATTCAACTGTTACTGGGTTTATGATTCTTTTAATTGGAAAAGGTCCAATGTATTTTGGTCCTAGTTTTTTACAGGGTTGGAGAGACTTAAGGTATTTTGTAGACAGATATACCATCTCTCCCACCTTGAACGGTGTGGGATCAGATCTTTTCTTGTCTGCCTGTGTCTTGTGTGCTAATCTAGCCTCTGTTAATGCTTTTCTGACAATAGGCCAGGTGTAACAGGTGTAACAGGGACGCGGTGGCTCAGTGGGTTAGGACACTGAGCTTGTCGATCAGAAGGTCGGCAGTTTGGTGGATCAAATCCCGAGTGCCGCGTAACAGAGTGAGCGCCTGTTACTCGTCCCAGCTTCTGCCCACCTAGCAGTTCGAAAGCACGTAAAAATGCAAGTAGAAAAATAGGGACCACTCCGGTGGGAAGGTAACAGCGTTCCGTGCGCCTTTGGTGTCTAGTCATGCCGGCCACATGACCACGGAGACGTCCTCGGACAAGCGCTGGCTCTTCGGCTTTGAAACGGAGATGAGCAACGGCCCCTAGAGTCGGAAACGACTAGCATGCATGTGCGGGGGAACCTTTACCTTTACCTTTTTATTGTAACTGAGCAATCCATTCCTTTAGTTCTGGAATTACCGGTTCTTTTGGAGTTAGATCAGGTATGGGGTTGAAGCTCTGGGCTGTGGCTACTTGAAAAGGAGTGTAACCTGTGCTGGAGTAAATTGCGTTGTTATATGCCACTTCTGCGAAAGGCAGCAGGTCTGTCCAATTGTTCTGCTGAAAATGTACATAACATCTTAAATATTGTTCAAGTACAGAGTTAGCCCTTTCCGATTGCCCATTCCCCTGAGGGTGATGACTAGATGTCAGTCCTTGGGTGGTTCCTAACAGAGATAAAAATTCCTTCCAGAATGCTGAGGTAAATTGCACCCCCCTGTCAGATATGATGCGTTGTGGTGCCCCATGCAATCTGTAAATATGTTGTACAAAAAGTTTTGCTAATGCTTTTGCAGTAGGAATTTTTGGGCAAGGTATTGTGGAACCATTAAGCCCTGTCTAATGTCAGGACCCACCCCAAACCACGTCTTAGGAAGACAAAAACTCTTGGAGCCAGGTTTTTAGTCCAAAAGAAATCTTTACTATGACATGCTCGGTTGTAGGGAATGAGACAGGGCTTAATGGTTCCACGATGTAAATCCTTATAAAGAGTTCCTGGTTTAACCCCCCTTAATCCCCATTTGGTCAGTCCCCCCATCCTTCCTCTCGTATCATCCATCTCGTGGGAAAAAGGAAGTTAGGACCCTTTTGTTTATTGCTGTCTACCGTGACAAAAGCCAGATGCTAGCCCCCCCTTTTGTTTCCCCAGTTCAAAAGGCTTCTCCTTTCCTTTGAAATGCCTATTGCCGGTTCAATACACATCTATCCTCTTCTCTTCGGGTGATGGCAGAATCCATGGGATATGTTTGAAACATTCCATTTATGAATATGATATAAATGGATTCTGACAAAAGTTATAGCTTTAACAAACAATGAACATCTACCCAAATACAAAACCCAATAGACCCCCCACCCCTTGTCAACAATCAATCAATCAATGCATTTTCAACTGTTCAAATGAGGCAGTCTAGATCTCAGTCTGAGAAGGAATTGATAAAGAGCCTTGGTGGAGCAGTGGGCTGATGCCTCCTTAAGTAACACCAGCTGCCTGCAATTAGTGCAGGTTCGCATCCCACCAGGCTCAAGGTTGACTCAGCCTTCCATCCTTCCGAGGTAGGTAAAATGAGGACCCAGATTGTTGGGGGCAATAAGCTGACTTTGTAATAATGCCGCTTGGGGTGTGTGTGAAAGCCCTAATAAGCAGGCATATACATAGAATGAAGGCTACTGCTAAGCTTGTAAGCCGCCCTGAGTCTTCGGAGAAGGACGGGATATAAATGGAATAAAAATAAAAATAAATAAATAAATGGCCTCTTTAGTCCACTGAAGGGAACCCCAACTTTGGTTAACTTGCCAAGTGTCAGATTTGCCATCATACCACTTCAGCCCTGCTTGGCTATGATGGCATCCTGCCTAAAAGGGGAGGGGAGTAGGAGAATGTCAGGAGTGGAACCAGAGATGCCAACCAAGATAAGAGACCACAGCTAAAAGATCCAAAGACACAGGCATGAGAATGGAATGCAAACACCCACCGAAGAGGCACCAAACTTTAGGAGCGTTAGCAAAACACCTAGTTTGAATACTATTGGACATTAATGAAATGACCAAGGGGGGAGGATTCAGGAGAAAAGAAAATCATTGGGATTTTGCGGAATATTCAGATCTGGCTTTGCGTAACTACTTGGCTTTAGTACACCTTTTGCTACAAATGGAGTCAAGGGTCTTTCCTTCCTAAATGCCCAAGCTGGGGCAGGCCTGACACCAAATCTGTTCTGTACATGGTCTTTACCACATGCCCTGTGTGATCTGAATCTTTATCGTCCTGGTACTGCTCTAGGCATCCAAGATTCTTTTTTGGAAGAAAATATACAGTAGTTCTTCCATGCATTCTTTTTCTGACTGCCGTAACAACTTCAAGGCATTTGGGGCTGTTTCTGTTTCATTTCTCGTGTAGCTGTGTTTACATTTGGTCAGGCTGATGGCATCGCTAATTCTAAACAATGGACAGTTTGGCTGCTTGGCTTCTTATTATGTTCAGCAGAGGGTGAAAAAATTGTCTTCACGACTCCAGAGGCTCTGCTGAGACTTAATAATGTTTAGCTAGGATCAGAATTTGGATTCCATTTTAGCTACATCTCGAAATGTGCTCCAATTAATATAAATGATCATTATCCTCTTCAGGAAGAGTTTTGTTGTAACGAAAGGGGTGTAAAATGTAAAATTCCCGCGCATACACATAAGCATGTACTACAGAACTGACAATCAATGAAAAAATTAGGGTTTTTTTTTGTTTTTTGCTAAAATGCATAATGATGGCAGCTGCATTGAATTAAGCAATGTGTAAGCGACATGGAGTTAAAACAAAATCCATTTGTCAGCTAAATCTAATAATGGTTTCTATTATTCTTTGGCAGACATGAAGCAAACTGTAAGATTATACAATTCAGTTCAGTTTGGTAAATGTGTCTAGGCTGGTATTAAATAATAAGGTGCTTACGTAGTGCAGGCCTAGGGAAATCTAATTATTCCTTATGCCGCATGCATGTGCTTATGCATGATGGCATTCTTGTCATTTCTACAATTATTCATGAAATAATTAAATAAACAAAGACAAGGATTAAATCAAAGGAGGATAAATACATCACAAATGAAATGATGAAATCACACACACAGGGAGAGAGAGCTCAAAGTACTTTTTAAACCAAAATAATTTAAATCATATTTAATGCTGTATTTTTTTTTCTCTCCAAAGGCTAATATACATACATGTACCAAAGGGTGTTTCTGTGGGTATTCTGTGAACATATTGAAGAGAAGCTCAATTTCAGTCTGTATATTTGACAGACAATTCATATATCTTTTTAAATCTATATCTTCATTATTCTGCAATGAACATAATCACTGTTGAACAGAATTTAAACAGTGTGTGTGTGTGTGTGTGTGTGTGTGTGTGTGTGTGTGTGTGTGTGTGTTGTTTTTGTTTTCTTGCAAAATGATAAGTTTGGTCTGTAGTAACTTTGGGAAATTAATTAGAATATCCAGATAGTAGATAGGTGGGGGGTTAAGGCAGATTTTCCAGACATTTGACAACCTGGAGTACCATCAGTCCAGGTGGAATGTCCAGAGAATGTGGAAAATACAGTTCTACAATATTAGATGAGAGAATCCTTGTCTGATGTATATCAAAAAGTGCAAAGCCTTTACAATGTCTTCTTCTCCCTCACCAACACATCTAAAATAATTTGCCAGCTTAATATATGTTGTTACCTTGATCATATTGTTTTGCCATCTCTCTCCCTGCTAGCCCCTGATGTGAAATAACTCATCACATAGATTCTAGAAGATATTGAGTCAATGTGAAATTGCGGTTCTCCACCTCCACCTCTTTTCCTTCCTTCCTTCCTTCCTTCCTTCCTTCCTTCCTTCCTTCCTTCCTTCCTTCCTTCCTTCCTTCCTTCCTTCCTCCTCCTCCTCCTCCTCCCCCCTCCCTCTCTTCTATCTCCTCTTCTATCCCTCTTCCTGTCTGCAACAGGAATACAATGACCTCAATTACACATCAGCTCTGCAAGTTCAGTGTCCCCAAGAGGGTCTTCCCAAAATTACCAGAGAGTGGTAGGTTTCTGAGACTGTCACCAATTACACAGGTTACCTAACTCTTATGGATGTCAAGGCTCCTTCTTGAAATATCTTGATGATCAGTCTTTTATTTTAAGAGTTTGAGCAACTGGAAGTCCTGTCAAAGGCTTGGGCCTTTTGTCATTTACTTCAGGCTGAGATGCTTGAGAGATTTATTAAGGGGCATGTTTAATGACGCATGCCTGGCTTCTTACAAGGGAGTCAGTCAAATGTCAAAAAACAAATGCAAGAGCCAAGCTGTAAAAACCAATGGGCTGCTATCTCTCCCCCTTTCTCCGATGGCATAATGGAACTGCTCACTTCACACTCCACTAAAAATTGGTTAAGCCCTTCCTAGCTTAAATCAAAGTGTCTTCCATTTGTATCTATTTGGAGAATAAGGTACTGCTAATTAGACGCTAACAACACGATCAGGACAAATTAGCAGAGTTTTAATGAAGGCAGTTGGTGATTTAGACATCTTGCATTTTGTTGTTGTTGTAGTATTGTCTGCCTGTATGTCTAGGTTTCCACAAGTGTTATTCTGACAGCCAGCTAGAGGAGAGCTGGATTTGATTCATTCCATCAGTCAAACTCTATGTATGTTTAATGATTTATTACCTTTCTTTCTGTCTTTCTTTCTTTCGTTCATTCGTTCTTTCTTTCTTTTCTTTCTTTCTCTGTGTCTCTCTCTCTTTCTGTCTTTCTCTTTCTTTCTTTCCTTCTCTCTCTCTTTCTTTCCTTCTTTCTTTCCTTTTCTTTCTTTTTTCTTTCTTTCTCTCTGTCTCTCTCTCTTTCTTTCCTTCTCTCTTTCTTACTTTCTTTCTTTTTTCTTTTCTTTTTCAATACATGTAATCATTTAAGTAGAAGTCAACCTTAGAAGGATTCTAATTATAATCAAGCAATTGTAATAAACACAGTGCTTTTTTGTAAAAGAAATATGTGCCGGAACTCACACATGTCATACAACCCGCCTTGCCTATCCTACAAGGTTCCATCCAAAAACGGTGCCGGAACTCCGTTCTGAGCGTTCTATGAGAAAAAAGTCCTGAATAAACAATCAAGCAACCATCAACACACAAAGGGACACTGTGAAGAACTATCTCAATTTCCTTGTCACCTAAAGAAATGAGACTGGAAGGAGAAAAAAAAAAGCTTTGGAAAAGGGTATCGGAACTAGAAGTTCTGGTACTATAGATTTTCAACTTTACCAGCAATTGAAAACAAGTTCAGAATGAATCTCATGTGTAGACTTAAGTCAAATATATCTTTTTCCCCATTATCTATTGTTTCCATAATAATAATAAGCTACCAATACAAAGTAGTTTCCCTCTGGACCCAATTCAATTGTTGGAATGAAATAAATTTCCCTTATTTACCATATGAAACACAGAGTTGTCCAGATCAGTTCTTGCCAGTTGAGTTAACTGTGAAACAAGTAGAAAGACATCTCAGATACAAGTGATCAAAGAGTTGTGTTCTTGGGCTTGCTAAATTTCTCCTTAGTTCTAGATTGTTTCTCTCCTTGATTAGTTTCTATCCATTGCTTCTTGTCCTGCCTTCAGGTGCTCTGGAGAATAGGTTGACCTCCTAGAATTCTTTTTGATTCCTGTTTGATGGGGATGACTACCCCTTTGGCAGGAGTATTAGTTGAGGAATCAATGAGACAAGTGAATCTTGGAATTGTGAGCCCCAACCCCCAAGCAGAAAATCACAGAATTTCCCTTTGAGTATCTTCCCTGTGGCAGATATAAATCGTATACAAACGGTACGGATTGGGTCTTAGAAGTGTAACAAATAGGCCTGATAACACAACTGCATTTTACAAAGATTAATGTCTTTGTCTCTGGCTGATTGCTAATATAGGAGCCGTGACCAGGGGGGCTTTTGCCCAGGTTCGCCTGGTGTGCCAGTTGCGACCCTACCTGGACTGAGATGCCCTACGCACAGTCACTCATGCGCTCGTGACCTCCCGTTTAGACTACTGCAACGCTCTCTACATGGGGCTGCCCTTGAGGACCACTCGGAGGCTTCAACTGGTGCAGAATGCGGCCGCGCGAGTTGTGATGGGGTTTTTTCCGATACTCCCATGTAACACCTCTACTCCGCGAGCTGCATTGGCTCCCGGTTGCCCTCCGGGTGAGATTCAAAGTGCTAGTGATGACCTATAAAGCCTTAAATGGCTTGGGTCCAGGATATTTGAGGGAACACCTGCTGCCAGCATCAAGTTCCCTTCGTCCAGTGTGCTCACACAGGGAGGGTCTCCTCAGGGTGCCGCCGGTAAAAGACTGCCGGCGGATAACACCCAGGGGGAGGGCCTTCTCTGTGGGTGCGCCTGCCCTCTGGAACCAGCTGCCCGTGGAGCTCAGGACTGCCCCTGACCTGCGTTCATTCCGCCGGGACCTGAAGACTTGGCTCTTTGAGCTCTCTGGCCCAGGCTGAGAATTTTTAACTGGGGTTTTTATTTTCAGGGATAATTTAATCTTTTTAATTGTCTTTTAACTTTTGTATTTTGTATTGGTGTGATTTTAAAATGCCCTGTAAACCACCCTGAGTCCTTCGGGAAAGGGCGGTATATAAATCTAATAAAATTAAAATTAAATTAAATTAAATTAAAATTAATAGAAATCCGTCATGTTCAGAATTCACATCACAAAGCTATTATTTCAGTAGTTCTGCATGACGTAGGCACTAAATATTTCTCTTCCTTAAAGAAAGCAATGGAAAAGAATGATGGGCATAAGTAAGCAAGGGAGACAGGGATTTATTTTTTGAGATGCTCATAAGTTTCTGACCTATCAAAAAGGACGGAGGCATGGGGTTTATCTGATTTCAGATTGTGTTGGCTGTCAGTCTTTTATACAGAGGTTTGTTGATTTCTTGCTGCTGATGTTGTATTTCCTGTCAGCCCAGATGCTTAAGCCTACCTGGGAAAAAGAACAGTCCAAATTCTTTACAGCTTACATAACCAGGCAGGATAAAAACACAAGCAGACAGAAAAAAAGAATAACAAGGCTAAAATGCTATTCTGCAACCGTGGTCTTGGGCAAGGAGACTGGCTTCGTGGCACAAACAGATTTCTTTCTCTTTGTGTAGTTGCGGGGTAATTCTTTTCCTGGGAGAGATAGGCTGTAGCTGTAGATTAGAATTGTACATAATAATAATAAAAAACTTCTGAAGAAGGAAAGAGCGAGCCATTTTGGTATTATTGTTGCCAAGTCACTCAACATGATTATGAGTATGTAGAGAAGATGGTGCTTTATTTCCTTGGGCAAAGTGTAGAGATATCATGTGCTATCATTTGTAGATAGTGCTGGAGAAATAAACAAGGAATCAACAGCTAATGCTGTGGAGTTCACTGGCAGCATGGGTGCTAAAATACACAAGCATCGTTAGGTTCCACCCTTTTTAAAGCACCTGAAGGCAGGACAAGAAGCAACGGATGGAAACTGATCAAGGAGAGAACCAAGCTAGAACTAAGGAGAAATTTCCTGACAGTGAGAACAATTAATCAGTGGAACAACCTGTCTCCAGAAGCTTTGAATGCTCCAACACTGGAGGTTCTTAAAAAGAGATTGGACAACCATTTGTCTGAAATGGTTTTAGGGTTTACTGATTGAGCAGAATGTTGGACAAGAAGACCTCCAAGGTCCCTTCCAAATCTGTTATTCTGTTATTTTGTCCATGTATTGTGATCTCACACATTATAAAAGGAGTGGAGTTTTGTGGCATGATGGTTGTGCAAATGCCATTGAGTGTCAATGGAGATTCTCAGTCATCCAGGCCATTATTGTCCCAAAGGTAACTTTTCCAAGAAAGTCCAGTTGCCTTTTGGGGAAAAAAAGCATATTTGGGACAAATTCCTCTGAACCAAGTCCAGCTGACCTCAAGAGAGAAAACTGGTTCTCAATGAGACAGTTGTGTTATTAAGGTCGGCTGGTTCTGTTTCTTAATGTCATTTATCCAAAGAGGCATCTGCACACCTCTACTTCTTATCCAGAATTGCACACTTAAAAATATCTTTCCTTTACTCTGCAAAGGATTTGCATGCCAGGTACAGAGGTGAGTTAACTATTTTTTTGCAAACTAAACTCTGCATTCTCCGGGAATGGTATCTGCTGCAGCACTGCCTGTTTGTTAGCAGTACATTTAAACACTCACTAATGAAAAGTTAGCTGCAATGCCGCTGCACTAGAAATCATTTTCTTACTGAATAGGAAGGTGTTTCAAAGAGCTGTTTGGAGCAAGCTATTGAGCTGAACAAATATAAGAATTGCTCTTTGATGAGCCATGGAAATTGGGCATTTCTTTACAGGTCTTGAAGAGCCTAACGTCGTAAGGAATAAAATATTCTAATTCTTGGTCAAATAAAGGTGCTGGAATGAGATCACTCCTAATCAACTTCTGCAAAGTTTTTTTTTTTTTTTTTGATGAAATGGTCTGGCAGGCAGCAAGCAGAAATAATGATGGCTTTGTGGCACTGATGAAGAAAAGGTGCGTTACAGAATGTTGACTCACGAAGGCGTATAATTAGATGGACTGGGAGCTGACGCGCTCTAGTTTAATCACTTGAAGGGATGGAAGATGGTTTAGTGTAGCCTTCTCCAAAGCTCTCTACCCCAGATCACCACACCCGAGACAACACACTCTATAGATGCAGTACGCTGGCTAGGAACAATGGGGAAGGGCTACAAACAGCCCCGTTTCCTCTATTTTGGGCAATGGTTTGGCTAGCTTGGGAAGATTCAATACATTCAGGCTTGGGGAAAGAATATTTCAGTGATTTTAGCCTGGGTGAGAATTCCTTATCGTTGATTTCCTCACCTTATCTTGAAACATACCACAAGAGCCTCTGAGTCTTATTATTTTGCAAATGATCTGTCTGTCTGTCTGTCTGTCTGTCTGTCTGTCTGTCTGTCTGTCTGTCTGTCTGTCTGTCTATCTATCTATCTATCTATCTATCTATCTATCTATCTATCTATCTATCTATCTATCTATCTATCTATCTATCTCAGTAGCACTTAGACTTATATACCATTTTCTAGTGCTTTAAAGCCCTCTCTAAGCGGTTTACAGAGTCAGCCTATTGCCCCCAACAATCTGGGTCCTCATTTTACCAAACTCAGAAGGATGGAAGGCTGAGTCAACCGTGAGCAGATCAAGAGCGAACTGCTGGCAGTGGGCAGAGTTAGCAATAGCAATAGCACTTAGACTTATATACCGCTTCACAGTGCTTTACAGCTCTCTCTAAGTGGTTTACAGAGTCAGCATCTTGGCCCCAACAACCTGGGTCCTCATTTTACTGACCTTGGAAGGATGGAAGGCTGAGTCAACCTTGAGCCATTCAGAATTGAACTCCTGGTGTGAGCAGTGAATTAGTCTGCAGTACTGCATTGTAACCACTGCACCACCATGGCTCTATCAGATAGATAGATAGATAGATAGATAGATAGATAGATAGATAGATAGATAGATAGATAGATAGATAGACAGATAGATGATAGATAGATAGATAGATAGATAGATAGATAGATAGATAGATAGATAGATAGATAGATGGATGGATGGATGGATGGATGGATGGACGGATGGACGGACAGACAGACAGACAGAATAGGTGTGGAGTTTGGGACTCTTCAATGCAGCCCAGAAGGCCAACAATGCCATATTTATATATTTTCATAAATAGCATAATTAATTTGCACAAATAGCATAATAAATCTCAACATTAGTGATAAATATTCCCCCTGCTGACTTGGTATACTACTGCCATGTTTCTTTTCTGAGGCAGTGAGCAAGTCATATGATTTCTCATGGAGCTTCCTGGTCACCGAGGGGCACTTAAAAACCATGTTCTTGAGCCAGTGAAATGAATTTTGTGAATCACCAGGCCATTGGCATCTTTCCTTAAGGCCTTGTTTTTCTGCGCAAACTTGTAACAAGCTGGATGGCACCAGCACATTTAAAGCCTCCGTGGAAAACACCCCAAAGTCTATTAAATCTTACAAGAACAAGTCCCTAGATGAACACAATTAAAGCACAAAGATTTACTGGCAGAACTTGTGGATGTATCTGGTCTAACGCAGGCAGCAAAGGGAAATAAAATAAAATAAAAGTGGGGATTTCAAAAAGGAAAACTGCAGAACTGAGAAATATTTGCGTCTTGTCCAAAACACACTTAAGCCAATGTTTCCCGCAACTGCCTCAACTCACATAAATAGATAAGGTTGCCAACCACCTTGTTCCTAGTTGGCACCAACTTTTTATGGAAAGGACTTTTGAAGATAGAGTATATCATTGCTAAAGCAATAAAGCAGGAGTGGGCAACTTTCTTCAGGTATATGGGGACTCTTTGTCTTTGACTGGTGTGCCAGAAGACCACATAAATGGAAGAGATCCAAGGCAGAATTACAGAGAGATTCTGGGGTCTTAGTTGTATGTCTTGTTCCTCGAGAAATGACCAATAATCCCTATGGATACAGATTGCCCACTTCCTTCCTAGCCAAATATACAGCTATGGGGTTTATTTATTTGCTATTATTTCACTAAGATGCTGCCAGTCCCTGTGTGGCAAATCTGGAAACATATCAAGAAGATCAAACTGGCATCTCAAACATGTTTTGTTTGTAGATCCTTACAACCTGTATTCTGTGATCCCACTCTATGCCTCCTCCAAATGTAAGATGTACAGGCTTTTTAATATAAGCCAAACCTCTTGACAGAGACTAAGATTTCAACCAGTTCTTGGGAATTAAATCCTTCAAGCATTGTGACAATTGAATTCCTGCCTTTGTTCAATTTACCAAGGTTTCAGCTAGCTTTGGTGGACTGGATGTTCCTAAGAACATTCTAACTCTTATGTATTGGGGAAGGAGTTGGCATGTTTTTTAGGACTTGGAAATTAAACCCTGGATTTTCCTGAAAAATATAGCTTTATCTTAACAACATGGCAAGACTTGTACTTATTATCACATTGGAATGAATTTTTATAAGCACTATGCCAAAAGCAGATCTCCTTCCCAGCTTCTACATCTGACAGGACTTATCCCAATCATTCAATACAGCTAGTGACACTAGAGTCCTTCAGAATGACGCACCAAGCTGAATATCCAGCTGAAAAACATTTATTATAGAATAGAATTCTTTATTCTTTATTCTATTCTTTATAGAACAGAATTCTTTATTGATTGGCCACAGAAGGAACTTGTCTCTGGTCCATAAGCTCTCAGTGTACAACAAAGTGAAGTCATAGATCATAAATCATAAGATACAATCTTAATCACAAGATACAAACAACAAGTGATAATCATAAGATATTATGGATTTATGGAAGACTTCCAGCAAACTTTAAATGTCTTCTCTCACAAAGTCACTGTGCTGATGGTTTTTCCCCTTTGGAATGTTTGTGAACATCCTGTGTGTTATTCTTTCCGAGAGCTTGCAAGGCAATTTTTCACATTTGTGAAAGTCTCAACCTTTGATTCATTGGCTGGTAGACTGTTACACAAACTGAGTACCCCCATTTGTAAAAAACAGAAAATGCCTTTTCTTTCCCTTAAGTTTTCTGGGGCAATGAAAACACATTCTGGAAGAAGGAAAGTTTCATACTGAAGTATAACCCACACCTCCTGAAGGCAAGCGGTTCCACTGATTAATTGTTCTCACTGTTGGGACATTTCTCCTTAATTCTAGGTTGCTTCTCTCCTTGGTTAGTTTCCATCCATTGCTTCTCATCTTGCCTTTTGGTGCTTTGGAGAATAGGTTGACAAGCCCTCAAACTTAATATATGAAGCACTACTATATTAGATGGCCACCTAATGAGAAGGAAGGTCTCACTGGAGAAGAGCCTAATGCTGGGAAAGATTGAGGGCAATAGAAGAAGGGGATGACAGAGAATGAGGTGGCTGGATGGAGTCACTGAAGCAGTAGGTGTGAGCTTAAATGGACTCCAGAAGATGGTAGAGGACAGGAAGGCCTGGAGGAACATTGTCCATGGGGTTGCGATGGGTCGGACATGACTTCGCAACTAACAACAACTATATTAGAGCAGTTAAGATGTTAACTAGAACAGGGGAACCTGAGTTAAAGTCAGCCCTCAACTATGGGTGACTGAGGGTCACTCATTTTCAGGGCAAGTTATCGCAGAGACCTGTTGAGGGACTAAAATGAATAGATTTCCACCTCAAGCTCTTTAACAAATGGTGAGATAAAAATTTAGCAAATAATCAATATATGGTGATTTGCTCTGCTTCCCTAAATCTCGTATCAGTCAGTCACCCCAGTGCGAAATACTTCATTTTATTCCATGCTCAAGAATTATTGATTTAAATAACTTCACAAAAGACAACTTTTGTTATGGTTAAAAACCAGAGAAACCCACAGAGTAGTTTGAAGTCTTAACATTTTCAACAACTTTGCTAAATCCTATAAATGTCTAGACAACCATAATTAAATGCGATGAAATACATTTATATCCAGTAAATGGGATTAATCTTGCCTTCTTTTCAAATGTGTTAGTGTCAAGTTCTCTAAAGAGTTAAAATATACTGATGTCTTGTTTTTGTTGTTGTTATATTCTTTCTTTCTTTCTTTTCCCCCCAAAATCCACTCTTTGTATATGTGGTTGGCTAGTAAAACATTCCGTTTGGAATACTGTTTCTTATAATAAAAGGCTTCTTTTTCCCAAAGGTCTTAGAAGACATTAAACATATAAGATGTTTTCAGTGAATCTAAGTAGTGGGGAGGGGGATGTTATATTATTAACTATTGAGTAGAGCCCTGGTGGCACAGTGCTTAGAATGTAACACAGTACATGCTACAGGCTACGTCTGCTGACTGCTAGCTGCCAGCAGTTTGGCAGTTCGATCCTGACCGGCTCAAGGTTGACTCAGCCTTCCATCCTTCCAAGGTCAATAAAATGAGGACCCAGATTATTGGGGGTAAGATGCTGACTCTGTAAACTGCTTAGAGAGGGCTGTAAAGCAGTATAGAAGTCTAAGTGCTATTGCCAAGGATATTTGCCTACTCCATTGCCGTGTGAATGATATGCACTGGGTGTTCTAATTTGCGTGAGAATAAAATAAGCTCATTGGTGCAATTCTACCCATTCCAGAAGATTGGTGTTTTGCAGGACTCTCTCTCTCTCTCTCTCTCTCTCTCTCTCTCTCTCTCTCTCTCTCTCTCTCTCTCTCTCTCTCTCTCTCTCTCTCTCTCTCTCTCTCTCTCTCTCTCTCTCTCTCTCTCTCTCTCTCTCTCTCTCTCTCTCTCTCTCTCTCTCTCTCTCTCTCTCTCTCTCTCTCTGTGTGTGTGTGTGTGTAAGGCAGAATAAATTGCAGTGGCTGGAGCACAAAGTTCCTAGCAGTCATGGACCTAAAGATGGATTTTCATCATTGCTGCTTGACAAAGAATCATCCCAGATTTGCCGAAGGAAGAAATGATTTAGTGGGCGAGTTATCAGTGCTGTAGCTGTTTGAATGACCTGCCACAAAAATGAACATTTCTCCGTCAGGAGAGAGGGACAAATGTTAGACATGCTAAGGCAGTATATATCAAGGTGCAACAGAGTGCCATGGACATCATAATGAATGTGTGGCTGGCGAGACAGAATAGAGAAAAGAGGAGGGTGAAAGATTCATTGGGGCTCATTTATCTGCTTTTTTTTCTTTCTCCCTTATCTTGTCCTGATGAACTGGGCAAGTAGCAGAATTCAGACAACTTTGCTTGAGATCTGCTCCATTTTATGTATGTATGTATGTATGTATGTATGTATGTATGTATGTATACATCATATATATATCCAGTGCTTTTTTTGTAAAAGAAAAAGGTGCCGGAACTCACACATGTCATACAACCCGCCTTGCCTACCCTACAAGGTTCCATCCAAAAAAGGTGCCGGGCGTTCTATGAGAAAAAAAAGCCCTGTATCTCTGTCTCTCTCTCTCTCTCTCTCTCTCTCTCTCTCTCTCTCTCTCTCTCTCTCTCTCTCTCTCTCTCTCTCTCTCTCTCTCTCTCTCTCTCTCTCTCTCTCTCTCTCTCCACAGTTTTTCATATTTCTTCTCAAAAGAAACAAAAACCTATGTAAACAAATACCATAATTACAGGCAGAAAATGAAGCAATTAGAAGAAATATGTTAGATGACACACACAAAAAATGAAAAAGTCAGCCAGGCAAATCACACAGAAAAAAAAATCAATTAGATTTGTGTTAATAAAGCAGATTAGACAGCAATTGTGGGTAAACTGTGCACTAAGATCAAAGATATGAGTCTTTATTTGGAAAACATGGTCTTGGATTGGCAGTAGTTTAGGTACAAACCAGGATCTAAATTTCTTTCACCCGCATAATCCTCACCCATAGTGAAAATAGCTGGATTTTCATAGCACCTTAATCCATAATGTGATTAATTTAATTTTGTTTCAACATGAAGTGTGAATCTAGCCTTGTGGTCTGGATATAAACCATGACTACTGTCTTAACAAGACAGAAGTCATGGTTTATATCCTTAGCGTTGGATATGTAGACCTAGCCAATGATGGCTACATCAACCATACAAGCTTAGCAGATCAATCGATTATTGTAGTCTAAGAGCCCAGGCAAAATAAAATGTAAAAAACTGGATTATTTTATACCTGAATCTTTCAATTCAAGATCAGAGGGAACCAAAGATTCTGCAATTCATTCCCCTTGAGATTACTACTCTACTGAATACTATAGACGTATCCTCAAACATATTGTTTTCAATGTTTCTGCAGTTTCCACCAGAAATTCCAGCTACACAACATGGCACTATTGATTCATGCCCTCAAATCTAAAGTTACTGGGTGTGGAAGATGGGGCTGGTTCAAATCCCCTCTTTGTAGGTGTGAACTTTGCATTCTCAGCATCAGTGCTCCTTCTAAATAAATGTGCTAATTAAACAAACAGAAAAACCCCAAACAAGCAAAGGTGTTGAGGTGCTGAGAACTAGAACAAGTTGCATCAAGTCAAGCAAGTTATAGAATGTTCATAGGAGCTGAACACACACAGGAAGAAATCAATGTCAGATTCTCAACCCTGTTGGTTCATCTTCGGACAAAGTCCTTTGCGATCCCAAATTTTGGGCTTGGAAATTCAGAGCTAGATATTTTAATTCTGAAACCTTCTTACTAAGACCATTTTTGTTCCTCTCTGATTGCAGCATCGTTTTCATCTTTCCTTTCAAATATCTCTCTTTAGAGTGACATGCCATGCCCATGGAATCTTATACCTTGAAAGGAAATCAGAACACACTTTTTTAAAATATTTGATGTCCTCCTTTATACTACTCTGGAACAGAGTTTTTTTTTCAATCAATCGCTGATTATAATTCTTCTAACAATCCCAATAAAATTCCCCAACCCTTTTCAAAAGTCAGTCTTAGCAGATGTTATTTGCTTTAAGTCTGAAAGTCTTCCAGAAATATATTGGTGTTAAATGTCTCCTCCTATGTTTTCATAAAGTTTCAAATGCATAGAATCAATATCAGCAGCTGTTCTGTATGCTCTCTTTTATTTAATTTTATTTCCCCCCCCCTTCTCTGGGCATGGCAGAAGTGCTTCCTGCAACATAATTCTGAAAGAAAATTGAAACCACCAAGTCTATGACAGCTATCACGGTTGCCAGAGTGCACATGCCTGTCACCTCCTTGAGATATACATTGTCTTCATCTAATATCATTGGAGACCAATAATTAAGCAGAAAAGAGAGTTTTAATTACGGTAGTTTGTGATGAATGCTTGTCTAAATCAATGTAATGCAGGCCATATGTGCTGGAGATGTCTATATTAGTGCTAGATTAACATTTCTAGGGAAACATCAATGAGAGAGCTAGAGACGGCTAAGCTGATGAGAGGGGGAGGGAATTCTTCACATCCATGACTTGAGCATAATATTATGATATTTAAGTTGTTGTGCTTTATTTAGTGGCCTTTTAGTCATATTTACAAAGTGATTAAGAAAAGGAGCTAACACTTAAACATTCAAATGAAGGATGAGCACATCTGGTAGGGGCAGGTTTGCTGTTTCTCATTTTTCAAGACCATTTCTCTCTCTCTCTCTCTCTCTCTCTCTCTCTCTCTCTCTCTCTCTCTCTCTCTCTCTGTGTGTGTGTGTGTGTGTATGTGTGTGTGCCTATAATCCACACATTTTTGCATGGAGAGCTGACAGCCCATGTTTGAGACCTGGGCTCCGTCTACAGGGTGAGCTCCTGCTCCTGCCCACCGAGCAGTTTGAAAGCACGCCATGCTTGTTCTGAATGCATAACAGACGTTACCCAAGATCAATGGCCCGTAATGCCATTGTTTCAGCTATATTCTCTTCAGCCCCTTCCAAGCGCATGCCACCATATTGTTGGGAAAAAGGCAAGCTCGGAGAAAGCTTTCAAATGCTTCCCATTCAAGGAACTGCTATAACCACTGCGAGTTTTCTATTGGAAAAAAACAAAAACAAAACAAAACCACAAAATAGTAACACAGGGGAATGCTTTAAAATGCCAGGGTGATGAATGGTAATTAGGGAGCGCACACAGGTTAACAGATGAATTCAGAGTCTTTATAGCACTAAATGATTAGATCTGTTAGCAGAACAGATTTCTGTTGCACAGCGCCTGCCCCGCTGTGTATATCTTAATCTGCCTGTGAGCGTATGTGCAAAAATAAGGCTTGTCCTTCAGCGCCACAATCTGATAAACAACTGCAATTTTTATTTCAGTGGAAGATGATGGAAAATGCAGAATGATAAGGCAGCATGATAAGGCCTAGAGCTGGCCTAGAGGTGAGCATTCGCCTTGAAATTGGTATCATTTCAATGAGGAGGAGAAGAAGTGCGCAAAATGGACCAAACTGGAGAACAAAAGCTGCAAAAATTCTCCTCCAATTATGTCCCACTCAGAAAGGCCCTGAGTGTTATTATTCATACCTACAATCAGTAGTTTTCACATTGTTTGTAAAAATGGATCCCTAGCGCATGTCGCCCTTCACTTACAACCACAGATGGGGCCAAAATTTCTGTGGCCACAAGCAAGACAGTTGTTAAGTCAACCATGCCCGTTTTATGACTTTTTTGGCCATGGTTAAGGAAATCACTGCAGCTGTTAAGCGTGCCACTTCGGTTGTTGTTGTTTTAATATGTTTTATTGGTGTGTTTTTTTAACACAATCACCTTAATATTTGGTAAACAGTGTGTTACCTGGATTTATATTTAAAAAAACAATCAATAACAATTAGTTTCTGTAATTCTATACTCCACATAGTAGCTTTGCTCTATTTTCTCTTCTCCCAATAATATTCTTGCAATTCTTATTCTTTGGATAAATAGCAGTTAAATATAAACATTTTTTCTAACATCTCTGCCAATAATAACCACATCAGTATGAAGCTGCTTTTCTAACTGATCGTCTTGAGTGCCTCATCATAGATCCTGTTTGCAACGTTCTTATTTAAATTTATTCCCCCCACAATATTCAAAACATTCTTACCGATTAAGATTCTCTCAAAGTTCATTACACTTAAGTATTTCAGTCTTTTCCCTCGTACGGGCCATCCCAGCACTTTTACATTTTGTGAGAAATGAATCACTTCCTTTGTTAAGCGAATCCTGCCTCATTAAGTGAATCCAGCTTGTCCCACTGACTTGGCTGCTTGGCAAGGTCATCAATTCCCATCCTAGAAGCCCAGGATGCTTGCAACCATCGTAAATAATAAAAGGTAAAGGTAAAGGTTCCCCCGCACATGTGTGCTAGTCGTTTCCGACTCGAGGGGCCGGTGCTCATCTCCGTTTCATAGCCGAAGAGCCAGCGCTTGTCCGAGGACATCTCCGTGGTCATGTGGCCGGCATGACTAGACGCCAAAGGCGCACGGAACGCTGTTACCTTCCCACCGTAGTGGTCCCTATTTTTCTACTTGCATTTTTACGTGCTTTCGAACTGCTAGGTGGGCAGAAGCTGGGACGAGTAACAGGCGCTCACTCTGCTACGCGGCACTCGGGATTCGACCCGCCAAACTGCCGACCTTCCGATCGACAAGCTCAGCGTCCTAACCCACTGAGCCACCGCGTCCCTTTCGTAAATAATACTGGTTGCCAAACATCCAAATTTTGATCATGTGACCATGAAGCCGTTGCAATGATTGTAAGTGTGAGCACTGGTTGTAAGTCCCATTTTCCAGTGCCAGGGGTAACTTTGAACAGTTGCTAAATGAATGGTTGGAAGTCAAGGATTACCTGTTGCTGGTTGCCATTGGGGAAGACATAATTCAGATTCTTAAAGTTTGATAACTGATGGTGTGAATTCATTCCAAGACTATATTTGACATGTGGCAGTCATGGTAGATTTAGGATCTTTTCTTCTACCCATCTTTTCTTTAAGATGTATGTCCAATGTCCCAAGGTACTTTTTCAGAAGGCAACTGGACCAGAAAAGGACCTTTGGGGCAACCATGACCTGGATGACTGAGAATCTCCATAGACATTTAGCTGTGCACTTTGGGATGGACACCCTTTGAATGGTGCGGGAGTATGAATGGATTTCCAGAAAACATTACAGACTACAGGAACCATTTGCGCTTTAGTTTGAGATGCAGGCATCAACCTCCCTCCGCCCAGTACGCTCCCACAGAGAGGGCCTCCTCAGGGTGCCACCGGTCAAAGAATGTAGACTGGTGGCCCCCAGGGGGAGGGTGTTCTCTGTGGGCGCACCAGATTTATGGAACCATCTTCTGGTTGAGCTCCGGATGGCGCCCGACCTCCGCTTCTTCCGGCGCGATCTAAAGACTTATCTCTTCGAACAAGCCGGCCTGGCCTGATGGGATGGGGTTGGGTTTTATTACTGTTTAATGTGTTTTAATCTATTGTTATAGTTGTGGGCACTTTGTTTAATCTCTTTTAATTTTTGTATTTTGTCTTTTAACATCGGGAGAAGGGCGGTATACAAATAAAATTAATAATAATAATAATAATAGACTCATCCCCAACAGCCTGTGCCTGTCTTCAACCACGAAGGGACACAGAGCAGAAAACATCCAAGAAGGCTCCATACCCATTTGCACTACTCAGGTGACCCTGAGGACACAGGTAAACCTCCAAATGACCTCAGAGACTCTCTAAAAGGATGCAAATGACCAGCTATCTACAAGGAATATAAATCCTTCTATTCCCCACCATCCAGTCAGAGCTGAAGAAGCTTCTTGGATGAGAAGAGAAATGTCTTCAGAGAAAAACAAGAAAGTCCAGTTGCCTCTTAAAAAAGTACCTTGGGACAACCATGACATGGATGACTGAGAATCTCCATGTATGTCCAATGTTTTGTAAAAAAATAAATAAATTCCAAATGGGTCATTGTAGTAAGTGAGATATGCAAAATGAAGTCCAAATAGTCAACATAACTGCAGTCAAATACATGGAATAAAACCAAAAGCAGCATAAAATATATCAGTGCTGAGCATCCTGGTCACCTTATCAAATGTTGAGTCAAGATAACCAAAAAGCCAAAGATTAGTAGATGCTCTAGTTAGTACCTTCCAAGAAATGAGATTCACATGATGGTGTCATAATGTAAAATGAACTGTAATTCGAATACAAGTAGCAGGTTTTGGCTGAACTTCTCAACATCTGCACAATGCTAATACTTGGACAGAGGACCCCACCATAAATTCTATAAAGCTTGATTGGATTAAAAATTTAAAAGTGCAAGACAAATACATGAATTGAGTCACCAAGACTGAGCTCAGTTTGAGGGCTCCTTAAGTGTTATGTTCAAATCTCAGCATGCCGTGATTCTTCCAGTGATGCCCTTAATGGAAAGTCAGGATCTTGTACATTTCATTTACTTAACTATAATTTTTGGATAGCTGCTATGATCAAAGTAGGGTTAAATCAAATTACGGATGAAGGCTGCAGATCTCTATAGAGAGGTGCCTATAATTGTTGGGTTGTTGTTACTTTTAATAGCAGCAACTCAAGTTGTCTGCTTTACTCTAATTCATTCAGTGAGTGGTGGAATCCCAAAAAAACTTGATTGCTCATTGTGATTGGAAACAGATCTGCAAGGGGTGAAAGAAAAGGAATGGAATAATTGAGGAAAAGAAACAAGGCACATCAAAATGTCTGGTTTGCTATATGTATGCATATCTACTGCCTTTTTATCTTGCCTGCCCATCAGATTCATCTGGACAAAATTTAGCCCACCATAGGTCTCAAACCTTTGTTCTTGCAAATTGGAAACAGCACTGTGTCACTTGATTTAGATTCAGCAGATATTAACATCTTGAATTATTTCTTTGCCCTCTCTGTGATATATACATATGTTCTACCTTCCAATATTTATTCGAAACAGAATCCAGCAGGAATGGATTAACTCTAAATCTGCAAGAAAAATGCTTTTTTCTCGCACGAAACAACATTCTTTCCAATCTTAGCAGAAGTGAGGATGGGACGTCTTAAAAAAAATGAGGCAAAACTTTTTATTTAGCATGCTTTTCTCTGCCAAGTGAATAGAAGATAGAAAATCACCAAGCCTGCCAGAATTTATCATACTGCGTCTCCCAAAGTGAAAACAGGTTTTTCTGTAAAGAAAGGCAAATGTTGTGTTTCGTCTCAGATAATATTTTGAAAGTTAGCTGAAACTATATTTGTGGCTCAAGAAATTTGTTTCTGCACACTGATTACATACTTTTTTTAAAAAAAGGGTGGGGAGAGGAAACCTTCTGAGGCCTTCTTAAAAGTAATTAATCAGCTTTGCAAAATTCAGAGTCTCCTTTCAAGTCAAGCTCACAATCCTGCCACCTTGGGGAATAATTTTCTTGTTTTCCTAGCGTTTTCCCAAACTAATTATTGTACCTCTAAATAGGAGATTTGTTCATATACAGCTTGATTAATTAGATATGTTATTTCTCTATCAGGTGAAAAATCACCAAAGGATTTTGATGGTAAGCTTCTAAAAAAAAAATCAGCAAGGGCTGTGTAAGGCAAAAATCAATTAATTCCCAATTAAAAATCCATTTGACATATTTGAAAGATTAATACACAAATTGGATTTGTAACTAACAAAAATAATTAGATTTTCCATTTTTTTTAAAAAAAGGAAAGGGAGGGTAAATCAATAATTCCATTTGATAGGTTATTTTGGAACCAAATATGGTATGAAGAAATGCAACTAAACAGGCAGGAAAATGTCAATTTCTCAAAGCTTATTTAATTTGCAAAGAAGATACTCTGGTATTGTTGCAAATTGTTGACCTGAAAAATAAATAATGTTAATACTGATTATTTGAATCACTGCATGATATATTTTCATGAAGCTATATCTAAGGGCAACCCAAACTTTTCTGGCTACCCAAAGGAAATAAAACAAGAAGTCACTTTGTAAATTCTGTGCATGTTAACTAATGTGACTGGAAGCTAAGTTTTTTTTCAGTGAAGCCATAGTTTGGGATTCTTATGTTTCTAGTTATTGAGCTACAAAGGCAAAAAAGAAGGTTTTACACCTAGGCAGGAAAAACCAAAGGTACAAGTACAGGTTAGGTGAAACCTGGCTCTAAAACAATAATTATGAGAGGGACCTTGGAGTCCTAGGGGACGATCACTTAAACACGAGCAAGCAGTGTGAAGCAGCCGCCAAAAAAGCTAACACAATCCTCGGTTGTATAAACAGAGGTATAGAACCAAAATCATGTGAACCATTGGTACTGCTTTATAAGTCCTTAATAAGAGCACACCTGGAATATTGAATTCACATTACAAAAAAGATTTTGGAAAAAGTGCAAAGAAGAGCAACTAAGATGATTAAGGGCCTGGAGACAAAAAAAAACAACAAACATGAAAAATGGTTGCAAGAATTAGGTATGGCCAGTCTAGAGAAAAGAAGAACAGCTGGCCACCAGAAGCTGTAAGTACTTCATCACTGGAGGTTTTTAAGAAAAGACTAGACAGCCATTTGTCTCGAATGGTATAGGGTCTCCTGTTTGAGCAGGGGGCTGGACTAGAAGACCTTCAAGGTCCCTTCCAGCTCTATTCTGATTGAGCCATTGGTTACAATGAAAAAGCAATAAAGAAGAAATGTTAGACTGATACTGGGTGCCTAAAAATGAAGAGAAGGGTCAACTGGGTGTTTGCAGAATGGAGCAAAGGGGGGGGGGCTACCTTGAAATGTGAATTTTGAAACTATGATGAATACTCAATCTTTATATCCTTAGGTGCAAAATATTACATAAAAGACCGTGTGTGGTGATAGCATGGTGAGGTGGCTAATAGAATAAAAAATAACATCCTACCACCTCCTTGTGCACATTTAGCTCACTCCCTCTTCATCTGGTTCGATTTTATCATAACTGAATTTTGAATTTAAAATCCCTATTTGTTGCTTTAATATTTTACAGTGTATTTAATTTCCTAGAGTTGCTACAGTGAGATAAGCAGCATACAAGTTTGATAAATAAATCGGTAATCCACGTTATGCCATTTTGACCTCGTCATGGCTAGCTGCAGGCACCCATGGGCCCAAATATCTATTTTATCTCTGTGCTTTTCAGCATCTTAAAACGATCTGAATGTAAGAAAAGCAAATAAACTGCCTTAGGCTGTATTTGGCAAATGGTACTGTAGACTTAAAATCAATACCAATACGTATAGTCTAAGATCATGTTGGTACAAAAAAAATGTCTAGGCTTTCATTTGAAAAGGTCTAGAAAAGTAACGAAAATATTCATGCTCTCAACTCCTCCGCATACTTTATTTGTCAGATTCATATTCTTCTTTTCCTCCAGGAATTCAAGGTGCTAATGGGAAGCTCCCCTCTTCTTTTTTTCTTTTTTTCCTGCACAGAAACTGTGGAATAGGTGAGGAGATGAAGCAGAGTAAAAACAAACTTGTCAAAGTTTGCACGCTCCGCTTTAAAATTGGAAAGGTCTTTCTTCGCACTCAGAAGGAGGCTGGAGAAGCATATGGAGACGAACGGTTGCAATCTGTTGTATGTCTGATCAGGCAGGATGACTTTGGCTGCAAGCTTCGTAGGAAAAGAAGCAGCCTGACAGCTGACAAAATGTTGCTTTTGGAGGGTAACCTCCAGTTCAAAACTGGAAAAAGGGAAAAGACAAGGGAGGGGGAAGAGGAGGAGGAGGAAGGAAGGAAGGAAGGAAGGAAGGAAGGAAGGAAGGAAGGAAGGAAGGAAGGAAAGAGGGAGGGAGGGAGGGAGGGAGGAAGGAAGGAAGGAAGGAAGGAAGGAAGGAAGGAAGGAAGGAAGGAAAGAGGGAGGGAGGGAGGGAGGAAGGAAGGAAGGAAGGAAGGAAGGAAGGAAGGAAGGAAGGAAGGAAGGAAGGAAACTGCAGCTGATCGATGTTGTCCATTTCTAAGTGGTTTCTCTAAATTATAGAAGTTGGACATGAAAGTCATTTCTGGCTGGTGATGTCTTTTTCCTTGACCTGCTTCTTGCGTGCCTTTATCTCAGTCTTCAAGGTGGGGAGATTAGCTTGTTCTGTTCAAAAATGTACTTGTTACCAAGCATTTACCTATTATTAAAACAAAAAGCTCCCTTTTGCAATCCTGTAAATCCCTTAACGTTGGGTAGAGTCAGGGTGACTGGATGGAGCTGAGCATTTACTGATTGGATGCCCTTCCTGATTCCTACACGGAGTTCACAGCAGATATTTTTCTCTTTGCATCCTGAGAGAGAAACATCTGCCGCCATTGCCATCACCTAGGATTGAACACTCAACCTTCCGAATGGGAGGTGAACATCTTTACCACTAGGCCATGACACCCCTCAAGGACTTTACCAAGTATTTACCTATTATTGAAACCTTAAACTCCTAACTTTTCTCACGCTGATCCATGTTCTCTTTGAACCAGGCTTTTATCAATCTTAAAGTTGGAATAGGATTGAGGACAGAACAGATCAAATAATTTCTCTAAATCAAAGCCTGGGCTTTTGATATTTGATCCAGTTGATTTTTATTTCAATGGTTTGTAAGAACTGAGCCAGTATTTGGATTCTACTAAAACTGACAGAAGACGTATTCTTTATTCATATTCTTTAACAAAAAATAGTTCTTCCTGTAACAAATCAAAACTACTAATGGAATTTACTCTCCACCTATTAGTATTATGATTAACTCTATAGATCACATCCTATTAAATGGCATCGTCAAGAGAAAAGAAACACTTAACTCTGTAAATATCAAACCCAACCCAGTGTAGACAATGCCAGAGCAAGCAAAATGTATGTAAATGAAATAAATAAAGCAAATTATGATATTCATTTTTCTTCCCCCCCCCATGAATAATAGACTGTTATAGCACTTTGAAAATTTAAAACATAATCCTAATACCTCCAGGACTTTTCTTGCATTCACAACAGCTGTACTAGTTCAAATCATTTCTTTTGAAACGAAGAAGGCCAGTGTTAGAATCAGAAATTAAAAGCTGCTGCATAAATGATGAGAAAAGAACACTTTTTGTGAATAACAGAATAACAGAGTTGGAAGGGAACTTGGAGGTCTTCTAGTCCAGCCCCTTGCTTAGGCAGGAAACCCTAGACCATTGAGAACAAATGGTTGACCAAGTTCTTCTTAAAAGCCTCTAGTGTTGGAGCACCCACAGCTAATAGAGGCAAGTTGTTCCACTGATTAATTGTTCTGTCAGGAAATTTCTCCTTGGTTCTAGGTTAGTCTTCTCCTTGATTAGTTTCCACCCATTGCTTCTTGTCCTGCCTTCAGGTGCTTCAGGAGAATAGGTTAAGCCAGGGGTAGGCAACCTCAGCTCTTTTATGACTCATGGACTTCATGCTGACTCAGGAATTCTGGGAGTTGAAGTCCATGAGTCATAAAAGAGCTGAGGTTGCCTACCCCTGGGACGCGGTGGCTCAGTGGGTTAGGACGCTGAGCTTGTTGATCAGAAGGTCGGCAGCTTGGCAGGTCAAATCCCGAGCGCCGCATAACAGAGTGAGCGCCTGTTACTCGTCCCAGCTTCTGCCAACCTAGCAGTTCAAAAGCACGTAAAAATGCAAGTAGAAAAATAGGGACCACTCCGGTGGGAAGGTAACAGCGTTCCGTGCTCCTTTGGCATGTAGTCATGCCGGCCACATGACCACGGAGACGTCCTCGGACAAGCTCTGGTTCTTCGGCTTTGAAACGGAGATGAGCACCGGCCCCTAGAGTCGGAAACGACTAGCACGCATGTGCGGGGGAACCATTACATTACATAAGCTTGGGGCATTTTATCCTGACTAGAAGGAATTAACATTTTCTACTCATGATGGTTTTAATATGGAAATCTTGAGACATTGAATCAGCAATGTGAATGTAAACTCATATTATACTTTTCCTTCCTTCCTTCCTTCCTTCCTTCCTTCCTTCCTTCCTTCCTCCCTCCCTCCCTCCCTTAGCTTTTTTTTTAGCTATATTTGATTCAAGCTTCTTATGGCTGCCAAGGAAGAGATAAATTCCCTTTGTAGCTTACAGCTGATCCGGAGGCTGTCAGATAACAATCCTTGATATAAATAATCATGGAATCCTTTTCTCAATACTGAACTATTCTAGCTCATAAATCAACTGCAGAAGTAACTACAGAATTCCTTATGCTTAAAGGGACATTTGTGAAACATTCATTTGGTCATTTGAAAGCAGTTGACCTGATCCTCACCATCTCTAATAAATATAAAAATCAGAATGTCATCATTTTCTGGAGTTTGCATTTTTCCAAAATTTTGGCACCATGTGCTGTACATGCTGTACATTGAAAGAGGATTTTAGAGTGGCAAAAGGCACACTTTAATCGTAAGTATAAATCCAATGAACTTTGTTACTATCACCATCAACCTGCCTGAATAGATAAGCAAAGATGTTCGTGCTTGCAAAGTAGCATTTATGAGCAAAAAAAAAATTATGAGTATAGCCACAGTACCTTGTGTTATGAACCAATCTGATTTAGATGAGTTAGAAGCTAAAATGAGGACCCAGATTGTTGGGGGCAATAAGCTGACTTTGTAATAATGCCGCTTGGGGTGTGTGTGAAAGCCCTAACAAGCAGGCATATACATAGAATGAAGGCTACTGCTAAGCTTGTAAGCCGCCCTGAGTCTTCGGAGAAGGGCGGGATATAAATGTAATAAAAATAAAAAAAATAAAAAATAATAGCAAAAGGTTGCAGCTTCAAACAACTGCTGGTGATAACTGGGAAACTTTCAGCTCTGCTTGAAATGAGGTTGAACAGGAAGAAGAGAAGACTGAATAAAATAATCTCTCTGATCTGGACTTTGAATAATACCAGATGTTTTGAGTTCAGAAGAGCAAAGAAATGAGTGTTTTGAGAATCCAGTTGAGAGGTGGGAAGGGAAGAGAGGGAAGAGAAATAAGACTTTCTGAAATTGGAATGGAGAAAAAATAAGAGACACATCAGATATAGACTGCAAGGTTGCAAAGACTTGATCAGAATGCTGGAGTTCTATCACCATAAATCTCTGTCTTGACTAAACCACTATCTTCAACCCAGAAATTAATCTCTTGGTATTTACTATTTTTATTCCTGCTTCTTGCTTCCAGATTTTCCTTTGCTCTGATCTCAGAGAAGATATCAACAGACCTTATTTTACTTATTAAATTTATTCCTCTATTGGCATACCTGTGGGGTTAAAGTCTCAAGGACATCCATGTAGAAAATAAAAATAAAATCATTTTTTTATAAAAATAACAATTACAATTAGCATTAACACAATAGCTTCACAATCACACACAAAATGGCCTAACAAATTCATAAATGATAGTGACATTTTATAGGTCAAAGGGCTTCTTAAAAAGGCTCTGTTTTCACTAAAGTTCAAAAAGTTAAGTTAAACCAATATCAGAGGGAGGGTACTCCAAAGAACAGGACACAACAGAACACCTGTAAATCTCTATCTCCTGAATGTGAGAAACCAAAAGCAGATTCTTCCATGACCTACATGCCAGGTGGGTCAATGCTGGGTGAAGATTTTGGTCACCATATCACAAAAAAGATGTTGAGAGTTTGGAAAGAATTCAGAGAAGAGCAGCTAAGATGATCAAAGGCCTGGAGACCAAAACATATGAAGAACAGCTGCAGGACTTGGCTAAAGAAAAGAAGAATCAGGGACGACATGATAGCAGTACAGTATTCCAGTATTTGAGGGGCTGCCACAAAGAAGAGGGGTCACGTTATTCACCAAAGCACCAGAGGGCAGGACAAGAAACAATGGTTGGAAACTGATCAAAGAGAGAAGCAACCTGGAATTAAGGAGAAACTTCCTGACAGTGAGGACAATCAACCAATGGAACAGCTTGCCTCCAGAAATTGTGGATGCTCCATCACTGGAGATTTTTGAGAAGACAGTCACTTGTCTGAGATGATATAGGTTCTCTTGCTTAAGTGGGAGGCTGGACTAGAAGGCCTCCAAGGTCCCTTCCAGCCCTATTCTCTTCTATTATCAGTGGTGTCTCACTGCATGACTCCAACAGCACCGATCATATTCGGACAAGATACTTTGCCAAATAATCCTAGCAACTCCCAATCTTTCTTTGTACTTGCACGTTCCATCTTTATCAACCCTAAAAAAGAGAGAGAGAGAACAAACAGAGGGAAAGACTAAAGAAGTTCCACATATAAAATGTCTAATGTTTCATTTTTGAACATAGTTTGTCCGACACCTTGTTCTGCATGTCCCTTTATGATGTGAAATGGTGTTCCCGAACTCGATTCTGTTGGCACAGTTTAACTTGCAGCTGCAGACAGCTCTTTGCAAATGTTTATTCATAAGGTTTATTCTGTTTCATGTCTGTCTAGTTCTGCCAGGATGGATTTTCAACCCTGCTTGCACCAAGAACATTATAAGAGTGACAAAATTCTAAATCTGTGCTGTTTATAAAGAAACATGCCAGTACGTTTAGAGGTGGTACATCACAAAGTTAGAAAAACTCCCTTTCTAAGTCAATGTGATGTGCTACGTTGTGCTTGTAAAGAAAATGCATCTTCCAGAGGAGTAATGAACAACAGATTGGAACTGTACTATAGGAATCCCTTGTTATACTGTTTTTTGACCAAAATAAAGTTTGAACTTGGGATGCTCTTGAAGAACAGGAGGAAGAATTGATACCAAACCAAAGATCAAACAAGCAGATTTTCAGCCCAGGCCAGGAAACTAATTTGAGAAAACCTTTCAGATAAGCCCCTCGCTAGATATCAAAAAAAAAATATATGAGGGAAGGAAGAAGCATATTCTGATTTGCAAAATAACAGAGTTGGAAGGGACCTTGGAGGTCTTCTAGTCCAACCTGCTGCTCAAGCAGGAAACCCTATTCCATTTCAGACAAGTGGCTGTACAGACTTTTCTTAAAAGCCTCAAGCATCCATAACCTCTGGAGGCAAGTCATTCCATGGGTTAATTGTTCTAACTATCAGGAAATTTCTCCTTAGTTCTAGATTGGTTCTCCCCTTGATTAGTTTCCATCCCTTGCTTCTCGTCTTGCCTTCAGGTGCTTTGCAGAATAGATTGACCCCCTCTTCTTTGTGGCAGCCCCTCAAATATTGGAAAACTGCTATCATGTCATCCCTAGTCCTTCTTTTCATTGGACTAGGCAATTCCTGCAACCGTTCCTCATATGTTTTATCCTCCAGTTCCCTAATCATCTTAGTTGCTCTTCTCTGCACTCTAGAAAGAGTGCAGAGAAGAGAATTATGTTATAGTAAAAATAGTCTTGACTTATATGGAATTGATTTCTTACTCTAGACTAATTCATAGGGCTCACAAGACCATTAACCCAGCCTGTTCATATAAAGGGTCCAGGAGATTCCAGTGACCAAACACCCTTTCTTCCTTCTGTCTTTCCCCAATAATAAATCCTGGCTAGATGTTAGATAATATATTTTCTTCATGGAAGATGAAAAAACAAGCATTCTGATGCTGCTGCCTAAAGTGAGATACTTGAAGCAACTTTTTTTCCCCATTTCTGTGGAGCATGGAGATCTGCTGAGGTCAAACTAACCTAACTTCTTGCTTATCCTCACCTTTAAAAAAAATCTCTCAATGTTGATGTAATAGACCAACACAGTAGTGTCAAGCTAAATTATTCATATAGGTTGGGCTCATTTTTATTTATGGATGGAGGGCTGGCTGCAAAGAAAAAGAAGGAGCTGGAAGGACATGTTTGTTTCCTATCCCAGAAAGGTACTGATAAATTGTTCTGACTTCTTTAGGCAAGTGATGGATAGAAAAACCTACAGCTTGCAGGATGTAATGGCTACATAACCAATACCCTTCCCCAAAAATCTGTGTGGCTGCTGAAATAACATCTCAAGGTGTTCTTCTGAGCAAAATATTTTATTACTATTTAGCATCCAGTCTTATTTATTTTTCAGCAGTGAAGTGAAGTTGCTGGTGTGGGGAAGCAGAGGGAAAACAACAAAGCCTATAATTCAGCTGGTATTCCACAGCTGGTATGTTGCAAAGATACAGTTGCAATGCCTGACATCTCAGAAGGGATATTGAATATGATTTCTGATGGACTAAAGACAGAAGATCTTTGGCTTTTCAGATTCTATTTTCAAAATAAATCATTACAAGATCATTTTCAGATAGCCACAAACCCTACAGGCTGGTTGATCGATACAATTTTCACAAAGTGGAGGGTTGACGGTATCGTTTAGCATATTGGTCACTAATGGAAGAAAATGGTGATGCATTAATTTATGTTTGTATGCATGTGTGTATAATTTATCTTGGAGTTACAGCAATATTATCCAATCTGCTAATTTCTCTGCTCACAAATAAAGTGGGGAAATTTAGAAGGCAATTTGTGTACACCTCTGTGACTTATTACAGTTATAGCCTCACCTTCCAAACTGAAAGCATGGTTCTTTGAAAATGAAAATTGTCTAAATTACGAAATTCACCCTCATAAAATTTAGTTATGGCCATTGGCATAGACATATTTGCATAGATCTACTACTGTTAGAACTATAGTTAAAAAGGTAAAGGTAAAGGTTCCCCCGCACATGCGTGCTAGTCGTTTCCGACTCTAGGGGCCGGTGCTCATCTCTGTTTCAAAGCTGAAGAGCCAGCGCTTGTCCGAGGACGTCTCCGTGGTCATGTGGCCGGCATGACTAGACGCCAAAGGCGCATGGAACTATGTTAAATACCAACTGCTGCAGGATTAACAATAGAAGGGATAGGTTATTGTATATACTATTGAAGACCAACAAAGGGGACTGGAGGGGACTGGAGGCTAAAATATATGAAAACCAGTTGCAGGAATTGAGTATGTCCATTTTAATGAAAAGAAGAACGAGGGTTGACAGGATAGCCATGTTCCAATATCTATGGACTGCCACAAAAAAAGAGGGGATCAAACTATTTTCCAAAGCTCCTGAATGGAGCAATGGATGGAAACTAATCAAGGAAAGAACTAACCTAGAACTAAGGAGAAATTTCCTGACAGTTTGAACAATTAATCCATGGAATGACGTGCCTCCAGAAACTGTGGGTGCTCCAATATTGGAGGTTTTTAAGAAGCGATTGGACAGCCATTTGTCTGAAATGGTTTAGGTTTTCCTGCTTGAGCAGGGGGTTGGGCTAGAAGACCTCTAAGGTCCCTTCCTACTCTGTTATTATCCATAATGTTGGATAAAATGAACTTTTGGTCTGATCCAGATCAGGATTCTTCTTGTGTACTTAAGTTCTTGTACAATTCTCAAGCCAACTAAAACAACTAGGTATCTTTATCTCGAGGTGAAATAATTTTGCTTAAGTCTTTGGTTAGAAAGAGACAGGTACCAATTATTCATCCTGAATACGTTGTGACTACAGCCCGGCTTATCTGCAATTGCTCTTATTTTTTTCACCACAGTATGCCCCCAAACCTATCCATGCCATCCAAAGGTAAAATAGGAAGGAGATTAAACATGTTTCCATTGAGCTAAAATCTTGTATCTGCTTAGAGGAGGAGAGAACATTTTTAGTCCTGTCTTTGTGTTGGACTTTTAAGTTGATGAGAAATGAATCTTCTTTAGTGGAGCACCGACTGGTCGTACATCATTGCAAATTTTTCCCCCTGCTTTCTCTTTTCTCAATTACTGGAGTTTGTGAAGTCAATCCCATCCTGTGGCTGTTGGGAATAAAGATAGCACTTTGTATTATGATATGCTGTTTATTCTCCACATGTGCAGATAATCATTCATACTGTTCTATTGAGACACATCTAATGCATCATTATATTTGGGGGGTGGGTGGGTGGAGGGAGAGAAATGCATTGCCAGAAGGAGAAAGAAAGAAAGGCTAGAGAAAGTAACAAAGTTTCTTTTGATTTCAGCTTAAAATGTCAGCACTAGATCAAATGGATTCAAAAAGTCAGCTTATGAACACTTAAGGTGTTTCTACATGGCAAATTTTTATCAATCGTGTACTCTGGGCTTTATTTAAAGGATCCTGGGAACTGAAGCTTGATGCAGATAGCGAAAATACAATTTAAAATCTATTCTCTCCAATTTCCATATCTTTCTGTGAATGCAGCAAAAAATAAAGAAATATCACTTTGAATTTATTTTTTGAACACCGGTTTTGCAAATAGCCATTGTGCTGTATGCAAATCTTTCTTGTGTGCTCTTTTTTTTTTGAGTGAAAAACTAAACCACAAAATTCAGAGAAGTGATCAACCCAGGCTGCAAAATACGTCTGTAACATGCAGCTAAATATTTTATTGTTCCTGTCCCTGCCAGATCATGGATGCCATAAGCAAGCAGAGAGAAAGTGGATGACACAAATTTCCCAATAGATTTTCTCTGTCCCTCTTTGCTTCTCCACTTCCCCAGAGTTGAGGGCAAACACTGTTCTGCTGCAACTCTAGTTTTAAACATTATTTTTGGAATGTAAATTCATTTGGGCAATTCCCAACACATACCAAGATTCACTTCCAGCTAAAACCTTTGAATGGAACTCTACATGTTCAATCTCAACAGATGGCAATATCTGAATGATTTTGTTTGGCCTTAGAACTTATCTGAGTCCACGTCTGGTGATAACATGGATTGAATTCTTCAAGAAACTCTCAGGGCAATACGGCAAATGAGGAAGTCATGCAAGAAATACCCTATTTAGAGGTGTAATAATTAGTTTAGGGAAATGCTAGGAAAATAAGAAAAGAAAGCAACGGCAATTGATTTTGTAGCATTGCTAAGAAATCAACAGAGTTGTGTCCATGAAGTCATCAAGAGTTTAAGTTGGAGGAGAATGTTTATTTTAGAAGCTTCATAATTAAGTATTGGTAGACATTCCTCTAACTCAGAGGTCTTCAAACTCGGCCCTTTTATGACTCATGGACTTCAACTCCCAGAATTTCTCAGCCAGGCATGCTGGCTGAGGAATTCTGGGAGTTGAAGTCCATGAGTCATAAAAGGGCCGAGTTTGAAGACCCCTGCTCTAACTAAATACATAGGTCACGTGTATTCTTAAAACGTCTCTCCAATAAGCAAATATTGTTCAATTACCATGAAAATTAAGAACATTTCAAATCTCTAAGCCTCAGTAAGTACACTCACATACTCATAACCCCGCAAACACATGCTCATATGCACCTGCACAAACATTGATCAATTATTAATTTTCCATTTATTTTCTGTAACTCCAAGTTTCAATAAAACCATTTGGTAATTGTTAGAAATGAAGGCAGCAATTTTTTTACATTAAGTAGCAGCCAATAAATAACACAGTACACTTTATTGGAGTACATCCAAGATGCCCTACAGATTAAAATTTTAGTACTATGACAATATGCTTACTAATGGAAGTGTCAAATAAAACAAAAAACAAAAAAACCTTCGGCTTTTGTTGGAATTCACACGGGATCTACCAGTACCCAAGAGGACCGGACTAAGAAGAAACTTCTTAACAATTAAGAAGAGAACAATTAACCAGTTGGACATGGTGAAGAAGTATGTTGGTAGTCAGAACTGAAGTGACTTCTTGGATGAGAAGTGAAACATCTTCAAGGAAAAACAAGAAAGTCCCAGCTGCCTTTTGGGGAAAAAAAACAAACCTTTGGGGACAACCATGACCTGGATGACTGAGAATCTCCATAGACCTGAGTCCCTTTGTGCCAACAAGATATTTAAGTCCAGTCCTCCTTGAATTCTGTTAACTCATATGTATCACCAATTTGCTTTGACCATCAGTAGTTCAGAGTCTTGTAGAGAGTGTTTGTATGCGATAAATTTCTATTCATTTGAACCACCCCGATTCCCGATTTAATAATAATAATAATAATAATAATAATAATAATAATAATAATAATAATAATAATAATAATAATAATAATAAAGTTGGAAGGGACCTTGGAGGTCATCTAGTCCAACCCCCTGCTCAGGCAGGAAACCTTATACCATTTCAGGCAAATGGCTGTCCAGTCTCTTCTTAAAAACATCCAGTATTGGAGCATTCACCACCTCTGGAGGCAGGTTGTTCCACTGGTTAGTTGTTCTAACTGTCAGGAAGTTTCTCCTTAGTTCTAGGTTGCTTCTCTCCTTGACTAGTTTCCATCCGTTGCTTCTTGTCCTGCTTTCAGGTGCTTTGGAGAATAGTTGCTGCTCCTCTGCTACGATGTAAGCTAGGGAATAGGATCAGCAAGTCCCTCTTCTTTGTGGTAGCCCCTGAGATATTGGAACACTGCTATCATGTCACCCCTCACCCTTCTCTTCATTAAACTACACATACCCAATTCCAGCAACCGTTCCCTATATGTTTTAGCCTCCAGCCCCCTAATCATTTTGTTGCTCTTCTCTGTACCCTTTCTAGAGTCTCGACATCTTTTTTACATCATGGTGACCAAAACTGGATGCAGTATTCCAGGTGTGGCCTTACCAAAGCATTGTAAAGTGGTATTAGTACTTCACTTGATCTTGATTCTATCCCTCTGTTAATGCAGCCTACCACTGTGTTGGCTTTCTGCACTTGACACTGAAATCTGAAATTTATACTCCTATCCCAATGTCCAGCGTGGTTTACAGCAATAAGAAATCCACAATTTTTAACAATGCAGGGGAAAAACATATCGCAACCAAGATTAAAAGCCAAAATGAAATTTAATCATTAAAAATTAGCAATTCAAATTATAACCGAATATTAGAAGAATGGGAGCCAAACACCCTTTCTTAGGTAGTGCGTTTCATAGGTTGGGAACCAAATGGAAGGTTCTCCTGATGGGAAAGTAGGAGGACTTTCCCCTTAGCACTTGTAGAAACTTTTCAAGTTAATAATTCTTTGTGTACTCTTCCATATTATTAAGTGACTATTGCTTGATGGATTGTTTTCACTCTTGAACTTACCTCTGTTCTACCATATTTTTTCTCCCTAATTAATTAGGCAATTATTCTGATGGTGCTCCAACTCCATTTTTCTTGTGCATGGACTGAACTTACTCAATATGAAAGCATGCATGGCATGCATTAACTTGGAAAGTGGTCAGGGTTCAAAGGTCACTTCATTGCTGTTTAGGCAGATGCTGATGCTGGCATTTCTACATCTGTACCATGATAAAGATCTCTATGGATCATTGCATTCATCAAGTCACTCAGTATTCCCTAGGGACTTAATCTTGTTACTTGACTCATTCATTAGCAAGTGTTTTTTTGTGTTGTTGTTTTTTTTTGTATGCTTGCACAAAATATTGGTTTTTAACTTTGTGAGGCACCTGGAGTCACTTAAATGAGAGGGGCTGCTGTACAAATTAAATGGATGGATGGATGATTGATTGAATGAATGAGGTCCTCTAGTCTATACCCGCATGAAGAGGTCATAGAAATTTATGTTCTTTGTTTGCGTTTTTCTTCTCTTCCTCTCCTGGCCGAGAACAGGCTACCTGCAAAATAGGCAGCACCTGAGTTGCTGGGGTTCTGTCCCTTTAAGACATCTTCCTAGCCAACCAGCAACAGGTGGCTATAAAAGCTTATCAGAGAGGCAGCTGGGTGTGGCGGTGTTTAATTGTAGTTTTGGTGTGGGAGTAACACAGAGGATGTTTTCTGTTTTGTTTGGGACGCTCAAACAGTCTGAAGGCGAATAGAAGAATTGCTTTTCTTCAGAAGAAGAAGTCCTAATGAGAAGTAATGGAGGAACAGGAGTATAGCAGTACTGGGGAAGAGCAGTATAGTAAATGGTGAGTACTAGCCTTTGAATGCATGGCTGTGTGTTGCTTCAAGGCCTGTGAAGTTGTGTTGGTTCTCCTGGAGTTTTGGAATCCAATAACCTGGGTATATAATGTGGCATCTCTCCTCTCCCTTTTTTATGATTTTAGGTTTAGTATGAAATGTAAATGCTAGTATCCTTATTTTAGAACACTGAGAACATGTTAATGCATCTGGCTCCCTCAGAATCCTCACAAATCTTCTTCTGGATAGCTTCCTACTTGTTCAATGGCTCTTGATAGCTGAGAGCAGCCAGCTGCCAATCATGTTACATCTGCTTGGATAGTAGTGAAAGAAACCACCTAACACTATCGAGGGAAATCTCAGTTAAATGTTGAACTGCCAGGAAGTAATCTTGGGGAGGTCTAAGTGTGTCTTTTCTTCCTTTTGAAGAACGGATGTTGCTTTAGGCTGGCAACAAATGTCCAAATGGAACATGTTGGTAGAAAATATACAGATGTTATTACATTTAAAAAAAAAACACTGCAAAGAATATTGTCCATTTTGTTAAAAAAAAAGGCTTCTCCAAAGCCAGGAACTTCGAGTGAGCAAAACAGTGCATTTTGCTAATCACAATTCATAACAATTCAAAAATTCTAAACACAGGTTGGTTGGTTGTTTTACAAAAAAAAAAAAAAACTCCAAGGTACAGTACAAAACTAAACATATACAAGTTAAGCCAACACATTTTACAAGCATGATGCCCTGTGTATAATACGATCCTCATTGTGGCTTATGAACTATGCTATTAGTTGAGAAGCAGGCACAGAGCAATAACTCTATTGGGTGTTGAATTGCTGATGCCCTACATCCTTAAACTTCTTTCCAACTGTCACCATATTTTTTTTCTAAATGGCAGTTATTTAATATTGCAGTTAAATAGGACTGCATTATGTGCTTTTAGAGGCACAGTAAATTTACAAAGCAACACTAAAGAAATGAATATGGGCCTGAAAATTGTATGAAGATGGGATGTAAAAAATAAAACAAGTTAAGGCTTTATCAGAGCTCTGATCTGCTGAACAAAAAGTATGGGATGGGATTGTAGACTTCTACTCCGCTTTGTGGGGGTGTCTGGACTCTGTGCTATTCCCCATTTTTGTTTAACATCTACATGAAGCAGCTGGATGAGCTAGTTGTTGGCATGAGGTGAAACATCAATATGCTGATGATGCTTAATTTATATCTCATAGAACATAGGACACAAAGCATAGAATAATAAAGTTGGAAGGGACATTGGAGGTCTTCTAGTCCAAGCTCTTGCTCGACCAGGAACCCCTATACCGTTTCAGATTAATGGTTGTCCAGTAATTTTTTGAAAGCCTCCAGTGATGGACTGCCTACAACTTTTGAAGTCAAGCTGATTGTTCTAACTGTCGGGAAGTTTCTCCTTAGTTCTAGGTTGCTTCTCTCCTTGGTTAGTTTCCATCCATTATATTTCTCATCTTGCCTTTTGGTGCTTTGGAAAATAGTTTGACCACGTCTTTGCAGGAGCCTCTCAAATATTGGAACACTGATACCATATGTTCCCTAGTCTTCATTTTGAATAGAATGGAGTGGAGTGGAGTGGAGTGGAGTGGAGTGGAGAGTGGAGAGTGGAGTGGAGTAGAGCTGGAAGGGACCTTGGAAGTCTTCTAGTCCAGCCCCCTGCTCAAACAGGAGAACCTATACCAGGGGTCTTCAAACTTGGCCCTTTTATGGCCTGTGGACTTCATGCCTGGCTGAGGAATTCTGGGAGTTGAAGTCCACAAGTCATAAAAGGGCCAAGTTTGAAGACCCCTGACCTATACCATCTCAGACTAGACTTACCCAATTTCTGTAACTATTCTTGTATATTTTAGCCTTCATCTTGGGTTGGTTAGTGATGCTGGCTATGGATAGTAAAATCATATTCCAGTGCCTGGAGGTTTTGTGGGCTAGGTGGGAAAGAAAGGGGTTCAACTCAGTCCTACTAAGATAAAGTGGCTGTTGGTTGGGTCTCCTCTGAACTAGCAAACACATTTTTTTTCACCTTTAGTCTTTGAAGGGGTTGTAATCCCTCATTCATCAGCCGGGTACAATTTGTGGGTCCTTCTGCACATACAGTACAGCTGTTTAGAAATGTTGCTAAAATGTTGGTGTTTTTTTTCTTAAAGGAAGGCTGATTCTGGAACATTTAGGTTTCATATAATTCTGCAACATTATATGAAATCTACTCCTGTAGCATTTATTCATATGAAAACTTTTTAAAAGAGAGAGAGAGAGAGTAAAGCTAATACAAACTAATATAAAGAAGGAAAGAAAGCAAAGGAAAAGCAAAAAAAATTGCTAGAACAGGGAAAAAAGGAAATAAGGTATAAAAAACATGACTTCTGGTATTCTTCACTGCAGTTAGAAGTACAATAATATTTTAAGCTCTCTCTCTAAAGTTGCATCATAATGTTCTTTCTATAATCTATCCTATTTAATCATCCAAACCATAAATCACCAGTTCATTTTTGGCTGTAATATTTTCCCATCTTCATATGCAAACACTTGCCCAGTTATTGGAGACATAAATCCATTCTTTATAGACAGCTTGAAAACAAACAGTGTTTCTATTGGGCATGGATTGAATAACTTTGTCTTTTGCAAAATTTATTTCACAGTGTCATTACCAGTGAAATTGTTGTTGTACTTTCAATCCATTCTGTTAAAACTTCTCTCTGTATGAATTATGTTGACAAAGAACAAACATTTGTGCATTCAGTTCAAGTCTAAGGAAAGATGAACACACTACTAGGGCTAAATTCATTATATGGATTTTCATTCCAGACACAGGACTTGGAATTCTGCAGAATGTAGGAATGTAGAAGCAGGGATATAAAAAAAAACACAGCAATTTGGATAAAAAAGTTGCATATAAATTGAAATAATAGTAATAGCAATAACAACCCTAACCTATCAATTGTCTGAATGTGATTGAGGTATATAAAGAAAGCACGAGAACTTGCAAACACTTTTGTGTACAGTTCTTCAAAAACTCTTATTTTTTGTACCTATTTTTTGCCTAACAAAAACATTGTTACAACCTGTTTTCCCCAATGATGCATTTCCCTTGTTGCTGTGAATATATACTGTGAGTATATATGTTTTACCACCCACTTTCCTCTTTAAATTTCCAATAATATTTGGAAACGTACAATGCCAACTACAGAGAAATGCATTTGTAGTATGTTTGTGTAAAATTAGGAACATTAGATTAAAATATCAATCAACTAACTTTTTTTCTCTAACCCTGAGAACAAAGACCAAGAAAACAATGGAAAGCTATTGATAATAATTCCTTAAGCAAGTGAATATAAGCATGAAATTATAAAAAGTGAGATGTTTTGATGTTTGCCCTAGCTATAAAGTACGTGAAAAGAGTCAAAACGTAACAAGTACTTGAAATTTGCTCAGGCATCTACTGAATACTTGTAGAGATTTTGGGAGAGTAGAAGGACCCCACCACCTAGATCAGGGGTAGGCAACCTCGGCTCTTTTATGACTCATGGACTTCAACTCCCAGAATTCCTGAGTCAGCATAGTTGACTCAGGAATTCTGGGAGTTGACGTCCATGAGTCATAAAAGAGCCGAGGTTGCCTACCCCTGACCTAGATTATCTTTACTCTGCTCAATTTTAAAACTTTTACAAGATCCAATATTCATATTCATTTGAACCTAAGTGAAAATCTCTCATCTGCTATAATATGAGATCAGGAAGAAGAATTATGTATTGATCCAAATGGAGAAGTTCATAATAATAATAATAATAATAATAATAATAATAATAATAATAATAATAATAATAATAATAATAGAGTTGGAATTGAGGTCTTCTAGTCCAACCCCCTGCTCAGGCAGGAAACATTATACCATTTCAGACAAATGGCTGTCTAGTCTTCCAGTGTTGGAGCATTCACAACTTCTGATTAATTGTTCTAACTTTCTGGAAGAACAGGACAGATCCTTCAGGTATTATATAACCCCTTTAATCTTTAGAGATGGCCTCTACAAGTTCTCACTGAATCCAAATCAAGAATTTGACAGAATAGAAAAAGCCACGACTAAAAGCAAGATGACGACACAAGGCCAGAATATGTTGTGCCCCCCTGATGTAGGAATTAAACTAGGGAATAACCCCATTATTATACCCCACTTGAAAACCTTCCTTAAATTCCTGAGCAGGACTTGAAGAAGCCTGATTTTCTGACCAACTGATTTTCCCCTCCTATAATCCGAGCTTCTTCACCGGGCTTTAAATTTCCATTTGGAGAAGAGGGGGAAAAAAAGAGAAAACAATGTTCCCTAAAGGGATTTCTTCTAAATAATGGACCCCATAATTTGGCTTCTTTAACTCCATTTTAGATTGAGCAATTCCCTGAAGAGGCTGTACTCAAAATAATGGACTTCTTCAAACGATGTAGTGAGATCACCAGCTGCTTAGGTAATGTAGTGTGTCACTGTTAAGGGGATAAAACAAGCATTGTTTTCATGAATGCTATTAGTGGTTACCTCTTGGGCTCTTAAGTCTGGAGACTGCCAAGGTTCATCAGCGTACATGTGACATCCACACTTGGCAAAACTTTCACGTGACACCATATTGAACGGACAGTGCATATTACTGATATTTCCCCGCAGTGATATAATGCAGTTTGTCATATCTGACCGCATATCAAGTTATGACAGGAGATAGAGCTTTATTTATGAAAGCATTAGTTCTACCATAGGGGGCCTACTTCTACAGATTAACAGAAGCAAGCCAATGTGGGTTAATGGGATTAACATCAAGATATATACTGGACTGAACAGAGCGGCATGGTGGCCTAAGGGTGGAGCTCTCACCTCGCAATCAGGAGGCTATGAGTTTGGTTCTAGGTAGCGGCAGATATTTCTCTCTCTCTCTCTCTGGGTGCTAAGAGAAAATATCTACTGCAAACTTGGTGTAGGTATCGGGAAGGGCATCTGGCCAGTAAATGCTCAGCTCCATTCAGTCACCCTGATTTCACCTCAATTACAAGGTTGCTAAAAGGGAAAAAGATGTATTGGACAGATAAAGGTGTATATTACATTCCTGGGAAAAATGGAGCTAGAGATAAGATCTGCTTATTTATATATTAAACAAATTTATATCACCACTCAACTCACACACAGGTGACTCCAGGAAGCTAACTGCATTAAAAGACACAACACAAAACCCCATAGCTACGCCCACCTTGTAGCAGCAGCAGTACAATCAAATCAACTACTTAATGGGCTCCATCTCCATTTGCAGTCCCTAGGCCCAGTGACAAAACTCCTAAATATTTCAGAAAAGCAACAAGGTGGAAGCCATTTCTATCTCCCGCAGAATGATGTTCCACAGAAAAGGGGCCTTTTTTGTGTCCCACCAGATGTAAATCCTTCATAAATGGGACCCACACCTTACCTTACCTTGGGTGTGACTGAATGTGGGAGATGAGACTGAAACCAGTCTAAAGGGAGCACACAGAATCTTTCCATTACTATAACCTTATATCTTTTCTTTTTCCTGACTAGCAAGTTTGTAAAATTAGGAGGATATATGACCCCCAAAGTAATCTTGTGGAATTAGAAGAAGGACTTCATTGAGCTTAGCAGCCATGGGCTACTGATCCCCATTTTCCTTTCCACCTGAGAATAAGTCCTCTTTAATCAACAAGGTTGGTTTTTGAGTAGAAATGTGCAGGGTTTGCCCTACAAAATCACTTTCTCAAAACCCAGGGTGTAGCGTGCAACTATGGATGCCTGCAGTTGCTTTCTGACATCTCATAACAAGAAGAATCCATACCCTTGAGGAACTATGGGAAATGTCAGGTAGAATTGCTTTCCCAAAAATGAGGTCTCTATTCACAGGCAACCCTTGAAACAGAAGGAGGTGACTCATCACCCGTTCTACAGCCATGTGCTCCAAGGCTGAGGGCAAAGTTAGATTCTCAAAAAAAAAAAAAGAATTCAACCTCCCTTAAACAGACAGTAGGATTGAAAGTTTGTTCAGCTGTAGCTGTCAGTGAGGCTGTAACATTATTAAATTATTCATACGCACACAGAGAGACTTGTACTTTCAGCCATTGGATCAATTTCCCTTTGGGAAGAGCAGTCCTGTGGTGAGTCAGTAAAAAAAAAAAAGTTTTTCAAAATGAGGAGTTCTGGTGCATGGGCCAATACTGAAATGAACATATTCAATGAATGCTTGAGTGGACTGTCAATCATTTGATGGGGCTTCTCTTTAAACAGCCAAACTACTGGATTGTGTATTGTGAAAGTACGCAAAGAAGCAAAACGATCTATAAAGGAAACTGGTTTGTAGTGAAGATGGAATGGGGGAGATCAAGTCAATAACAGTTAAAACTGTAGGATATTGTTGGATAGAGATGCAAATGTCAATCACTGATAAGAATACAGAATAAGAGTTGGAAGGGACCTTGGAGGTCTTCTAGTCTAGTCTAATCCCTTGGTTATATAGACCAGGTGCACAGACTAGAAGACATTGGAGGTCTTCTAGTCTAACCCCTTGGCCAAGTAGGAGACTCTATACTATTCAGCTGTCCACTCTCTTCTTAAACCCTCCATTGATGGAGCACCCACAACTTCTGGAGGCAAGCTGTTCCAAAGGTCAATTGTTCCCACTGACGGGATATTTCTCTTTACTTCTAGTTTGGCTCTGTCCTTAATTAGTTTCCTTCTGTTACTTCTTGACTTGGATCACTTGATCATAAGGCTGCTGCAATGGTCATGTGAAAAATCGTCATAACCCACTTCCTTCAGGGTCGTAGTAACTTTGGTCACTAAAATAACTGTTGTAAGTCACGAACAACCTGTATATGGCTGATGGAACTTTTCATTGGTATCTCACCTACAGTCTGCTTTCCACATACAGCTGTTTGCTCCCCTCTCAAAAAGGTTACCTGCCTATATTTTAGGGAACTTTGAAGTCTTCACATTATTTATATTTGGAATAATAATTATTTTGCTTTTATTTTGGTATTCTTTGTTTCACATCGAGTAAGATACGTAAATGGTGTTGGTCTAAAAAGTAACACTTGGCCTAAAATGTAACCTATGTAAATATTTCCATTTTTAAAACTGTTAATTATACAAAATCAAAGTTAAGAGAAAGGGGGGCTTGTAAGTTAATAAATGGGTCATATGCACGCTGACCCTTGAGGTATGCATATTTACATCCCATCTGCCATGTTAGAACCTGTCATTATTGACGAAGCGGCATATGGCAAAGTCTCAACCTGAGAAAGTGAAAATTACCAGGTTGTGAGAAGAGGGGGGGAAAAATGGCAGGGAAGGAAAAGATATAATTAACAATATGCAACTTTCATATTTGTCCACAACAGATGCTGACTTCTGTTCAAGAAAGCAAGGCAGTGCTGGGACTAAAAATGAAATGAAAAGGAAGCAATGGATGGAGACGGATCGAGGAGGGAACTAGATTCTAGCAACCTAGAACTAAGGAGAAATTTCCTGACAATGAAAACAATCAACCAGTGGAATGACTTGCCTCCAGAAGTTGTGTGTGCTCCGACATTGGAGGCTTTTAAAAAGAGACTGGACAGTCACTTGTCTGGAATGGTATAGCATTTCCTGACCAAACAGAGGGCTGGACTAGAAGGCCTCCATGGTCCTTTCCAATTCTGTCATTCTGTTAAACTGAAGATACAATTCTGCAACCTTGGGATTGAAATGGTGAAGCTTCAGATTCTGTTTCTGGTTCCCATCCTGTCCATTTAATCCACTTAGAATAGCTCAATCTGAAGCCCTCTTTCTACTATGCCTATCATATGATTCAGACAGCTATCAATTACAGTAGGAGTGTCAACCGTTCAAACAGCAAGCTCAAAATCAAGGATCTTCAAGGCTTTAAAGTGCCATAAAAATAAACTCTATTGAATACACATCTTGTAACTGAAGAAGCAAAACCAGCTGTGCTTTTTCCCACGTGAAAATCTAGCCTAGTTGACAATAGCGTCCCTTAACCCCCACTCACCAGTTGTTCATGTTGCCCAACCATATATCTTTGATTTGTTATGAGAACAGTCCACTTCTCCATCAGACACCTGCCTTAGTGCCCTTGGTAGGCGCTCATGGTCCATGGATGGCTTCTTGGAATCCCATTTCCTCCACTTTTCCATCAGACACCTGCCTTAGTGCCCTTGGTAGGCGCTCATGGTCCATGGATGGCTTCTTGGAATCCCATTTCCTCCACTTTTCCATCAGACACCTGCCTTAGTGCCCTTGGTAGGCGCTCATGGTCCATGGATGGCTTCTTGGAATCCCATTTCCTCCACTTTTCCATCAGACACCTGCCTTAGTGCCCTTGGTAGGCGCTCATGGTCCATGGATGGCTTCTTGGAATCCCATTTCCTCCACTTTTCCATCAGACACCTGCCTTAGTGCCCTTGGTAGGCGCTCATGGTCCATGGATGGCTTCTTGGAATCCCATTTCCTCCACTTTTCCATCAGACACCTGCCTTAGTGCCCTTGGTAGGCGCTCATGGTCCATGGATGGCTTCTTGGAATCCCATTTCCTCCACTTTTCCATCAGACACCTGCCTTAGTGCCCTTGGTAGGCGCTCATGGTCCATGGATGGCTTCTTGGAATCCCATTTCTTCCCTACACTTTCTAACCCACCCACCCCCCAATTTCTATGGCAAGTTGAGTAGCAATAGATGTTAGTAGGCATCCTAGTGATGAAACCTTGTCAAGGAGGAGGGCCAGCTTCTGGCCTTTTTCCCTAGGGAAAAACTTTCTGGGCCAACCATGGTGTTGAATAAGAAAAGTCCTGCATAGACGGTCCATCTCTTGGACTATAGAACAAAAGGATCCAAATACATTAAGGGCTGTATGGGAGGAAAGGCTGCAGGTGTCTTTTCCTTTAAGACCTCTCCCTACCCAGCATAGCAACTGGTGTCTATAAAAGTTGAACAGAAAGATAGCTGGTAGTGTGGTAATGTGGTAATGTTGTTGGTGTGAGAATGAAAGGGAAGGAAACTCAAGTAGCCCAAAGCAAACTTTCTTTACCGTTGCTGTTGTCCAGAAATAGAGCTCACAAAGAGTAATGGTGAAGGAGCAATAGTTGTAGAAGACTAGGAGGAGAATGGTATAGTAAACAGTGAGTACAAACCATTGTGTACTTAAGTGTGTGTTGGTTCTCACTGAGCCCACTGACGGACCCTTATTTTTTTTTTTAAAAAAAAACAACAACCAGATTTTGGAGAAGTATGAATCCACTCAAAGCAGATATTTCCTGTTGAAGCAACGTGTCCCTCCAATTTCTCTAGCAAAGGCCAGTTTTCCAGGCACCTCATTTTGGTTTACAAAGGCTAAAATTTGAATTAAACTGCCTGACCTGCCTAGGAAATATTGCTGCCTGACTGTTCCTATTTCCCTAGTGGGCTTTCAAGCTTCAGAAATAAGCTCACTAGTATACCAGGACTGCTGCAGTTTGCACCTCTCCCGTGGTATATTAGCATGCTTTTAAATGACCTATTTAAATGCTGCCTAGGAGCATAGGTTTTGGGAAACAGAATAGTATTGTGGGTAAGAACTGTTGAATATTATTCGGACTGGAAAGATTGGCCAGTAAGGCTATCCAGTTCACACCAAGGTGACTCCAAGTGGTTTTAACATTTAAAAATCTACTAGACAAACTCCCATCTGTGTGTTGTGGCCTGTCAGCTGCCAAAGAACTCCATGGAACTCCAAGGAGGAGGAGGAAACACAGGAGTGGGCATCGGGCCCAGCGTCAGGGCCATATGAAAGCTCCGATGGGGATGAAGGGATGGAGCTGTCGCAGCCAGGGACAGAGTTGGGGCCTGGGCTCTCCACCAGCCCCCAGATGGAAAGGCTGAGACCTCCATGCCTTGAGGCAAGGGATTCAGGAGAGGAGGATCACATGGAGCCAGTGATTGATGTGGGGGCTGGGCGGAAGCTGAGGAGAGGAGAAGAGCAAGAGGCTATGGGCCTGTCTTCAGGGCGAAAGAACCACCGCTGATAACAGAGCCCCACCCTCAGCTGTGGATAAAAGGCAGGGACAGAAACGAATAGGTGTGGCAGACAGCTATTCGTCTCCTTGCCAGTCAGCCACTTCTAGATGAAACTTCTGTTTGGAAACTTGCCGGAGTTTCCTCAGATCCTGTGGCGCTGGAAGTCAGAGTGCCTTCTGAGCAACGTGCGTGTGTCTTATGTTGGAAAAGAGCCAGCTTGCCTGAAGGACTCCTGCTGCAAGGGTGGTGAGAGAGTGAGATTAACTCTGGGTTTTGGGAGACCCCTGCAGGGGAAAAAGGAGCGAGCTCCATTGTTTGGAGACAATTAAAGACTTTAACAGTCGACTGTGTGAAACTGCTGGCATTCCTGAATAAAAGGAATGCTGGAGATTTTTTGGTGCATCTGTTGTGTTTGGGGATCTGGGTCAGAAAACTGTGGTGGCAGCAGCAGCAACAATCAGATTGACCATTTGCTCAGCTCCCTGTCCATATGTGGCCTACTGATCAAAACCACAATTTTAGGTCCTTTTGGAAATGGCAAATGGGAGCCAACCCCATTGATCATTGCTGTGATATGAAGGCTTAGAAGTAAGAAAAGTAAGAAAGATCCCTTGTCTTGGCATCAGTGCAATAATAGGCATCAGAGAACCAGAATATGGAAGGATGTATCTTATTCTTCACCAAGGAATGCTGGGTTGTAGATTATCATCAGCCTCAAATAATTATCATCAACCTCTTTCTCTTCTGAGACAAGAAAAGTAGCTGAAACTTCCTTCTCATACTAATTTATCTTCAACGACTTTGATTTCAGACACTTGCATTCTGCCTTTAGGTGGGAATGTATACCTCATGTAAACACAATCTAATCACTGGAATGAGATTCACAGATTACAGTAAGTGATCCAGCAATTTTGGACTAACTTGTGCCAGTACTTTCTGATAGGTATCTTAGCAACTGTGTGAACAAATGAATGGTGCTGATGTAACCAATGTGCTAATTAAAATCTGGAATAGGTGTGTGATGAGGGGGTGATTAGGTGCTATTGTTCTCTTGCAAAACTCTTTTAATTTTCACCATGTAGAAGGTTTGTTTGCAGACACAAATAATCAGTGTTTGTAACCTAGTGGCAAACTCTTTAGGAATGACAGATTTTTGCAATTCTCTAATATTAGTTTTCAGAAACGAGGCTGTAGGTGTGCGTTGGTTTCCCCCGCAGAGAGCCACTTGTGCTGAACATTCACCATCCCATGTTGTTGGCATAAGGTATGTTTCCAAGACTGAAAATTTTCCCAGTCAGGCATTCATTTAGCACCATTCTTTACAAAAGCAACATTTTTCAGTGCTGTTGTAATTTGGAATGATCACTAAATGAATTCTTGTAAGTCGAGGACTATCTGTATAGAAGCCATATTTATATGCCGGTGATGACCTATAAAGCCCTAAATGGCATGGGTCCGGACTATCTTAGGGAGCACCTGCTGCCAGCGTCAACTTCCCATCGTCCTGTGTGCTCCCACAGGGAGGGCCTCCTCAGGGTCCCACCAGTCAAGGAGTGCCGGCGGGTGATTCCCAGGGGGAGGGCATTCTCGGTGGATGCGCCTGCCCTATGGAATCAGCTGCTGGTGGAACTCCGGATCGCCCCCGAGTTCGTTTCACCGGGACCTAAAACACTGGCTATTTGAGCTGGCTGGCCTGGACTGAGGGGTTTTTAAGGTTTTAAATTTAATTTTAAAGTCTTGGGGCTATTAATTTAATTGTATTTTAATCTGTATATTGTATTTTTTAATTTGCCCTGTAAACCGCCCTGAGTCCTTCGGGAAAAGGGCAGTATATAAATTGAATAAAATAAATAAATATTAAATTTTTTCCCTCTTGCTCATACTCGTGCACATACATGCAGAGTTTTAGAACTTCATGTGATCTGATGCAGTCAGAAGAAATACCCAACGAGTGGCAAACCCGCCTCTTTTTACCCCGTAAATATACAAGCTTTGCCCAGCCATCCCAGCTTTTTCCCAGCTGCTGAATTTGCAGTAATCATTTTCAAATTCAGCCCCCTTTTCATTAGCATCTCCATGCTTACATGCATAATTTATGACAAAGCTTTGCAGGCACAACAGAGCTTTCATAAATTAGTCCTAATTTTGTTGTTGCTGAAAAACTCGGTAAATTGTGCAACACGGGAATAGTTTTACATTTGGAATTTAAAAAAAAAAATTAAAAAAGAAGGCCCGCTGTAAAAGTGAGCCTTGTTTGATTTTGATGCATATTCCGCGTGATTCCTTTTTTTAAAGCAATGTTTACATATTCCCATTTCTATTTTTTAATGTTTACATATAAGTGCATGTATGTGTGTATAGATATAGACATACCGAGATATGCTATATATTTAGACATATGATGTAAATCCTTCATTATCTCTCCCATCTCTTCCAATAATTTGCATCTTTGCAGCCTGGAGGCTGGTTTATCATTTGATGGCTCTGAGCCTGGAATGTGACTTACATGTGCGAAGAAACCATCATTTGTCAAACAGTGCAAACAAGACCTTCCATTCTTCTAGTCTAATCTCTCCCTCCCTCCCTTACTCTTTGCCACAAGTCAGCCAGCAACTGAGAAAATAATTCAACCTGAGCACCTTTAAAAGTAGCAAATGACAGAGCGACAAAAGCCCGACACCACAGAGGCAACTCTTCTTGACACAAGCGGTTGCAACACAGTGGACAAGGGAGAACAACAAGCTCTTGCACCACAGGGCAGCTCCATCAACCTGAAATGGAGGACACACGGAAACAAACATTTTGAGTTCTATTTCTTTGTCTACTACTTTTATTTCTATCATCACCACTCCTGGAAAGATGAGAGCTTTCAATGATGGATGACTTCAGATTGGTGTAAAAACAAACCTTCCTAAGGGCTAGAAGGATCCTCACTGAATGACATCAAAATTGAAATTTGTTTTCTACCGAGGGAATGCCAAGGCTTTCCTTGGGTATATTAAGAGCCCCATTTTCAATCATAAAAGACAGAAAAGCAGCTGGTCTCCTCCTCCTAATTCCAATTCTAACTTTTCTCCCAGCTCATCCATTTGCATATATCAAAACCCAAGCTCAGTGTCAAGTCTACCTTGAAAGGTGACAAGAGTTAAATGGTACTGTTTGGGCTGTGCTTTATTTGCAAAACGGCCCATGTGAAGCGTGGCTCAATTTAGAAAATGCTAAAATTTATGCTCCCCCCCCCCTCATTTACATTCAGTGATCTGCTTTGCCTCTTCTGACGAGACTGATAGATATTTCAGACAGCTGTCTGGGGAGAAATTTAATGAGAAAAGGGTTTAGAGCAGTTTGGACAGTTTGCTGAAAACCTTGAGAGAGAGAGAAAAAAAAACCCTATCTTGAATCTAAACTAATTTGATTCACAGGAGGAAATAGCCAGGCACTCCTTGATCAGTTGGCAAAACTCAAGGTTTCTCAGAGTTTTATTTTCTGGGAAAGCATAATAGTAGGATTTTTCAAGGACTTGGGGCCTCTGCTTTGCATGTGAGTATTTGTGTGTGTGTGTGTTTGTGTGTGTTTCATCTCATCTCTTAATTTCTTATTTTCTGGTCACCATGCAAAGTCCTTAACTAGAGGTGCTTAGGGAAGTCTCTTTCTGAATGTGGGCATGAAATTGTTGTTATCCATGGTTCTTAGACTAAAGCGTGGATTGGAAATTCAACGGCCTCTGCACATTCTTGATGGTTGCGAAGCAGTTCTTGGAGGTTAATTCAATTCTAAACATGTATTCTCAGAAGTGAGCCCGACTGAGTTTGGTGGCAATGACTCTTGGAGAAGTGTGGTGAGGTCCAATCTTTCCTTGAAAACCTCCAGCAATGGAGTACCTACGACTCCGCAAAGCAAGCTCTACACACAGAATCCATGTAAAGAAAATGGACTTGAAATAAAATAGATTGAAATACATAACGTAAAATATCTCACAGATTAATTAAGAAAAGAATGGGATGGTGACGAAGACCAGAAGTAATTGGGTTCATCCATCTCTGTCAGTCTTTTCAAGTAGACCAGACAGGAAAGACAACCAGATGACTAATTTTATTTTATTGTAAGGCTACATTAACCGCCCTGAGTCCTCAGGGAAAGGGCGGTATACAAATGCAAATATTAAATTATTATTAAATTAACTCAATCTTGCAAGTCTGAAAGCACAGATCTCCAGCCATCTCCTTTATAGCCTGAGAACTTAAGTCTCTTCTGAGTCTCTTTCTCTGTCAATGCAGCTGCAGGCTATGCCATCTCTTACCTGACTGTTCCCTAGGCTGCATTTTCTCCTTCCAACCCCCAAGGTCAGTCCTACCTAACATTACAAAGTCCTTCTGTAGTTTCACACTTCACACTTTGTCTCATATAAACTTGCTGGAGAATTAAGGCCTTGTGTTCATGAAAGTTATGGTAATCAAGAAAACTACATATATATAGTCCATACAAAATTCTCTCTCTCTCTCTCTCTCTCTCTCTCTCTCTCTCTCTCTCTCTCTCTCTCTCTCTCTCTCTCCCCCACTGTAGAGTACATTTTTAGCTTAGCTTTAATAACTTTGATAAAGGCTTAGGGATCATAAAAATTGGAAGAATACATGATCCCATTTATGTATCCGTGGCCCTGTCCTTGGAGTATCATGCTGAACAAGATTGAATTCTATACAACATCTAACATTGTGGTTTAAAATAACCCAAAGTTCAGCAAATACTTTCCATTACTTAAAAGAATTTTTAGAAAGCATCAAAACGTCTTTGAGCCTCTTAGGCTGAAAGTAGCTCAGAATTATTTCCAAAAATCAATTAGCATCCCTCACACCCCCTTTTTTTCCCCTAGCAAAGAGTACCCTCCACAAGTACTTGCCATGACTATTTGTTGTGTCACTGATGACATTTGGCAGATGTTGAAGAGTTCCTATGAGAATAATCTTCTCTCAAGTTTCTGAGAGTCAAACCCCAAAAATAACAGAGATGAAGTCACTGAAGCTATTTTTAAAATGGCATGTGCATTTAGCTACAAAAGATATTTGTGAAAGGCCTGCCATAGAAAAGTTCTGTTAACAAAGTTTATGCAGCAGTTCGAAAGCTGCTGTGATCTTGATTCCATATCCATGAGACTGGGAAACATACATATGGGCCTATCTGTGCAAGAATATAAATATAACAGTGTGGGGAAAATATCCGTAATTTTTAGGGATATTTGAAGAATCTGTTATTCATAAACTCAAGTGTGATCTCAATTGACTTACAGTACAGTTTCTGGGGGAATATGAACATTTGATTGTTATACTTCCTTGAATTCAGAGGAATTCTTAGCTCAGACACCTGCTGAGCTATATTACAGTTAAAAATGCATGTTTTGCCATTTAAAAGCTGTTAAGCATTTAAACGAGCATGTTCATTTAACTTTCTAACCAACCCCAGGATTATAGCTTAAATTCAAATGTATAAATCAGATCTCCAGCTTCCGTTGAAGGACAGAAGAAGTGCTAAGGAGAATACTAACCCTGAACCTTTTTACTTGATGCCAAACAGATAACGAAGCGCTGAGTTTCAAATTCTCAACTGTGTCCTTACTCTTTAGCTCATGAGGTGACTGTTTTTAATACTAAGGCCTTTCCAGTCTCAAATTGACTCAGGATGTACTCCAAAAAGTCATTTTCCCAATTGTTAGTGGTGTCTTGTTAACCACAGAACAATGGCCACATGGAGCGATATTGGGATGGAGCAATGAAGGTCATATTTGAAAGAGTGATGGGTCCCTTATAAACATTTGTTTGAGAAGGCATGTTTTGCAAATCTGAAATCTGAGCATGTGCCTGGGAGTTTGAGAGGTTTCTTTTTTTTTGAATGAGAGATGCAAGCGTGAGGATGGATTTCTGAGTTTGAAAACAATCATAAACTGTCAGATGTAAAAGATGAACAGGCTAAATCTGAAGGAAGGGTCAAATGTGTCATCAGTCACCCACAAGAGATCTAAGTCCAGCCCACCAAGAATTCCTCCTTTCCTGCCAAATTGCTTTGACTGTTAACAGTACAAATGCTTGTAGAGAGCTTGCAATAAATCTTCATACTTATTGAAACTGCCTGGATCTCCAGTTTTCCCTGGTAAAGGTAAAGGTAAAGGTAAAGGTTCCCCCGCACATGCGTGCTAGTCGTTTCCGACTCTAGGGGCCGGTGCTCATCTCCGTTTCAAAGCCGAAGAGCCAGCGCTTGTCCGAGGACGTCTCCGTGGTCATGTGGCCGGCATGACTAGACGCCAAAGGCGCACGGAACGCTGTTACCTTCCCACCGTAGTGGTCCCTATTTTTCTACTTGCATTTTTACGTGCTTTCGAACTGCTAGGTTGGCAGAAGCTGGGACAAGTAACAGGCGCTCACTTTGTTACGCGGCACTCGGGATTCGACCCGCCAAACTGCCGACCTTCCGATCGACAAGCTCAGCGTCCTAACCCACTGAGCCACCGCGTCCCTTCAGTTTTCCCTGGTACTTGACATCAACTTTACTAGGAAGACCAGACAGGAAACATGACTAGGTACACACTAATTCTATCTTATGGTAAAGCTACATGAACCGAGTTGGAAAGTACAGTACAATTCTTCTGCTGCCTCTTGGCAACCCAAGAAAGCAGGGAAGGTTCCTCCTGAACCTCTTGATCTGCCCATTGTGCAGCTGTGGGCTACGCTGTCCTTTATCTGACCATTTCCTGGGCAGCATCTCTTCAGTCCCACCTACCATTACATAAAGGAGATGCTTCTCTGAAGACAGTAACCACCATAACCTCCAAAGTGGTTCTAACTGAGAAGGTGGAGTTAACAACCTGGTTGGCCCCAGGTGTATTCTTTCATCTGGTTACAAAACAGTGGCTAACAATACTTTCTCCTGCAGTTGTAGAGACAGTCTGCAAGGCATCAGGAAACAATCCAATAATTCTCTCTATCGCTCTATCTCTATCTCTCTATCCAACAGTTTTTGCCAGCCTCCTCTTCTTGAGATTCCCGTTGGCTTACGGGCTGAGCTGGATGAGAGAGGAACAGAGTCGGTCTGTCACAAGAGAAGGAATGCAAAATAACCTGGTAGCAGCAGCAGCTGATGGGGATGGAGGAAAAACCTACAGGTGTCATTTTTTCCTGCAGGGAAAGTGAATTGGCCAGCTGCCAAGAACATCGAAGAGGGTTCATCCGCTGGCAATCTGTCTGATTGAGTGAAATCATTTGTATGTTTCTCCATTGCCAGATCATGTCAGTTATCCAGCAGGAAAAATGGGGAGGAAGTTATGACTTTTACTTGCTGTAGTTTCAGCCTCCCTGACATTCAATATGAGCCTGCAGTGTGCTGCAGCTGCCAAAAAAGCCAACACAGTGCTAGGCTGCATTAACAGAGGGATAGAATCAAGATCAAGTGAAGTACTAATACCACTTTACAATGCTTTGGTAAGGCCACACCTGGAATACTGCATCCAGTTTTGGTCACCACGATGTAAAAAAGATGTCGAGACTCTAGAAAGGGTACAGAGAAGAGCAACAAAGATGACTGGGGGACTGGAGGCTAAAACATATAGGGAACGGTTGCTGGAATTGGGTATGTGTAGTTTAATGAAGAGAAAGACAAGGGGGGACATGATAGCAGTGTTCCAATATCTCAGGGGCTGCCCCAAAGAAGAGGGAGTCAAGCTATTCTCCAAAGCACCTGAAAGCAGGACAAGAAGCAACGGATGGAAACTAGTCAAGGAGAGAAGCAACCTAGAACTAAGGAGAAACTTCCTGACAGTTAGAACAAATAATCAGTGGAACAAGCTGCCTCCAGAAGCTGTGAATGCTCCAACACTGGAAGTTTTTAAGAAGAGACTGGACAGCCATTTGTCTGAAATGGTATAGGGTTTCCTGCCTGAGCAGGGGGTTGGACTAGATGACCTCCAAGGTCCCTTCCAACTTTATATTATTATTATTATTATTATTATTATTATTATTATTATTATTATTATTATTATTATTATTATTATTATTATTATTATTATTATTATTATTATTATTATTATTATTATTATTATTATTATTATTTCTGTCCCACGGTTTCCAAACTTGTGCTTCTTTAACTCCCACGCTTTTAAAGAAAAGTGGAGTTTTCTTTCCCCCCTCCCCAAAAAGACATGTCATTAAGATTTTTTTTTTAAAAAAGAACTAAGCTGTAATTTAATGATATTCGGGAAGACTAAAAGCAGTACTAACCCCTCAACAACAACAACAAAAACCTACCAAAATGAACCATCTGCCAAAGAAAAAAAAACTGCCACCCTAAAAAAAAGCAAAACATTTTCAAATAAACCCTGATCAGGGTATGGCTAATGGACAGCGGACGGCTGCTGTTCCTTCTCAGATACATTATCTCAAAAGTTTCAAAGCCTGCCTCCTTTAAGAAACACATTTCATAGAAAAGAGCACAGCAGGGGAAAAAATTTTTAGAGAGATGGATAGGATTGGATGCTGAGTTTCCTTTTTCGGAAAACCAACTCTATCAAGTTTTCTGTTTAATTTCGCTCAGTCTTTGGGTAAATAAGCATGACCTCGATTTGGAATTTAACAGAAATGGCATGTAGAAAACATCAATTGGGAGGAATTGGTGTGATAGGTTTTGGACCCCTCCCCATATCTCTCCGTCTTTGTCTCTCTCTGTCTCTCTGTCTCTCTCTCCAATTCACATTCCAGCTAGGCTTTCCGTCTGTGTGTGCATGCTCTTGAGTTGCTCTGCATTCCGAGCATGTAGGGTAAAAAAAACAGTGATTTTAATGTTTTGTAGTATGGTCATGCAGTCAAAACAAAATTATGTCTTCCTAGCTGAAAAAAAAATTCCTGGGAGGAATATTAGAAAGAAATAGAACAAATCAAGCAAACTCCAGGCTAGATAAAACAATTTGGAATGTAGTATGATGCATAGCCTTAATTAGGTTTCAGAAAAGCCAGAGTAGGAACACAATTCTGTACTTATGATCTACCAGCAGAGAGGCTATCGCATTTTGCAGAAACTATCCTGTAGCTGTAGAAGGCCTGGCCTACCAATTTATTCACTTATTTATTACAATTATTTCAACCGGGTGTTCCATGATAACAATCAAAGGGTTTTCAAGGCACTATTTAAAAAATGGCAATACATTTACGATAAACATACTTTAAAAGCAAATAAATGAAATGGTTTTGGGACCTTCCTCTCATGACCATTGATAACAGTGGCCTAGAGGCATAGATGCAGTATTTCTCCCCCCCACCCCCGAGATATAGGATTGTTTTAAGGAATTGCAATCAGAACTCCATTCAGAGTCCCAAACACTCCATGGAAATTGAATCTGAAGCTCTCTGCACAGTTCTATTTTGTATATTTTCCCAGAAAAAGTGCTTTACCCCTTCTGGGTAAATATTCTAGGAAAACCTTCATTGCTTCAGTCTACTAATTTTAGAAAGTTTGGTGTCAGGCACAAAGAATCAGAACCACACATTAAGTTCCAGTTAAGATTTATTGCTCAAACTTACACCCAAGAATCTAATCAAGTAACTGTCAGTAATAAATTGGCACTAGATAAGAGTCAATAGAATTCAAGAGGGGTTGGACTTAGAGTGTTTGTGGATACATAACAATTCTAGGCTGAGTCCTCTCTTGACTCCACCCCAGGCTTTGCCTCTTTTTATCTTACTTGTGGTCTACTTTATAGGCAGATCCACTTTTTCTTTTAAGGGGTCAGGGAAAAAATCCATTCAACCTGATGTATATATTGGTACACAAATCAGTTTTCAACCAAGTCCTGGAGATCAGGAAACATTATAGAAGAGAAGGTAGCTAGCCATCCATCCATCCATTCATTCATTCATTCATTCATTCATTCATTCATTCATTCATTCATATATAAAAAAATTTGAAGTTCCTGAAGTTCCGCTAAAACTTGATTCAATTTCCCTTCCATCCATCATACCCCCTGTCTCATCGCAGACCCAGAAGAGATGTGAAAAATCCCAATTAACAAATGAACTACCCACGGGGGAAGCACTCCCTGAGTAACCAGGAGAAACTTACGGAGTCTTTTTGGCAGTTAAAGTAACAGCCTGGCTGCAAGGAGAGAAGGCAAGAAAACTAATGGGAAAATTCTAAGCACTTGAGGTACCTTATTGATTTTAGCCTGCCGGAATGCATTCTAGACATAACCAAAGATTGCTGAAACATCCAGATTAAGAAAGTCAATGAAAGGGCAAAGCAGGTGCAGTGAGGAGGGGTGGGTGGATGGATGGGCTGATAATTCTGATTTGCTATCTTGATAATCTTAGTAATTGACTTGAAAATTGGTGCATAGATCCTCACCCTTTATCTCTAAACACAATTTATATATACAGTGTGTATATATATATATATATATATATATATATATATATATATATATATATATATATATATATATATATATATATATATATATATATATATATATATATATATATATATATATATATATATATATATGTTTTCTGAGGTTTTCGCGGGTGACCAAAGATATATGTATGTATGTATGTATGTATGTATGTATGTATGTATCCCCTCCATGGGGTGTGGGTAATGGGGTTTTTGTGATGCAAAATAACCTTGATCTTGCAGTTAAAACAATGATATTGTCTTTTTTTCCCCTGATTAGATCCTTTGGGTATTATGGCAAACACATCTATTCGCTCTTCTTGATGTGCCTGTATAATTTCCCTTAATGTTAATTGGAAGTACAGAGAGAACAGACCTTGTGTTGGTTTTCCTGGTCTTCTGCTACTCCCTGCTGTGGTGATTATTCACGCTCACTGCTTTGAACAGTGTTGCTTAACTCTGAAAGAAGGCTGGTATCTCCGATTTTGTGACTTGGGGAAAAGAAATGAAACAGATTCACAGGGTAGCTAGAAAAAAAAAAAAGAATGGGCTGGACCTCAGTTTTATTGTGGGAAAATATTGCTCACTGGCAAAACAAATCACATGGTAGGAATATTTGTAGCTCAGTATTGAACTGTGAGTGTCAGGAAATCTGGAAGTAAGCCTTTTCAAATAAGTCTATTCCATGCTAGCTCTCTACAAAAATCTGAACTATTAACTGTCAAAGCAAACTGGCAGTAGATAAGAGTCAATGGAATTCTAGGTGGGCTGGACTTAGATCTCTTGTGGGCACGAATGGACTCAAGATTGATGATGCATTTGACTCCTCCCTCTGGCTCATCTCCTACAGTGGATTCCTTCATGCTCTTTGTGCTTGGTTGTTTTCTTGCAGTCATTTCATTATCCAACTAGGTAACATAATCAGTGCTACAAAGGGTTGGTCTCCACTTCAAGAAAACAACCAAGCAAATAAGCGTACAAACCATATGGTAATTCAATGAAAATTTCACCGTTTGGAGAGGGCAGAATTTGGCTAGCTTTTATGTCACTTAGAATTGCAGATAATCTTTGCTTAATGTCCCTAATTGGGAGCAGCAATTGCTAAGAATTGCAGTTGAAAAGTGAATATCATGTGATCGTGTCAATGTATGATGGCAATTCTAGTACTTCCAACTGCTATTGTAAAACAAAGTACTTGTGATGGTTAAGCACAATTACAGCTTCCCCACTGACGTTGCTTGTTGGATGCCAACTGGGAAGATTACAAACATTGACCATGGGACATTGTGACAATTGTAAGTGTGTGCCAGGTGCTGAGTGCCCGCATCATGATCACATGACTATAGGAATTCTGCAAAGGCCACAACTTTGAGGGCCAGTGATAAAGTCACCTCATTTGGAGCTCTTGTAACTTCGAATGATCATTGAACAAATGTTTGTTAACTAGGACTGTTATTATTATTATTATTATTATTATTATTATTATTATTATTATTATTATTATTATTATTATTATTATTATTATTATTATTATTATTATTAATTTTATTTTGTATACCGCCCTTCTCCCGAAGGACTCAGGGCGGTGAACAGGGCAGTACATGTTAAAAGACAAAATATGACCCAGACTTAGGGGACAGTATCAATTGTGAATATGTGCAGACGGCCCCGCTATCTCTGGCCACTTGCAGAACCATGAATGAAAGGTCATAAAAAGACAGCAAAGGAAACACCCAATATCCTAACCCACCCAGGAACATATGGGAGAACACCCAAAAGGGAACATTTTTAGCTATTTCTGCTTGCTTCCTTCTTATCTACAATGTGCCAGCATTAAATGGTGAAGTCTTTATCTTATGTGTGTCAGCTTTGCTGGGTGAATTGCTTATGTCATCAAAGAAGGTATAAAAATAAGGACCAACTTGTGTTACTTGAGAACTGGGCTGCTGCTATGCCAAAATTTGGTAGCTTCATATGTTTTTCTCTACTTTTCTTGCTCAGAGAAAATGATTACATTCCATGCTATTTCTGTGCGTGATCTTCATTTGCTTGAGCCAATTTTGCACCCAGCCTGAGCACTCTTCATTTTCTATTCAGTTCCATGTTTAATAACAGAAACACACCTGCCTTTGTCAATATATTTGACTAGAGAAGGTATTTTGTTCATACTGGCATGCTGCTAAGGTTTTTTGCCTTATATAGCGACCCATCTAATAGTATCCATCTCAGCATGAAGGGTTGAACATGCTACTCTCACCGGCTTGCTTGTTTAATTTTGCTTCTTTAGGAGAACCAAAACATATGTTTACATTTGCAAAGAGGCAAGAGTTATTTAAGACAGGCTCTGAAAAATTCTTTGGCTTTCTTCCGAATGAGACAGCTGAAATAAGGCAAGATAATATCTGACTGCTACTCCATATTTATTGGGATATTTCTTCCAAAGGAAATGAAAGCTTGTCAAAGATAAAAGGAAGATATAAAATGTGTTTGCTCTATCTTGTGGCCATCACTACTGGGCCAAGAAAGTTCAAACTTCTCTATCATGAAGGCAACAGATTTTTTCAGAAACCAATGTGTAAGAAATAAGTTAGAAAAGGTCGCTAATGGAATTGAAGATCCTTACGGCCAGTTATCTATTATTATTATTTTTTAAGTATTACAGTAACAAATGAAAAGCTTTTGGTCTGGAGATTCAGTGAACTGACCATTAACTCCCACAAAAGAACAAGTAGATCCTCAACCAACAAGCTTCATGTATTCTCCAGAACCTTGGAGAGAGCCTGTTTCATATTCAGCCATCGTGATATTCCAGCACACGGACCTCTTTATGCTCTTTTTAAATAATAAAAAGTAGACTGTCAGTTCTTCTTCTTTCTGGCACATGCTAAAGTTAATGACTTCTAAAAATGAGCGGGGTCATTCAATAAAGGAAGTTAGACATTTATTATGTATATTAAGGTGAAGAAACCAGTAGAGCTGAAAACAATGGAGAAGGAAAAAGAAAAATGATCCAGATTCTTAATTTGGCTTCTAGTCTTCCAGACAATGAATACATATTCAAGCATACGTACACAAATATATGTAAAATAAAACTCTTTAATCTACTCTCTCCTGTACCGGATGGCTTTATTTTTTTTAACAATGCCTGTTTTTAATTATCATTGTTTATATATTTACTAGACAACCGGTGCCCTATTGGGTCATTGTTTCAGAGATATTTCCTTACCTAAACAGAGAAACGTGATGACCAAGAGTAGGTAAAACAGCAGTGGAGCAGAAGCAACTTCTGGGTTTGCAACTGAATTTCCTTGTAGGATCTGGTAGGGAGCTTTGGAAATTTCCCTTCCTTTCCCTTTCCTCTACCTTCTCTTCTCTTCTCTTCTCTTCTCTTCTCTTCTCTTCTCTTCTCTTCTCTTCTCTTCTCTTCCCTTCCCTTCCCTTCCCTTCCCTTCCCTTCCCTTCCCTTCCCTTCCCTCTCTTCTCTTCTCTTCTCTTCTCTTCTCTTCTCTTCTCTTCTCTTCTCTTCTCTTCTCTTCTCTTCTCTTCTCTCCTCTCCTCTCCTCTCCTCTCCTCTCCTCTCCTCTCCTCTCCTCTCCTCTCCTCTCCTCTCCTCTCCTCTCCTCTCCTCCCCTCTCCTCCCCTCCCCTTCCCTCCCCTTCCCTTGAGTGGATGAAGCATTTTTTTGGTCTTCTGTCCAGTCTCTCCAAGCCCCTATCAATCCATACCAATTCTTACTTTCTTGAGCTATGATGAAGTTCTCTTCCATAATCCAAAGAATGTGGGCACACTGACTTATTCTTATTTGAGGATGTGTCTTCTGAACAGGGTCCCTCGAGTGACATGACTCTTCCTCCCAAGTTTCCTGTAGACTCATATAGTTGCTGTGTAGTATCTCCACCACCATAGCCTAATCATTTCAGAGGAGTCAAGTAAGGAAAGATGTGACATTGACCTGAACATGACCTGCAAACTGTACATTACCAATCTTTTGTTAGCCCAATATTCAGTTAAGAGAAATAATTGCTTGATGCACCCAGATAAGTGTTTCTACTAACTGCACCCCTGACATCTAGGCAAGCAAAAGCTTCATTCTGACTTTCTTTTCAGTTGGATTAGGCAGTTCCTTTCCTGCCCTGTGTTTCTTTCGTTTCCAGTAGTTGCCATTTTAATTTCATTCTTTTTTTTTAAGTCAGTTTGTATGTTTTGATTGTTCACTATGATGGGGCATTGCGGCAATAGAAATTACCCTTAAAGGAAGTTTTGACAACAATTGATTGTTGCCTTATCTTTGCGCCATTTGTTATCAGCCTACCTGCCAACTCATTGCAGACTGTGTGCTTATCTTGATGAGATAATGTTCCATGGACACCATCACATAAGTTTCACAAATTGGAAAACTGTAATTTTCCAAAGTGTTACCCCTCAAGGCAAAGAAGCATCAAACTAAATAGCAAGCAAAAACATCTTTAGATGACCAGATCTATTTATGGGATTATAAACAAGCAGCCATCACATTCATCTGTTGAAACAGACTTACATGTGTTGGTGAATCAACCGTGTCTGATTGTACCATTGTACGAATTTGGGGGTTCAGTATGTTTTTGTGTGGGACTGACAACAGTTAATAGTGAACCACATTTAGTTTAGCATGTCATACCAAAATAAACCATGTGCTCAGATTAAGATTAACTTTAACATACTATTGTCCCAAAGGTGTTTTTTTCAAAAGACAACTGGACTTCCTGTTTTTGCTTGAAGATGTTTCACTTCTCAACCAAAAGCAGATAAGTCCTGAACTGAAGAAGCTTCTTGGATGAGAAGTGAAATGCCTTCAAGAAAAACCAGAAGTCCAGTTGCCTTTTGAAAAAGCACCTTTGGGACAACCAGGATCTGGATGATTGAGAATCTCCATAGACATTTAACCTACCATTCAAACTCCAAGTTTACCTTTTGACTTTCCATATTTAGCCTAAAAGGAGAGGCAAATAAATAGTAGCCAGAAGAAGACATGGTGCCATTAGATCCTCTGTGGAACTGATATTTGGCCATTGAGATCATAGATGGGTAGATGGACAGATGGACAAATGTAATAGAAATGTACATAGACTAGCATAGGATTAGGCAACAGTGCATTTCAGATGTTTTGACCTGCACCTACCATCTGCTGGTAAGATCTTGATGATTAATATCAGTATATCCAAAACATCTGGAGTGTGTTTAGTTGTCAATATCCAGAATAATGGAACAAAATTTTGATTGCAAGCAAAATACGTTGCTGCACCTTGGTGCTTTTATATACATTTCTCCACTTTTATTTACTTATTACCACAATCCAGAAGTACCTCAGTGCTTCTGACTCATGTGCAAAAATCCCTCTGCAATGCTGAAGGATATTCAAGAGTTTACAGGCATAGAGTCACAATTAAATGATCCGCAGTTAGGTTAAAATAAAAATATAAGAAGATTCTATTATATACCCTTAGTGAAGCAAAACTCTCCAAGTCATAAAGCAGCCTGTTCCACTATATGATATCTCATAAAATCGTGAAGTAAAACATCTCCTCAGGAAGTAAAATGCCTCCTCATTTGGGTAGGCCTCCTTTGAAATTAATCCACTTTAATTTTCCTTTTTTTAAAGTGTAGTGTCCAGAACTGGACATTGTTCTCCAAAATGAAATCAGACCATGGCAGATTAGAAGAAAACAGTTACTTTCCATGATCTGGAATTTTCAAGCTTGTGGAAATGCTTACTAAAAGTTCTAAGCCTTAAAATCATTTATTTAGGTCTTACCTGAAATTTAATGGTTGAAAAACTCCTATGATTATTCCTCCATTTGGATATTTTTTTAAAAAAAATCTTCAGTGACAGACCTGTTCTTCCCAACACTATTCCATCCTATACCCTATCATCCCATATATGATGTGTTTCTATTGAACTTTGCATTAAGACGTGTCTTTGATTTTCATAGCAGTACATGGTTATACCAACAGTAACATTAACATTTAAGGGAGGATCTGCTCAGCTTTTATTCTGTTCATTGCACTGTTGTTGCCTGGAGACATGCTAAATATTTATTTATTTATTCACACTACCTCCGATTGAATGACTTCTATTATTCAAATGGGCGGGAAAGTATTTATGTCAGCAAAGAATGAAACGGCATTTCAGATAGGAAGCTGGTTGGGTTAAAATGACTCCTATTTAAGCATTCTTCATCCAACAAGGAATCAAAACAAAAATACATGAGTCGATTGCCTTGGGTTCCAAACAGAATGCCTCAAATGACAGTACTGCATTTGCAGGTACAATAAGCCCATGTGTATTTTAACTGATAGGATTGTAATCGCTTGTCATTACCAGACAATTAGAAGGTGAATGTGATTTTGGCAAAAAGCACATCGTATAAAATTACTAAAGAAGAAAACGAATACGTTGCTTGGTCAAAAAGAAAATGGGATGATTGCATATCTACAAATATTATGGTTATCCTTTATATACGTAAGTCATACACATGGTTGAGTAAGTCTGACAACTTATGCGACTCTACGTTTCTTCTTTGAGGTGGAGCAGGCTGCTAATACTTTGGAACTTTATTTATTTATAAAGTTTTATAGGAATGACTCCACATACTGTCTTATGTGACATGACCTCAGGATGCTGCAACCATTGTCAACACATGCAGGTCTCCAAGTGCCCAAATTCTGATCATGTGACTGTGAGGATGTTGTGAGAAACGTAAGTGGAACAACCGATTGTAAGTTATTTTTTTTTCCAGTTGTGCCATTGTAATTTCGAACAGACACTAAAGAATGGTTATATGTTGAGGACTCACCTGTAGCAGAAAAACTGTGGCATATCCTGTTTCATAATGCAATAGGTAAAGGTAAAGGTACCCCCGCACATGCGTGCTAGTCGTTTCCGACTCTAGGGGCCGGTGCTCATCTCCGTTTCAAAGCCGAAGAGCCAGCGCTTGTCCGAGGACGTCTCCGTGGTCATGTGGCCGGCACGACTAGACGCCAAAGGCGCACAGAACACTGTTACCTTCCCACCGTAGCGGTCTCTATTTTTCTACTTGCATTTTTACGTGCTTTCGAGCTGCTAGGTTGGCAGAAGCTGGGACGAGTAACAGGCACTCACTCTGTTACGTGGCACTCGGGATTCGACCCGCCAAACTGCCGACCTTCTGATCGACAGGCTCAGCGTCCTAACCCACTGAGCCACCGCGTCCCTCATGATGCAATAGGGCCAACCAAATACTGAGACTCTACCTCTGCTGAATTTAAGGCAAATCCAAATGAAATGTGCTGAAGCAAGCAACCATACCCAAAATACTGAATTTCCTCGCGTGTGTACAGCCAGCCCACTGAGAAAGAGCTAAACACACCTATTTAGCAAACCCATGAAACCTGTTACAAACAAGGGGGGGGACTCTGTGTTAATAAAGAGAATTAACATTTTGATGAAATTTTCTTTCTATATCCCTAACCTTTAAAAGCTCGCCTTGTTTATGACGCTAAAGAGGAAGAAATATGAAATGAACAATTTTGGGCCACATCATCAAAGTCAATCATCTCTCCTTTATTGATTGATTGATTTGTTTCTTTTTGACCTTGCCAGTTCGGCATTACATATCTCTTTCTATATAAAAAAAAATTGTTCCAAACTTTCTATGAAAAAATAATTTCAATCTTCGGTTGTTGTTGTTTTTTTTTTAAAAAAAAACAGAACAAAACAAAACACTGGATCTGGAGCAAGAAAGAGCTTGATTACAGATTAGAAGCAGAACACTGATAGTGTATTTTCTGCTTCTGCCTATTGTATTTCAAAGAAGGTGTCACTTCAATTCTGTTTTCTAACCCATTGCTTCGGTTCCTTCTTATAAGGATTCTTAGTCACTTCTGGGTTTCGTTTTTGAGTTGGAAGAGGCTGAACAGCTTTTGCAACATAATATTAAAGGTAAAGGTTCCCCCACACATGTGTGCTAGTTGTTTCCGACTCCGTTTCAAAGCCGAAGAGCCAGCGCTTGTCCGAGGACATCTCCGTGGTCATGTGGCCGGCATGACTAGATGCCAAAGGCGCACGGAACGCTGTTACCTTCCCACCGGAGTGGTCCCTATTTTTCTACTTGCATTTTTACGTGCATTTGAACTGCTAGGTTGGCAGAAGCTGGGACGAGTAACAGGCACTCACTCTGTTACGCGGCACTCGGGATTTGACCTGCCAAACTGCCGACCTTCCGATCGACAAGCTCAGCGTCCTAACCCACTGAGCCACCGCGTCCCTAACATAATATTAACATAATATTAGACAAAGCCATTTGACTAAAGTGAACTGGCATGCAAAATCCCAGCTGCATTAGGCTTTTTGTATTACATTGTATTTAAACGTGTGTGTCATGAATTCCTTGTTGATTGTTCCATTATTATAATATTTGTGACTTATGTTTACAGTAAAGAGACAAAGGAACGGCAACAGATAGTGCATATTTTAAACCAACTCCGCAAAGCAAACCCACCAGGCATGTTGAATTACAAGCTTTTTGTAACTTCCTCAGATGAATTTTATGCTGGTGCCGCTCTTGTTCATGTGATGCAACTCCTAGAAGGAATCAGATGATGGTTGAGGATGTTGTGCTAGAAAAGGTACCCCAAAAAAAGGCAATCAAAGTGATTAGAATCTAAAGGCACTCCTTGATGAGGAAAGTCTACAGCAATTGCAACTCTTTAGCCTAGAACAAAGAGGATCCATGTTCGAAGTGTGTCCATTCACATGCCGGCGTCCAATCTCCACTGAGTTCCTAATCAACTTGGAGGCAGCCGATCCCAGGCTCCAAACTGATTTGCCAATTTGATCAAACTGACCTTGAACTGAATTTTTTATTTGAAGCTTTGTGGAAGCCAAATCCCTACAGCCTTTGAACGGGATGTCCTAGAAATAGCAAGAGCACGTAGCACTTAGACTTATATAGCACTTTGCAGTTCTTTACGGCCCTCTCTAAATTGTTTACAGAGTCAGACTATTGCCCTCGCCCCAACAATCTGGGTCCTCATTTTACCAACCTCGGAAGGATGGAAGGCTAAGTCAACCTTGAGCCGGTCAGAATCGATCAGTGGGCAGAGTTATGGAAGGAAGGAAGGAAGGAAGGAAGGAAGGAAGGAAGGAAGGAAGGAAGGAAGGAAGGAAGGAAGATCAATAGGAATAGCACTTAGATTTTTATACCACTTTACAGTGCTTTACAGCTCTCTCTAAGCGATTTACAGAGCCAGCATTTTGCCCCAACAATCTGGGTCCTCATTTTACTGACCTGGGAAAGAAGGATGGAAGGCTGAGTCAACCTTGAGCCAGTGAAAATTGAACTGCCGAACTGTTGGCAGCCGGCAGTCAGCAGAAGTAGCCTGCAGTACTTCATTCTAACCACTGCACCATTGCGCTGAAATCACAAGAAATGAACAAATGAAACCGAAGTTGATACACCATCAATTCTGATTATTGCTCAACGAGCCTCTGAAATTTGAACCTTGGATTTTGGGAAACTGAAACGGATTATCTGAAAAGGTAGGAGGGGAGCTTCTGTTCCTGTCTCCCACCTCTTTTCCAAAATCAGCAAATATTTAGCGAGCCCTTGATGCCAATGTGGAAATGAAGCAGACGTCTCACTCTCACTCTCTCTCTCTCTCTCTGGACCATTCCATGGACCCAAGTGACTGACTTAGCTGGCTGATCTTGTGGTGCAGTGCTAGCCAAAACAGTCAGCTTTGCCTGCCATTCCCTTGTCCTCCAGAGGGATATTTTGTGCGCTTCTAATTAAAAACAATCCCATCTTCTTCCCTCAGTTGTCTCCAACTACCAAATATCCCAGCCACCGCTGAAAACAACCCCCTCCCCCCCGCCCCTCCTGCCAGCTGAGTCCAGCTATCCAGAGACTCGGGAACAGATGACATTGTAATCCTGCTCTTTTTCAGAAAGAAGAACCCCTTGTCCTCAACCCTAATTAGCCACTTGTGTTGCTGCTTTGTAGAAGATGTATCTGTTGTTTGCACGCCTGGATGAATTCCTGTCATCCATTGAAGAAAAAGTCATCAGCAGCTCTCTCTGGGTTTCTGTCTCTTTTACTTTTAATTGCTAAGCATAGTTCGTGTGTAGAAGGCTTGGATGAGGGAAGAAGAGTATTCTGTATTTTTTTTTAAAAGATGCCATTCAGGAATGTCTCCTGAAGCTGTTGATGCACACTTTATAAGCTTCCTGTCTCTGCTGGCCACTCTGACAATGACAGCCAAAAACATGCCAAGGATGGGGAGAGAATTGGACAGAAGCCAGCTCCTCCTTGCATAACCATTGCCTTTGTTTAGCAATAAGGTTATGTGAAGTTGTTGCCCTATCATCAGACAGGTCATTGGTCTGGCAAGCCCAGATTGGTAGCCCCTCAATTTTCCAAGAACCTCTTTTATTTAAATTGCCATTGGTGGGGTACAGATCTTTCTCGCTAAGCTGCAGGGAAAATCTACAAAAGTCCTGGGTTCACTGCACACCAATTTCATCTGCAGGTTGTAGATTTCCTGGCCTTTGTTGAAGGAAGGTATAATATGGAGAAGGCAGAAATAATAATCATAATCATAATCATAATCATAATCATAATCATAATCATAATCATAATCATAATAATCATAATAATCATAATAACTTTATTTGTATACCGCCCTTCTCCGAAGGACTCAGGGCGGTGAACAGGGCAAACATATAAAAGTACAAAGATACAAAAGTTTAAAAATAATTAAACGAAATGCCCAAGCTAAAACAATAAGTAAATATATTTAAAACAACAGTAAAATCCCAACCCATCCCCCATCAGGCCAGGCCGGCTTGTTCAAATAAGAGTGTCTTCAGATCGCGTCGGAAGGAGCGAAGGTCGGGCGCCATCTGGAGCTCAACCGGCAACCGATTCCATAACTCCGGGGCGCCCACAGAGAAGGCCCTCCCCCTGGGGGCCACCAGGCGACATTCTCTGACCGGTGGCACCCTGAGGAGACCCTCTCTGTGGGAGCGCACAGGGCGGAGGGAAGTTGACGCCGGCAGCAGGTGATCCCTGAGGTACTCTGGACCCATGCCATGAAGGGCCTTGAAAACCAATGTGAGTGGCAAAGAGGTTGCAGAATGGGGAGAGATCCTCCAGGGTACAGAATAATAGAGTTGGGAGGGACCTTGGAGGTCTTCTAGCCAACCCCCTGCTCAGGCAGGAGACACTGTACCATTCTGGACAAACGACTATCCAATCCCTTCTTTAAAACCTCCAGTGGTGGAACATCCACAACTTCTGAAGCCAAGCCGTTCCATCAATTCATTGTTCTGTCAGGAAATGTCTCCTTAGTTCTAGGTTGCTTCTCTCCTTGGTTACTTTCCACCCATTGCTTCTCCTCCTGCACCCAGGTGCTTTGAAGAATAGATAGGCCCTATCATCACTGTGGCAGCCCCTCAAATATTGGAAGGCTGCTGTCTTGTCATCCCTAGTCCTTCTCTTCGTTAGGCTGTGTTTGCTAGACTTTGTTGGACTGTGATCTAAACCAGTTCGAATCAGTTGCGAAATAAAGCCTCTTCCCCAGGGGAAGACATTTTCCTGAAAAAAGGATGCCAGAGTTTAGCTCAAAATGTAAATTTTACGTTTTAAAAGAATTGCATCATTATTTATAAGTAATAGCAGTATTAAGCCTAGACTTAATTAAGATCCATTTTCTGTGGTGGGGGAAGAAGCTGAAGCTCAGCGTAGGGCAGTTCATTTCCATCTGGTTGGGCAACCTGACTGAGAGGTTCAGAAAAGGTGAATCCTATCAAATACCTTTATAATAAACCCTTTTGTTCTTCAGGAATAAAGCTGCAGTCAATAGAGATGAAAATGTCAGTTCTGATACAGTCTTACCTTTCAACTGCAGACAGGTGTAATATTTTGCAGATGGATGACCAAGCCTATTCCTGGTCTATGTTTTCTGAGTTATCCTTTTATATGTACACACACACACAAGCACATACACATAAATCTTGAGTTTCTAGTATGATCCCTGAGAGTGAGAGGGAGTGGGGGAGGGGGAGGGAAAGGAGGAGAAAGGAAAGGAGAGGAGGAGGAGGAGGAGGAGGAGGAGGAGGAGGAGGAGGAGGAGGAGGAGGAGGAGGAGGAGGAGGAGAATTCTGAGTTGGTATTAGTTGGCAAAACGTTTTCCTGGTTGTAAACTAAAATACAGGAATACAATCTGGGGGAATGGCCCCACAACCCTATGGATGATAGAGTGGAAGGTCAAAGTGGGCCTCTCTTGGGGAAGGAGATTCACTGCAGGAATTTCAGAAAGGGATAAGAAAATGGATTTCCAGACTGAATAACCCCTGAAGACATATCTCAACTAGTTTGGGAAATACCTTAATCACTGCTTTAGGAGCTGTGGTGGTGCATTGGTTAGACTGCAGCATTGCAGACTTACTCTGCCCACTGCCTGGAGTTCGATCCTGACTGGCTCAAGGTTGACTCAGCCTTCCATCCTTTTCAGGTCGGTAAAATGAGGACCCAGATTGTTGGGGGGCAAGATGCTGATGTTGTAAGGCACACAGAGTGCTGTAAAGCACCGTGGAGTGGTATATAAGTTTAAGTGCTATTGCAAGTTTACATCCCAAGTAACTCGAGAGATGGTGATGAAGTGTAGTGACTGGAGAAGGAAGAATGTGTTCACCATTGTGCTGAAAGATATACAAACCAATTTAACCATGTATTTATTACTGAAGCAAAATGAGAGATGCAGCAAATGAAGGGGAAACACAAGGTAAACTATACATGTTGTGTTTCTGATCAGTTCAGGCACATTGAACTGAGATGGGAAACGGCACCTTCTGTGTTTTGTAACCTCAACTCCTAAATGACCCCTCCTGTTTTTTCTGAAAGCTTGAGAAAGAGACAGCATCCACGGGGGAATACAAGACATTTTAAGAAAAGCTGTGGAGGATGTATTAAAATGCCTATTCATCTCATAATTACCATCTGGGAAATTGGTGGCAGACATGATGGTCCCAGGTACACAATATCTACCCTTTCCTCCTTATTATGCGTGCTCCCATTTTTTATTTAAATGGAGGTGTCTCCCAGACAATGAGAGTGAAATCAAAAGAGATGCTGGGTTCATTTTAATGAGTTCAGCAGAAGTCCGCAGGTGAGAAATTCGGAGAAGTATGCAAAAACATGTGTGACTTCAGTAAAGAAGTCGTAGCAACCTGCTGAGATTTGTAGGATGGTGGAGTGGTTTCCTCAAAAGATTTATGTTATCACATTGCCAGGTGTGAAGATGCAACGGTCAAGGCTTTGTAACCGCAGACACTTTACAAAGCACCTTGGTGTGAAAGGTAGTTGTAGAACTGGATGCCTTAAATTAGGCAACTAATAATAGCCCAAAGTTTCCTTATGAAGTTATTAGCTATAAAATACATCCTTCCTTCTTCTCCCATGCCAGCATTTTAGCACGTTCAGGATTGTATCCCTTAGTAGTTGTGTTTTGTTCTGCTTAATCATGATAAACAGTAAAAAGTTTGAGTGGCCTCAGCAGTAGCTTGCTGTGACAGAGATTTTTTTGTTTTGTCTTATTTTTACAAATAACTCAGGAAAGTGAACATAACTAATACTCCTTTCTCCTTTTATTTTCCCCACAACAACAACCCCGTGAGATAAGTTGGGCTGAGAGTGAGGGACTGGCCCAACATCACCCAGTTGACTTTCATGGCTAAGGCAGGACTGGAACACACCATCTCCTCCTGGTGGTTGGTCCTAAGTCACCCAGTTGGCTTCCCCCTTGATGTTGCTTTTGGAAAGCCAGCTAGGAAAGTCTCAGATGCCAGTTGTGTGATGCTAGGATGCTGCAACTATTGCAAATACATGCCAGTTGTCAAGCATCTGAGTTTTAATCACATGACTGTGGAGATACTGGTCATAAGTTCAAGGAGTGAAAAGTGAGTCACTTGTTTTCAGAGATCACTAATGACTAGATGATCTTCAAAGTCCCGTTGAGGCTCTTACTATTCTCTGATTCCATATATTGTATTTTTTTCTGAGCATTATCTTGGGAACCGAGATCTGTTGATGCAATCTGCCTTGTTTGATAGATCCAGACTAAAACCCCAGTCAAAAACAGTTGTACCTTGGTCTTTAAAGATTAGCAAATCTAAGTGATTTTCCTAAAATTAATTCAAAGAATATAACTTTTATCATTGTATCGGCCTCCTCCCTTCATCCAGCCCTTAGAGTTAGTGCTAATTACCTGAAACTGATATTGCTCTACACCTTTTCTTCATATAAGTCCAAACACAGTGTGAAGCCTAACTAATGACTTTTTGCCGATTAACAATTGATAGCTAAGTAATTGATTAGAGGGTTCATGCTGTGTGTCTTTTCCATGTGCTATGAAATATGTAAATAGCACCACCAGTAAATGTCAATGCAAATCAGCTGCAGAAAGTTTGCTGGTTTTACTAGAAACCTAATATTATTCAGTACAAGCCACGATGTTTTGCTGCCTCAGATAGTGGTATAAGACAACATTTCTTCCTAGGCTTGACCAGGCTGGCCTTGGACTAGTATCTTACAAGTGATAGCTCCCAAAATGCAAGTTCATCATATAGTTTATATCTCACTGATGCTCCATAATTTTTATGTCTGAGGTGGTAATACTCTTCTCTTGAACTAATGATGGACATCACTCTCAAATTCTATAGGAAAAAGTGAACTCCATCAATTCTGAGAAGCCTCTGACTTTTTCACCGTAGGATGTGGCATACTGAAACCAGCAATCTTTTCCTTCCTTCCTTCCTTCCTTCCTTCCTTCCTTCCTTCCTTCCTTCCTTCCTTCCTTCCTTCCTTCCTTCCATCCATCCTTCCTTCCTTCCTTCCTTCCTTCCTTCCTTCCTTCCATCCATCCATCCATCCATCCATCCATCCATCCATCCATAGACTAAACTTGGTACCTACAATTTTCACAAAAGGATTGGCTGAGTGGGAAGGAACTCTAGTAGATAGTCTTTTCAAACCAGAAGATATCATCCTTATTAGCCCAGTGACATGGAGGAGATCTCTGCAGAATGTCTGCAGTTTGTACTAAAACCCCACCCTCTTTTTTTCTTACCTCCCATATGCATTACATTGATGTAAGTTAGAAATGTTGAGAGTTCAATAACATGGTGGATTTTAAAATTCTTATTCGTAACCTTTTCTAGTTTGGAAGCAAAGTACTGTAGAACGTTCAAAAAGATGGCTGGTTTTGGCAGTGGTGATTGAGAATGAAGGTGGGGAAGGGACTTTCATATTGCTGCAATGACAAAGTTGTGGTTGAGTTGACTTCAGAATCATCCAATGGAAATGGTTTTGGAACTAATGCCCTGATCTTTTTTCTGCTCATATTCAGTCAAGATTCAAAACTGTCGTTAGAAGTGGTACAGAATAACAGAGTTGGAAGGGACCATGGAGGTCTTCTAGTCCAACCCCCTGCTCAAACAGGAGACCCTATACCATTTCAAACAAATGATTGTCCAATCTTTTCTTTAAAAATCCAGTGCTGGAACACCCACAATTTTTGGAGGCAAGTCATTCCACTGATTAACTGATCTCACTGTCAGGAAATTTCTCCTTAATTCTAGGTCAATTCTCTCCTTGATTAGTTTCCATCCATTGCTTCTTGTTCTGCTTTCAGGTGCTTTGGAGAATAGCTTGACTGCCTCTTCTTTGTGGCAGCCCCTGAGAGATTGGAACCCTGCTATCATGTCACCCCTAGTCCTTCTTTTCACTAGACTAGACATACACAATTCCTGCAACCGTTCTTCATGTGTTTTAGCCTCCAGTCCCCTGGTCATCTTTGTTGCTCTTCTCTGCATTCTTCCCAGAATGCAGAATGCTTCATCATTTCCATCATGCCTCATCATTTCTGAAAGCCTCATCAGGAATGTTACGGGTTTTTTTGAAAAATCATTTGGTTTGGCTTGACAGCAGAAGCTTGATGCTGGGATCACAGCAAAGCATAACAAGATCTTCATCCAAATGAGAAAGGTTCAAAGGTATTAGCACTAACCATCATTTTTCTACTGTATCTAAGTGCAGAGCACTGGTTAAATGAGGTTGTGTAAATTTAACTCTGGTCATAGATAAGCAGAGGAGTTTTCTCTCTATTGAATAATATGGCTTTTGTTGTTGTTTTATATTGTTGTTTATAACACGACTGATTAAAATAATGGACCAATTAGACTGTATGCTTGTTTCTCTAGCTGCATTAATAAAGACCAGCCTGTTGGAATGCTTCCAGCTTCAAACTCACATAATATTCCAGATAATCTTTCATTGGATTAGTTGCTACACACACAGCCAAAATAACTTGAAAGATGGCCGCAGGAATATATCACCCTAGTAGAAGAGTAGAGTGGAATATCAATACGATTTATAAATACAGTAAGCAAAACATAGGATAAGGACTTGAGGAGCTCTTGTATCCTCTTGGGCATATTAATATTCAGTATGTACCTGCTGGGTGATCTGCTGGTCCCAAAGTCCACTGTGACTCTTGACCACATTTAGACATGATGAAATCCTTAATCCCACAACACATGGACAGACTGCACCATCATTTCAACTGAGAAACTATGAGCATCCCAGACCAAGCCAAGTCCAAAAATGTAGAGCATTCCTGGAAGCCTGCCACTCAGACACATCAGCCATCAACAGGCACATAGAGAAAAACAACATCTCCATATCTTTCAAAAAAAGACAATCAAGAAGCCAACGAAAGGACTAAAATACCTCTTCGCCAGCAATCAACATTCAGAAAAGCAGAGATTAACACCAAGACCAAATAGACCAACAACCAGGAGATAAACAATACTCCAATCAAGGAACTACCACCTCAGGCAAACAAGCTAATAGTAAGCAGCAGTCTAATCAAGGAACCACGAAGAACACTCTCACAAACACTGATAGGGCAAGTCACACATACATGAAAAGAGAGCAAATCCTTCTCCCTTCTAGTCGTGATGATGTTCCCTAGTTGGGTAATGAAATTTATGCAAGGGCGGAGAGCACTAAGGACTTGTGGCTTCCACCTGAGGAAGTTTTATGCTTTACAAAATCAATTTCTCTTGTAAATTTGCTAAGTTTTTAAGACACCGGGAAGCACTATTTCCGAGGCCAGAGACAATAACATATGACATTTGAGTGGTTTCTTCATTTCAGGAAGCTTATTTCTGTGATATCATCATAAATAAACCTAAGTACCTTTATGAGGCAGAAAATTGGAAAGCAGATCTTCAAAAAGGTTAAATACAATATAGTGTGGCCATCCGTTAAATACTCTCGACTATAATGAGCAAAACCTATTCATTTATTACCAATTGGTACAATAATGCCAGTGAATCAGCAAATACTGTTTTCAAGCTCATTGGGAAATAGCTATGAAATTAGGAACAGAACCATTTGCTGCAGCATTCTCGGAAAGGAATTTCAAATTGAAGTTGGCTTCAATTAATACTGTACCTGAATCTTTGAAAGGAGACCAATTGTGGGGGGGAGGAAGTAGTTAGGCGGGGCTGAGAGACAGACAAATACAGGAACAATTTCAAACGTGCACTTTCATGGGGCGAAAAGGCTGATAATACTGGACAAATGATCATTGTAGACAGGAACCAGGCAATGCAAAAATTTGAAGAAAAAAACAAAACAAAATCTCCTTCCGATATCTGCACTTGAGTAAATCTCAACGTTCTTCAAAAAAAGTTTTGAATTAGTAGGACTCTTCAAGTTCGTATCAAGTTTTGCTTTTGAGCACAGTAGGTTTGAGTTTAGGAATATGTGTCGAAGGAGGATTTGCAGGGAAATCAGTGAAGGAGAAGCTAAGGATGAATTTGTTCTAGGAGTTTTAATAGCAAGCATAAGCAGCTGCAAACCAAATTCTCAGCTCTGTATTCAGATTGCCCAGCAAATGCAGGGAGCCAGGATATTTCCTTCGGGGATGGACTAGGAGTCATCCAATGTGTGTTTCTGCCAAATCAATCCTAAGAACTTGATTTGAACTTTTTGGGTATTGTTGTATTGTTAGACTACTGCAATGCTCTCTACGTGGGGCTGCCCTTGAGGACCACTCTGAGGCTTCAGCTGGTGCAGAATGCAGCTGTGCGAGTAGTAATGGGAGTTTCCCGATACTCTCATGTAACACCTCTCCTCCACGAGCTGCATTGGCTTCCAGTTGCCCTCCGGGTGAGATTCAAGGTGCTGGTGATGACCTATAAAGCCCTAAATGACATGGGTCCAGATTATTTACGGGAGCACCTTCTGCCGGCGTCAACTTCCCATCGTCCTGTGCGGGTGATTCCCAGGGGGAGGGCATTCTCTGTGAGTGTGCCCGCCCTTTGGAACGAACTGCCGATGGAGCTTCGGACTGCCCCTGACCTTTGCTCGTTTTGCCAGGACTTAAAAACCTGGTTGTTTGAACTGTCTGGCCTGGACTGAGGGATTTTAAATTTTAAAGTATTTTAATTAAATCATATTAAATTATATTAAATTAATTTTAAATTTTAATTTTTTATTGTTATTATTAATTGTGGGCTTGTACTAATTTAATTCCATTTTATTCTCTGTTTTGTACTGTTTTAACTGCCCTGTGAACCGCCCTGAGTCCTTCGGGAATAGGGCGGTATATAAATTCAACTAATAAATAAATAAATAAATAAATAAATAAATAAATAAATAAATCTATGCTTCGGGATGCTACAGATAAAACATTTGCCCAAGACTGAGGGATAACAAGGGCATTAATGTCAAAAAGAAGAATCCTATTTGGAAGAGTGATTTCTAAGTCAAACAGATATAGAGATGATCAAATAAGGAGACGTTCTTTTTTTTCCCCCTGTCATAATACCAGAGTACAGGATTATTCAAAGAAACTGAATGATAGGAATTTTCAGGCAAACAATGAAAACTCTTCTCTTTAGAAAAGGTAATTAACACAGAGTTCGCTGGCGCAAGATGTAGTGATTGGTCCAATAGCTTGGATAGCCTTCCAACACAATTAGATGCATAAAACTATATTTTGTATTAATGAGGTTGGTCTAATATTCTGCCTAGTTTTGTCTTCTGCATTTTTTCAACTTTCAGTCTGGAAGAAAAGACACCACTTTTGTTTTTGTTTTTTTAAAAGGACATTTTGGTGAGTTTCTCAGGATGTGGGCAAGCATGTGGCATTTTTCTTATGCATGAAAGGGGTATGTCAGGGTGTTGAATTCTAATATCCCACCATTTCTCTACTGATCTGCAACCTCCTTAGCATGATTGGGACACACACAAACACACACACAAACACACAGAGTTGGTTGCAAGATGTTGTAAATAAATAAAATAAATCTCATTCTACCATTAAATCCCAAGGAACTCATCAGGAGGAAAGTTCTGGTACATAAACAGGGTCCTCCACTATTTCACAGCAATGAAATACGTTCATCGGTACCATCATAATAAATTTGGAAGCACTTAAACTTGCAACAGAAAATAATATCCATCACTTTTATAAGGAAAGGAAACTTGGAGAATGTTTGAAGACAGATTTGACACAGTGTTAATGTTAGACCACAAATATCAGGCAACGCACATTGCCTGATAGTAGAAGATTAATCCAGTTGGCCAATATTCAAATCAGTCACAGCTTTGATTTTCTCCATTTCTGAATTGCTCAGTGATTTGATTTTAATTTGCTTATGAACATCTCCAGGAAATAAGCAGTGATTTTTTTTTAAAAAAATGTCCATGGTTATAAAACAAAATAAAAATAACATGAGATTAAAGCAAACTACATGAAAATAATTCAGTGCAGTGAGGATAATAACAGTCTTTAGCTGGCCTTCAGCATGCAGTTGAAAAATAATAATAATAATAATCCAGTCCAATTCCCTTCTCAGACAGGAAACCCTATACCATTTCAGACAAATGGCTGTCCAATCTCTTCTTGAAAACCTCCACTGATGGAGATTTCCACCCATAGTTTCTGAAGATCAACCTTAACATCTTCTAATGTCAATAGCAATAGTGCAAAATTCCATGACTTTTATGGGGGTTTGGCTAGGATGATCTTTAATAAGAAGCACACAGTCATGGGGATCCTAAGGCCTTCTAGATCAAAGGGAAATTTCAATTCAGCGAATCTTGTGAGTGCAGCTTTTATAGATGAATTTGTAGAGCAAAACATTTTATTTTTACTTTCTCCTCTTGCCCGCCTTTCTATGCCTTTAGCAAATACACTGGTTTACCTGAATCTGAAATCTGATGGCAAGGAACTCTCTTACTCATACCCTCCCATTCTACTCATGATTGTGAAATGCTTATATCAATTCTTTGCTTTGGGTATTTTATGTCGAACAACCCTAGTCAGGTACTTCAGGGTGAATATCTAGTTAGGAAACAGGGAAGTAAGAGAGATTTTAATAATTTATGGAATTTCATATGGGTCTTAGGCTCACCTCTCTCACCTGGGAGTAAACCCTATTGAGGTCACTAGGTCTCATTTCTTATTTCTACAGGAGTGGAACCAGTGGTGGGATTCAGCCGATTCGCACCACTTCAGCAGAACCGGTAGCTAATTTTTTGTTGCCCAGGCCCAAAACGGACTTCCAGAAGTGGCATCCACACAGAGAACCGGTTGTTCACCTATTTAATCCCATCGTGCAAATTGTCAGCATCAATTCCTACATTGTGAAATATATCAGCTCCTAAGGAGTTATTTTATTTTTGCCTGAAGAGTAAACACATTAGAATATTCTCATGCAAGGAAAAATAAGTTGAAGAGCGATCTTGGCAACCTCAAATGCTAAGCTTCTTTAACCTCCTGTGGCCAAATTATTGCTGGCTTGATTTTCAAGAAGAGGGGGTGGAAATTAATGAATATAATAAGATCGAGCAAGAGCAGCTCTAATCAGGTTTGCATTGTTGGTTTTAATAAATAAATAAGTTCTGTCTTACTTTCCTGATCCGAAGCAGTAGGTTAAATTGGGAGTTTGCATGTACCTAGCAGCCGCCATTTCTGATTTGTTTGGACAAAGAGAAACGTTTTCCCGCTACACTTCACATGAAGCGCTATCTCAGGATTAATGTGATCAACTGAAAAATATTGATTTACTTGAGTTTTTGGGATACTTTCTCAGCATTCAGTCAATTATACAGACTGGGGAGGAGTGAAAAGAACTGGTTCCGTCCACCGCGTTGTACCAGATCTCAATGGCATTTTATCTCTCTTGCATATCAAGTGTTCTAGCTCCAGTCTGTGATATCTCCAGATCCAAGTTCAGGCCGAAGAAGAAAAAAAATACTTTTCACTCTGGATATCAAAGCTAATCAGAGTAGATTAGATTTAGTCCCAATTTGATGGTACCCCACTGTGGCTTGTTTAGGTGGTTGTTCTGTTAAAGAAATCTGAGATAGATAATTAATTAAATATGCAAAAATATTTCATAAACCGGTATAAGATTTCACCCCTCTGTTCCTAGGTTGCTATCACAGATCCCCATCACCCTTTCTTGGTACTGTACAAAGCATACAAATAGAAGAGCATCTAAAGCAACAATACTTCAGGAAATCTAAGGAACCTAAGGTTCCTTTAATGGTTACAAAAAAAAAACCTCTTGATTTTTACAATTATCCAGAACCCGAGATGTTGATTACTTGAAGGTAAATCCAAAAAAGATAATATCCTACTGTATATGTCAGCATTCAATTCTTGGACTTGCTCAGGAGGATGCAATTTGAATTATGATTTAAGTTGTGCTTCAGCTCACACTGTTCCGAGAACTGAACAAGTGTGGAAAAAAACTACGAAATCCTTCACAACTTTTCGTTTTCTGCTTGTTGGCAACTGCTATACCCTTTATGCTGTGAAAGGCAAATGAGCATGTATTACAATCAAAGCTCCATAAAGGAGAGGGGGGACCCACAAACCTAAAATATGATTAAGGCAAGATTCTTCTTCCCATGGAGAGGCACATATATGCTTTAAAAAAATGTCACATGAAACTCTTGATTCAATTATGTGCAATCAAATCAAGAATATGATTGGAAAGATCCCATTGGGGGAAAATAACTTAGGGTTATGGTTAGGTCTGCATGAATTCAGAGAGCAAAATGGACATTGCCAACACGTTCTGAGCTCATCAACATGGTTAGGAGGGGCTGTAACTTACTACCCAACCTACCTATGTTTCCTGGTAAAATACATCAGAAAACTCAATTGGTAGCAAACAGACTTAGGATTTAGGGCTAGGTCCCCATGAACTCAGACAGCAAAAAGGACATCACCAACAAATTCAGAGTGCTTCAGTATGGTTAGGAGGGCACTTACTTTTCTAGCCTGCCCTATCTATGTTTCCTGGTAAAATACATGGGAAAATCCCATAGGAGGAAAATTCCACTTAGGGTTAGGTTTAGGTCACCATGAACTCATAGAGCAAAATGGGCATCGCCAAGAAACTCAGAGTGCTTGGGTATGGCTAGGAGGACACTTACTTTTCTAGCCTGCCCTATCTATGTTTCCTGGTAAAATACATGGCAAAATCCCATAGGAGGAAATTTCCGCTTAGGGTTAGGGTTAGCTCACCATGAACTCATAGAGCAAAATGGGCATCGCCAAGAAACTTAATTTTTTTTTAAACCCACCTGAAGGCCTAGGACTGGGGCAACGGTGCTCGTGCCAACAGAGTTGGCTCTGTGTGCCACCACGGCCCTAAATCATAGAAGGAAGTTTGGAAGAAACAGTATCTTCACTTTCTTCACACCATCAAGTCAATATTTACATATCCACACAGAGAGGGTGAGACAGACAGACAGACAGACACACAGACAGACACACAGAGACTCATTTTCCCTACCTGTATGTCTTTACTTGAGCATTTGGCTTTCTTCCTATTCCACTTTAAGGAAGGGAGGCATTGCCATTAATCTTCAGAGGAGATACCTGAAGCCCACCCACCCCCCAAAGAAAGAGACTATTCTGTCATATTCAATCAGTAAAGGCTGAAATGGTCACCTTGAAATTCTGCAAGGTGCGTTCACTGCCATTTAAAAGATGGATTTTTCTCTAACTCTGAATCCTCTCAAGCAGTCATTAGACAGGAAGGAAGTTACCTAGGGCTCATTTTTCTTTTCTTTTTTTTTTTAAGTATAGGGATGAGAAGAAAATTGAAATATAAAACTCTAACCTAGAGGAAGTGAGCCCCCAAATACTGAGGTGCTGTTTGTCAGATTAGAATCAAAGGTTCCCTCTCTACCTTGCAGGCATGATATTTCTCAGGTTGTTCTTCGTTACCAAGACGACTCCTGCTTGACCCCCTCATCTTCTCCAACAACAGAGTGGCTAGATAAATTGGTAGAGAAGGGAAATAGTGAAAGGGTTTCTAAAGGAAATAAAGATTAGAGATAATGTTTAGGTCCACAAGATGGCAGCACAGTGGCAGAATATTCTGTTTCTCTTTGCTGCCATCCAGTGGCCAGGAGAATCTTTACAAACCCAGATATATCCATTCTAGTTTATCTGTGATGAGCCCATCTGAAGTATAGTTTATTTGGATTGCAAATCTTTTAGCAGAGATAAATTGCAGGAGACATCTATCATTGTATCAGGAGCAATACTTTTTGTTTATTTGTACTTTCCCCTGTGCCGGAAGAATTTACTATTTTTATTTTTTTATTTTTCAATAATGACATGAAAGCAATCCAGCAAAAATGATAAGAAGAAACCCCAGGAGGGAGGGAGGAAGAGAGAAAGATAGAAGCAGAGACTGAATCCTGCTCAGGCTAAATCTCAAAATCGTGGCAGAGATTAAATGGTTGGTTAATCATCAAACAGTAACTCAGAGAAAAAGAGTTTGTTGTTTAGTATATTTGGATTTATTTTTCCATTGATCATTTTCAGTGGATCTGAGGGGCCCCCCCTCCCCAGCTTCCTAATCTTTCACTTCAGCTAATTTGACATGACAAATACACTATTCATCCTGGAGATTTATCTCACTCAAACCATGAATTCACAAACACCAAGATGTGACAGTTGACTTAGTGGAAAGCAAAGTTTATAGCAATTTATTATATGGAAGGAGGGAGGGAGGGAGGGGGGAGGGAAGCAAGGAAGGAAGGAAGGAAAGAAGGAAAGAAAGAAAGAAAGAAAGAAAGAAAGAAAGAAAGAAAGAAAGAAAGAAAGAAAGAAAGAAAGAAAGAAAGAAAGAAAGAAAGAAAGAAAGAAAGAAATGTGGTATGTATCAGATTCTCCCATGCCTAAAATATTTGTGGAAAGAATTATCATGCATTGACTCACTTAAAGCGTCTTTTGAATTGATATAAATTCCTTTTGCAGTTCCACAATGGCACAGTGGTTAGAATGCAGTATTGCAAGCTAACTCTGGCACTGTCAGGAGTTCAGTTCTGCCCAGCTCAAGATTGACTCAGCCTTCCATCCTTCCGAGGTTGGTAAAATGAGGACCTGGGTTATTGCAAACTGTTTAGAAAGGGCTGTAAAGCATTATGAAGCCATATGTAAGTCTAGGTGCTATTGGTATTGCTATTATGATGGCAGTGGCGTAGCGTGAGTTGTCAGCACCCGGGGCAAGGCAAGTAATTTGCGCCCCCTAACCCGCGCTCAGCGCTGCACTGGGCAGCCGCTGCACTGTCCCTCCCCCAGATAGTCCCTCGCTCTCTCTCCACACCGCACCGCACGCCTGGCACCCCCCCTCCACAGTGGGCAGCGACCCGGCGGCTCCGATCGGATTCGCACAGCCAGCACTGCAGTGAGAGAGAGTGAGTGAGCCAGGCAGGGGCAGAGAGCTGTGAGTGCGAGCGCGCCCCCCCAGATGTTGCGCCCGGTGCGGCCGGCCCCCCCTGCACCCCCCACGCTACGCCACTGTATGATGGGACAAAGAAAGAAATCTTTATAGATGTCTGGATGCATTAGTGTATGTAGTCTTTTCATTTTGCTGGACAAAGACATGGCTGTTTTGAAGGTTCAAAGAGAGAAGTATAATGTCCCTTTCCTGTACATTGTAAAGCATCTCCTTCAAAGCCATTGATGAGTTTTTGGTTATTTACATTTTGACCAGTTGCATTTTTGGTCCCATTTCATATGTCCATTCTTCTTCTTTAAGATCTCCAGATTTTTTAAAAAAACAACATATTATTCTAACAACTTTCTCTCCGTTCTGGCTGATCCTGCAGGAAATGTAGGGGGTCGTCTTTACGCCCAGTCATCTTATACGCCGGAAAATACGGTAATCATATATTCCACAGGTAAATCTAAATGAGTGTTTATTCTTAATCTGCATAATAAAAAATAGAGACTCTGCCTCTGATTAATGGCTTTGATTATTTAGCCTGAAATAAAACATTGATTGGAACACAGATGTGCCAATAGAGAAAGTGGCATTATAGTATTTTCAGCAAATTCATAACTAAATTATCTACAGAGTGCTTTCTCCTTAATAAATTTAGATATTTTTATCTACTGCTTGGTGGGGTAAAGCTCTCCTCTCTGCATGGATGCTTAACCATCAGAACCTGAATAATATTACTGGCTTGAAGTTTCAATAGCAGTGCTGATGAATACCTACAGGGATATCTCCAAAACTAGGACATCCCTTGTCTTATTTGTCACACCCAGAGAAAACCTAGCAAAAAAAAGTCACAAAATTTTTGAGGCCATGGACATTCCAGAATAGAAATTAGCTAACAACAGAAGACAATATTTGTAGCTCAGGGTTGAACTGTGGGGTCCTTAGTGTTCTCTGAGCTTGGTTGCTTTCTTCCAGTCATTTCATTACCATACTAAGTAGCATGATCAGTGCAAAGAGTCACTACATTTGTAGTTGCACTACTTAAGACCAGTGTTTAAGCAACATTATTATGTAAACTCTTGTGGGTTTTTTTTTCTCTTCCTTCCCAAATGTATTATCTGAACCTTTTTCAGATTCTTAGTAGAATGAGAGCAGATATCTTCTGATTTGGCATTCTGTATGCCTCAACTTTTGGTATGTATCTCCCAGGGTTATTTTGACCATGGGACTGTGGTTAAATTTAGTTTAATAAAGAGAAGGACAAGGGGTGACATGATAGCAATGTTCCAATATCTCAGGGGCTGCCACAAAGAAGAGGGAGTCAAGCTATTCTCCAAAGCACCTGAAGGCAGGACAAGAAGCAACAGATGGAAACTAATCAATGAGAGAAGCAACCTAGAACAAAGGAGTAACTTCCCGACAGTTAGAACAATTAACCAGTGGAACAACCTGCCTCCAGAAGCTGTGAATGCTCCAACACTGGAAGTTTTTAAGAAGAGACTGGCCAGCCATTTGTCTGAAATGGTATAGGGTTGGACTAGAAGACCACCAAGGTCTATTATTATTATTATTATTATTATTATTATTATTATTATTATTATTATTATTATTATTATTATTATTATTATTGTTGTTGTTGTTGTTGTTGTTGTTGTTGTTGTTGTTGTTGTTGTTGTTATTATTATTATTATTATTATTATTATTATTATTATTATTATTGAATATTGCATAAAGATACAAATGCCATTCCAAACAGTATTAATGTTACAGCTCAAGCTATTTAAAATTCATAGGTTATTCATAATCTAAAGCAGAGTGATTCAAAAATATTATAAACTTATTTACAAATGATTGTCCTACCCAGGTAACAATTCTTGCAATTTGTATTTGATGAGGGTCTCTTGCATTTAAAAACTAGGGAATTTGAGCAACTCAAAAAAAAGAAGAAGAAAAAAGAAATCAATCTACTGAAAGAATGAATAGGGCAGAATAATATCCTGTGTTATTAAAACACTTTGTCATTGCAGTCCCTGGTCAATAGAATCAGGTTTCTTGGACTTTTAAAAATATGGCTGGATAGGGATCATGCACCTCAACATTTTATTAATATCTGTAAAATATCTATCTTCTATGGCATTCTGAAGTCCCACATTTATGACGTATAAAGTATCCACAATGATGAATACAAAGAATGAAGATTTTCTTTCTTTCTTTCTTTCTTTCTTTCTTTCTTTCTTTCTTTCTTTCTTTCTTTCTTTCTTTCTTTCTTTCTTTCTTTCTTTTTCTTTCTTCCCTTCTTTCTTCCTTTCTTCCTTCCTTCCTTCCTTCCTTCCTTCCTTCCTTCCTTCCTTCCTTCCTTCCTTCCTTCCTTCCTTCCTTCCTTCCTTTCTTTCTTTCTTTCTTTCTTTCTTTCTTTCTTTCTTTCTTTCTTTCTTTCTTTCTTTCTTCTTTCTTAACACAAAAAATAGTCTCTTGGAATTGTCACCAGCTGTTATTTAGGAAATTTTCTATATCTGAATTTAAAACTCAACATAGTGCATTGAAATGCATAGATGAATGGGAAATCTGAAAAACGAATCATTACAAGATTGACTTTGAGAAATTAGAATATTTGCTGGGTTATTTCAGTTTGGATTTATTTACTTGGTTCTTTTCTCTTTCTCTCTCTCTCTCTTTGGTTTTGGAATTTTTATTTTTATTTTATTGTTTACTTTTTTTATACCCTGTATAATAAATAGCTATTTCTTCTCAGCTCCCTCTTGCAAAACAAACACAGTCTGGAGACCAAATGTGGATTAACTGGGCAGAAATTTATTTAATTTAATAGAATCTGCAGTGGGGGAGCCATTTAGCCTTGGGCTAATAAACTCTCTAGAGAAGTAAATGAACATGGCCATGAAATACTGTGTCACAATTTAAACACACAATTGTGTAAACCACAAGAAAATACTCCCCAATTGTAATTGACTGTGAAAAATTACACATAGTCAACCATGCATGCTTAAAAAATGGAAACATTATTGGAAAGGAAGAGAGACAAATAAGACTGGCTTTCATTACTATCAACTCAAGGAACCAAGAGTTCTTTAAATTGGTTCCTTCTTATTCTTTGAGCTGGATTGGTTTCCTGAATACATTTCATTACCAAGCTAGGTAACGTCATCAGTGCCTGGAGAAGAATGTTTGCGGGTTGCTTCTATGTAAGTCTTGATAATTTTGGTTGGGATGTGGTGTCTTTCTTAATGGTCCCCCCCTGATTATTATCTATTGCTCTTTCCTGGTTATATAGGTAATGGTTGCTGGGGAGGACCTGCTCTGAGTTGTTTGTTTCCTTCATTGACCTTTGGTTTTGTCTTTTAAACGATAGGATTTCTCTTTGTGTTTATTGTTGGCTGAGTTGTCAAAATACTAAACCTCCAGCTATTAAGGAATTTTGGCTTTAAGTAGCAGCTCCCAAAGAAACAAGTTCTTCAAGCCTTTCCAGTGAGAAATATCTAGGATGGTACTTTGAGTGAAGCCAGCATGCTTGAGTTCCTGTGTTCCAAAGGCATTGAGAAAGCAAAGGGTAATCACCTTCTGCCTCAAATTACCAGTAAGGCATTGAAACGATGTTCTCCTCTTCTAAGAGGAGGTGGAAGGCTTGGTGGAAGCTCAGGAAGCTAGATAAAGAAAATTGATAGGCCATATTAAGTGACGGTTTGAAGCTTCTCCTTAATTGAAAGACAGCCCGTTCATCATTTTTTTTAATATAAAAAAAACACCTCAACAAATGGATATATTGTCATTCCAAATGGCTTTATTTGAAGTAGAACTGAAAGACCACTTGTTGGACTCTCTGTTTGTTTCATAACTGACTTTCGGGTTTTTGAGGTTGCCTCTTTTCGTCGGAATGAAAGATGGCCTTTGAATCCAAGTGGGTTGGTGGAGGAAGCGAGACTTTTGAAGAGGTTGAACTGTGAGGCCATCAGGGCAAGGATATTTACCAGAGCACAGTGCTGAACAGAGGACGTTTACGCACTTCCCCAAGGTTACTCATGCACATGATTATCCAAGGTGATAATGGTACGCAGAAGCAACAATCAGTTGTGTTGCTTGTGCACACAATTTGCTAAACAATAAAGACAGAAGTCCCCTTCTCTCTTTCGTGTTTTCATATCACAGGTAGGTAAAGGTAAAGGTAAAGGTAAAGGTTCCCCCGCACATGCGTGCTAGTCGTTTCCGAGTCTAGGGGCTGGTGCTCATCTCCGTTTCAAAGCCGAAGAGCCAGCGCTTGTCCGAGGACGTCTCCGTGGTCCTGTGGCCGGCATGACTAGATGCCAAAGATGCACGGAACGCTGTTACCTTCCCACCGGAGTGGTCCCTATTTTTCTACTTGCATTTTTACGTGCTTTCAAACTGCTAGGTTGGCAGAAGCTGGGATGAGTAACAGGCGCTCACTCTGCAACACGGCACTTGGGATTCGACCTGCCAAACTGCCAACCTTCTGATCGACAAGCTCAGCATCCTAACCCACTGAGCCACCGCATCCCTTATATCACAGGTAAGACTCACCATATAGAAAAATAATCCTGAAAGCTCAATAAAAGTAGAGAATTAAGTCTCAAAATGTCAGGAACTCTTACTAATGTTACTCTTAGTGGAATAAGCAAAATAGAGAGAGGAAAAAATGGAAAGAAGAAAAAAAGAACAGCATTGCTGTTTCTAACACAACAGCACTCTCAGCTGCACTATACACTACAATAGCATAAAATAACTAGCTACGGTTGGTGATGCAAATCCAGATTTTGCCTAAGCATAGTTGTATGATCCGTGCCAACAAGCTAAGGACTCATGTTCAGTTGTAGCATATTGTGTAACACTGTCACGGTTCCGATAAATGAGACCAGAAGAAATAAGAACTCTGAGGCAATTGATTTCCTCAAAGAACACTTCTAATGGCTACATATCAGCACATACAAAGATGAAACCACTCTCTGATCTCTCTCATGTGCTCCATTCCATCCTGTTTCTTTCTCTCACTTTGCTAAATTATCACAATCTATACATTTGGGTGCAGATGTTTCAACAAAGTTTCCTTGAAATAAATTTCTAATTATTTGTTGGGCCCATTGCAAATATAATTAGAACCTTATTTGTTGAGTAAACCATCCTTCTCCCCAACGTCTCTGTCTACAAAGAGGAAGTAAACTTCTGAGAAACTATCACATTGCCTCAGTGGAAACTGAACACCCATTTAGCTACGATGCCATAAATCTGAGGACAGGAAAACTTAACGCTAAGTCAGTCTAGAGCAATTGTTACAGTAGATTTACTAAAGGTGCCTTACCATGGCTACGATTTTGGAATTAAATCACAAAAGGTAGCATTGAAGTCTCTGTTCTGATTTGACCTGTGGGAGAAAAGAGTTGCTATAAATTTCTGTCAGATAAGTCTTTTTATTGCCTCCTTCCACCCTGAAAAGCGATAAATCAGCAGTCTGTTTCTGAGAGACATTCTTAAAGAATGACTCCGTGATCACAGACATGCAATCAGCAGCGGGGGGGGGGGGGGGGGAAGCATTATTTCGCTGCCAAAATTCTTTTCTTCACCATCGGTAAGAGGATTTCAATAACCTCTGGGGAACGTCCATTGGAGCCTGGGAATGGATTGGAAACAGGATTTATAAAAGCGGTGGGGGGGGGAATAAATCTTTTATTTACAGCCCTGGCCATGCTTATCACGAGGACATGCTGGAAGTTCTGGAAATAAGAGAAAATTATGTAGCAGCTGACAAGCATCAAACAGCACCACTTGCACAATAGGGCAGGCACAATAGCCACAGATTAAGTGCCTGCCCTTAACTAGCCAAAGAACACCAACCAACCACAAGGTGTATTAGGAACATATTGAGACTGCAGAAATACCAGTCCCTGTTCTCTTCTGCAAATTTTTTAAAGGGGGGGAAGGGAGGAGAGGGGAGGAGAGGAGAAGGAAGAAAGGGGGGAGGGAGGGAGGGATGGAGGAAGAAGGAAGGAAGGAAGGAAGGAAGGAAGGAAGGAAGGAAGGAAGGAAGGAAGGAAGGAAGGAAGGAAGGAAGGAAGGAAAAGTTCACCATTACATTTGAATTTTCTTGACAATCATGGAAGGGAAGGGAACAGAAGGGAAGGAGGGAGGAAGGGAGGGAGGAAGGAAGGAAGAAAGGAAGGAGAGAGAGAGAGAGAGAGAGAGAGAGAGAGAGAGAGAGAGAGAGAGAGAGAGAGAGAAAAGTTCACCATTACATTTGAATTTACTTGCCAATCACAGAAGCTTGGGTGTGGGGATGATATGAAATATCCTGGCAAAACTCAAGGCCAGTTTGCTAATGAAAAGGAAACTCTCCACTTTACTACATCTTGCTGCAGGTCCTTTGTGCTACTGCAGTGCCCACAACTCTCTGTGGAACTCATTGCCCTTATATTCCTGACCCCGCTTACTACATACTTCATAGGGTCCCATCTTCACTGCTTTGCTGTAAGTCTTCCAGACTTTTCTTGAATTGTAACTGCACAATTTTAATTAGTATTAATTGCTGAAAGGCAAACTAAGAAAGAAATAACCTTCATATGTTCAGCCTATTAATTTACCGGAGGCATTTGACTGCTCTCTTTCAAGAACAGAAGGCTGAGCTAAGTGCTGATGAACTTTAGTTTCACATAGTACTTTTCAAAATTGTTATGTTTCCGCCCTACTCTCCCTAAACCTCAAGAAAGTTGGCAAACATGGGATAAGGTGATTCAGGATCCTGTTTGAGGGATGCAACTGAGTTTTTTGGAAACAAACATGGCTGACAAACTCATAGCTACCCAATGAAATGAATGAAGCTGAACATGTGGCCCTCCAGATGTTCAACTGTAGCTGGCACCCACCTCCTATCATTCACCATATTGACTGAAACTGATAAGACCTGCATTGTAACATCTGGAGAGCCATCAGTTACACTTCCTTAAATTAATCACAATACCTTGAAGAAATACACCATGTTCGGCTACTCTAGATGGCATCTCTAATGTTCCAGAAACTTTTATTAAACAAAGAGCTGGATGAAATACTAGGTAATCCAATTTTGAACATTAGATATGAACGGATTCCACCAAAGTATATTCTGGGAAAGTAATCCTTGATCCTTAAAAAAGACATATTCCTTTTCGGAACATATTATAAACATCTGTGGAAACTCCAAAATGGATTCTTTTTTTATTTATTTAAAAGGAGGTATTAATTGAAATGGATTAACACCACAATTTATCTGTTTCTAGGCAGATGGAAAGGTAAGCCTCAGTTCAAACTGATTCCTAGGAATGAAAGAGTTGACCTTAGCATGAAATGAAATCTTATATTGACATTTAGTGTGAAATATTGCCTTTCATCCCCCACCGACCCAAATCTTTTCGCTTTCATTCTTTTGGAAAATTTAGAATTCAAAACAATTAACTGCGACTAAATCACAGTTGCTATGTTCCTTTTGATGTAGAGCCTACGCAACAGAGATGGAAGACCTGGGCAGAAAGCTCAATTTCTTTTCAAATGATGCTGTTGATAGGGCATAAAGAAAGGTCTGCACAGAACTGGAGATATGAAAAGAAATGGCACCTATAATTTCCATGTCCTTGCATGGAAATTGTTAAAATGCATAGTTGAAAACTTGTGTTGAGATTTTCAACAATCAGCCCAAACTTTCCTACAAACGTGTACACTCTATGCATACATAGAGAGACACGTCTATAGATCTATTGATATAAAACATATATTAATGTTTATAGTTTAGTTGGGTGTGTTTTTTTTTCCTTACCAAGGGTGAGATAAAGACAAATGAATATTAAGACAAATGAAATGTCTTCTTTACCATACTTTATATTGAAAGAAATATCATACTTTTTTAAAACAATGCACAGATTTTCTTAAAATGTCCACTCCCCTATGGACCTGTGGTCTATGAAAAAGCTAATTTGTTTCTCACCCTGTTTACAGGACAACTCTTAATTATGGTCATAGATCAATACAAGGAGGGTGGGGTATAGTCATTAGGAAGTAGAGTGGATACATCAGGGTAAAAAATAAAAATCTAAAAGCCTTATGAAAATCAGGAAGATGTGAAAGATATCTGAATTAAAAACAGAAGGAGAACCTGTGGCTTAGAGGTTAATAAAGTTGCCTAACATGCAATCGGCCCAGGTTCGAATCTCAAAAAGGTATGGCTAGCTGATGAGAGCTAAACAGCTCGAAATAGCTATAGTAGTCTTCCTTTAATTCTTTGTCGGTAAATCTAAATTTAACACACACACTTGTGTGTATGTGTGTGTGTGTGTTAAAAGAAGAGATGGGAGCATTAGATGGGTGTAGGAGAGCACAAAAGATTAATACATGGGAGACACTTATCAATCAGCTTGGAACACTCTAATGTGGCAAATTAGATGCTCATTAAATCTAGTTTACAGCACAAGTCATCATCTAACAATTTTTCAGTGAATATTTAAAAGTCTGACTTTCCAAGAAAGTTGCAGATCCCTAAGGCATTTTATAAGGAGATACTGTAATTAGGTGATGCCTTTCAGTCTTTCATCTGTCTAACAAACAGCTCTGCCTTTGTTAGATGGCTGGCTAGTGCAATCCAATTGTTAAGATGTGGGACTTGCCTGGAGAAGCCCATATTCAAGTTCTCACTTTCAGCAAAGAATCTTCCAATGAATTCATCAATATCTCTTGGTCTAAACTCCTTCATAGAGTTGCCACTCTGGAGATAATACTAAAGGTCTCCTGGAGGTAATAAAACGAATAAATAAAAAATGTGATATATACACCATTGTTTGAAGGGCCTTAATCAGATAATGGAATTGAGGGCAGCATGATGGTAAGATGTATAATGGAAATAGCTGCACCCTCATTTCTACCCTTTGCCATTTCCAAAGAAAGAAAGATCTTTAAAAAGCTGAAAAAATGTTACGAGAAGATGTTTGAAAGAAGATCTCAAGCACATTGGATGGAAAAACTGAAACCAGTTTTACAGAGGAAAAATGCTTTAGAGAAATTGCAAAGAGGATTTCAAGACAGAATTAATTCCACAGTCAATGAGTTGAATGGTAGAAGATAAAAAGAGTTGCAGCTTAATAGCAACTCAAGGGCCATAAAGGTCTCCATTACTGCATGCATGGGTGGATGAATAGATGGATAGATGGATGGGTATGATAGACAGACAGAAACTAATTCTAATGCATAATGCTGAGGAAAGAACCAACATGAAAACATTTTTATCTCAAAACTTACATTACCAACAGAAGGGAATATTTGAAGTTTGGGGTTGAACTGGAGAGTCCTTGGTACTCTCTGAGCTTGGCTGTTTTCTTGCAGACATTTCATTACCCAACTAGGTAATATCATCAGTGTTACTTCAGCCCCTGCAGCCAGTCATATATCCCAAATCCCCAGTATTAAAGCTCTACTTTTCAAACATATATCTCAAGAGATCCATCATACAGGGTTCATTTTAAAAGAAATTCTCACTTTGGGAATCCTAATAGGGATTTGTGGTCCACTAGCAAAATATTACCAGACCAAAATGTTCTACAATTTTGCAGCTAAATAGCTTTACTGATTGAATGAGTAATACCCTTTCCCTCTAGCAGTCCAGTGTCACTTTGCATTTTGGTCATAGTTAAAACATTGTGCACCTTCAAAGCCTCTGGGATCACATCAAGGTCATCCTTGTTTACTATTATTGAGAAAATTCCTGTTATGCAACCCCTAACGGTGAAATATGTCAAAGGAGGTTGCGCTAAATCATTTCCATCTTCCCTTTTTCCACTTAATTGGTGTTTTCTCTCCTTTGCAGCCTTCATCCCACTTTAATGATTTGACATGTTTGGACCTTCAACCCAAATCTGTATCATTTATTTATCGGCCCACTCTTTTATCTTTCTTGCTAAATGTGATCCAAAACAAATTTCAAAGCATCTGTCTGGGGTGAAGCTTCTTTGCTGAAAAGGGAGCTAAGACAGGGACATACAGCGGAATTTTCTCAGAAATATTTTAATGAACAAATAAGAGACGTTGGAATGTGCCCTTCCTGAAGAATGGCAGATTTTTCCTCTTCCAACAACTGAATGTTATTTCAGTGGGAAGCTTATAACCATCCCTCTTTTCTTTTTGAGGGACCACAATCAAATCTGTCTACTTTCTGCTTTTTGTGCACTTTGAAAGCCATGCGTGAATATTCTGTCTTTTACGGCATAATAAGAGAAAATAAGAGAAACTATTATGAAAGGAGCACCTCTCCTAGGACTTTGTCAGTGGTGGCAGTATCACTTCTGAAGGAGACTCTTGCCTTTGGACCATTGTTGGAGCAATTTGAAGAAAGGATTCACCATAAATCCTTTTTGCCGTTCTCTTTCATGTCACAAGCAGTTTTTTATCACTGAGCCCATACTTAACTCCTTAACAAAGTTCTCCAGCTTGGTTATTTTGTATAGTAAGGACTTCAACTCCCAGAATTCTTAGAAAGGGCTACGTTGCCTTGGAAACCCTAGAAACTGGAATCCATTTGCGGGTAGTCCTTCCTGAATTATGGTTATTGGAATTGGAATTTCCATTGCTATGCAATCTAAAAAAACAACATGATGTGTCTGCATTGCTTAGTGATTGCAATTCTGACAGCCTCCATTATTATTGTTAAGTGAGGAATGCGTGTCATTAAGCAAAGATCTTATGTGACCGTAACTCATGATGAGGACCCAGATTGTTGGGGGCAATTAAGCTGACTTTGTAATAATGCTGCTTGGGGGGTGTATGAAAGCCCTAATAAGCAGGCATATACATAGAATGAAGGCTACTGCTAAGCTTGTAAGCCGCCCTGAGTCTTCGGAGAAGGGCGGGATATAAATGGAATAAAAATAAAAATAAAATAAAATAAAATAAAATAAATCTCCTGCTGGCTTCCCTTAAACAAAGTCAGTATGGAAACCAGCAGGAAATTGCAAGTTCCAGACATGATAAGTCTTTCATTAGGCAGCTGGCAAGCAGGGTGGCAGTCAGGTGAATGCTATGGTTGTAAGGAGCTGTGGTGCTGTGATCTGAGACAAGTGTGGCCAGGTAGACAGCTGCCCACCTGTCCAGGGCCTGCAGTCATCCTTTCACCTGGAGGCTGTTTGAGAAAAGAAAAAGCTGATGGAGATAAATCAATTTGCAGGACCTTCAACGTTAGCTTCCCCCAGAGAAGCCAGCAAGGAATGATGATCACATGATCGCAGTACATTTCAACCAGCAAACATGCAAGCTGGTTGCATGAATTGTGATCACATGACCACAATTTTAGAATCACTTTTAAGTCCCCCTTGTTCAGGCATGTCAAACTGCCGGTCCACGGGCTGGATGCATCACACCGAAACCGTGCCCACCTCATTGCCGGCAATGGGGAAAAAGTTCCGATACGTCGCATGATGTCACGTGACGTCGTGAGTTTGACATGCTTGTGCCTTGTTCCTCATTCTGGTAATTTTGAATGGTCACTGAACAAGTGGAGATAACCCAAGAACAACTGTCTTTGTAAAACCTGTCATAGAAAAATGCCTCAGATACTTACTAAAACATCATCGGTGGAATAAGTTGACTGTAGTTCGTGTATAAATGGAAGACCAATCTAACCATGGTGCAATACATCTGTAGCTAACATTTTAAAAAAGCAACAAGAAAGAATATCAAGTCATGTCAGAACTACTGATCGGGGAGGACCCTTTCTCCTAGCTATCTCTTTACTTCTTTAAGGAAACAAGGTAAAAAAAGAGGGGGGGGGGAAACCTCAATAATCACATGGAAATCAATCATAGACAAACAGTAGGTGAATAGGGTAATTACACCTCCCCTAGCTATAATCCTAACCACTCTCAGTGGTTCTATTAATATTTTAGGCTTGCATTAATATTTTAGAAAAAAAGGGGATATTCTACTAACATTATGTTCAGCTCGTGGTTATAATAACAAGAAGAAGAATAGAAATAATATCCATTCGGTTCTGGGGAAATTGAGAGATGAGGGTGAGAAAAGAAAGCGCAGCTTCTATTACAATGCTAGCATTCATTCTCTGGATCTGTAAATAGTACGTAGTTATGAATTAAGGATTTGTTTTCACAAAATGTGGCAAGGACGTGTTTAGTAGGCATGCATCTATATTCATTCATGCCTGCCCTGAAATTGCTACATTTCTCCCAAATTAGATTCATCAAAAGAGATTATTAAAGCTAGATGATTAACTTCCCAACATATATGATTTTGCGTACAATGCATAAGCATTCTCTCTGAACCGGATAATATTTAGCAAAGTATTCACCTATGCGTGCCCAAGAATTATGAAGCTAATGAAAGATGGCGGTACACAGATGCAAATAATTTAGTAAGATGTTTAAATAGAAGTCTTGCAGGCAGGTGCATTTTGGCCCTGAATTAGAGATGGGGCTCAAAATTTATGAATCTTTTGATTGGGGTTTTGGCTTCCACTTAAGGGAAGGTGATTTGCAAGGGATTTTTTTACTCTTCTCTCCCCCCCCCAAATTTCCTAAGAAACTGAATGGGGTTGGAGAATTGCAAAAGTCTGAAGAATAGATTAATGACATCTCAGTGTCTGCAAAATCTACCCAGAATTTTTCAGACTAGATCACTGAGGTTTCATATCCAAGAGAAATTATTCATGGAGTATCTCTCATGGACATCTTTGCTACTCCACTTTTCTGGTCTACAATTTTTGTCCTTTTCTATCACATGACAACATGGGCCAAAAGGAGATGATTCAGAAAGACAAGCATAATTAAGAACTAGGATAGACTTGGGCATTGTCAAGTGCGAGTAATTGGAACTACTCATGAATAATCTCAAGCAGAAACTTTATTGTTAGCCACCTCTATTACAAGAATCTGGCCAGATTGAGTGCCTTCCCTTGGGAAAGGTCAGATAAGACTTCAGGGTTTCGGGGGGGGGGGAGGTCAGACCTGTGCTACTTTCTGCAGTGCAAGGATTCTAAGCTCAGCCCTTTCTTAAAGCATCCCTCCAGTCTAGGAGGAAATTTCACCACTGATATTCAGATAAATGCTTAAGGAGAAAGATGGGCCTTTTCCGCATGAACAATGAAGAGCTCCTATATGTTCAACAAGCAAGTAAGGCCATAAAATTTCTGGATGGAAGCATGCGAGCCACTCTCTGTCGTGGCATGGACAGCCAGTATCTATCCTGATATACTATTTCTCCTTAGCCTTAGCGTTAACATTAGAATTAGACCTCCTATGTTATATAGCCTGTTGGGCAGCAAGAGATCTCCAGCATTTTGGTCTTGGGTGAGAATTTCAGCATCTTCCCATATGATGTTTAGAGTCTTTAAATCTTCCATGAACATTCTTCACCATGTATTTTGAGAGCATCCTCTTGATTGGTTGGCCTCAGTGGGGGGTTCACTTCATCTTGGGGATTTGATTTTTCTCCATATGAAGAATATGACCTGCAAGTTGGAGTCTTCTCTGAGTGAGAATATTGTGTAATTTGCAGGAGAAGCTCTTTTGGAGCACTTCTTCATTAGTAATATGGTCAAAATGGTAAATCTTTTGGGATAAGGCGAGAACATCTTTGTCTCTTGTTAATACTCACTAACGCGTTCCAGGTTTCTCCTTCCTCACTCAAAAATTACGCAAGCCACAGCATGCTTATTTCATGTATTATTGATTTAGTTATCATCAAATTAAGCTGAGTTCCTATGCTATCTCCGTGTCTTTTCTCATTTCCCTTCTTGTTTACACACAAAGATAATTGGGTGGCAACTGGTGGAAGAGCTTTGGGGCTGAATTATAATGCTTTCAGAGACAAGATGTAACTCTAAGTTCTCAACTGATAAATCTCTGTCTTGTTTGAGATGAACCTAACAGTTGGGGTTTCATGTTGTTGTTGTTGTTGTTTTTTTCCTAATAAAAAAGTATGCCAGATCAAAATACTGGTACAGATAATTTGACTACCAAATGCCTAGGATTCTCAGCAGAGATATAATTCTCCAGTCTATAAGAGAATTGCAGTGTAAGGTTGCTTGCAGTCAGTGGTGGGATTCAGCCGGTTTGCACCACTTCGGCAGAACCGGTAGCTAATTTTTTGTTGCCCAGGCCCAGAATGGACTTACGGAAGTGGCATCCACACAGAGGACCGGTTGTTCACATATTTGAATACCACCACAGCTTGTAGTTTAATTAAATTAATATCAGCCATCAAGGCTTTGTGTTTTCCAAGAATTAGGTGAGAATGCAGATGTTTATTTAGCTGGATGCCATGGATGAGAAATATGGTCCTTCAAATATGGTCCTTGCTGAGCTTGGTTAATACTGAAGGATTTGGAAAGTGGTAGATCAGCAGTGTCTGGAAAAATCCAGATTCCCCACCCAGATTTTAAGTCTGGATCTAACGTGGATCTATTACACGGCTGAATTTTTGTTTGTTTAACCCTGGCGCAGTACATTTACCCCTTTTGAGCAAAGTGAGTCTGGGGGGAAAAAAAGAATAAAGAAAAGTTGGGATTGAAAAGAAGACTTGGTTTACAAGATGACGATGTTTGATGATGATATAAACTTCCAAGTAATATTTTACCATAAAACTAGTGAGCTGAAATCCACTTAAAGATTCATATAAAGGACTGATTTTTTTTTTTTGCATGTTTGTGTGCAATCTTTCAAAGGTATAAGAGTTTAGAGACGCCCCCCCGCAAAAAAAAATGCTCTATAGACAATAAAGAACAAATATAGTAAAATCTGTTGTATCACTTTTTCCCTTTCTCTTTTAATGGCTTTCTCACTTTGTGATGGAACTGGTGTTTTATCTTTCACCATAAAAATGAGATAAAATACCCAGAGCTCCAGAAGGGACTAATGTTTGTGTTTTGTTACTGTTTGGCATCAGGAGAACCATATAAAGTGAACCGAAATTACTGACATCAAACAAAGCATTTCTGGAGTTAGGAAGTAGTTGGTTGCACGCAAGAATGAACTGTAATATATAGTTTTTAAAAAAACAAAAAAAACAAGAATGTGCAAAAATTGATAAGAAATGTTTGCTGTGAACTTTTGTAATTCTTGATTCAACGGGCATCACATAATTCTTAATTTCACATTAAGGTGATGGATCACCCTGAAGTAAGCATTCTATTCATCAAAACATCTATGGCAGATAAAAGAGTTTCTTCTCTGAATTTTATCACATATCTTTGAATTCCATATGAAGACGTAGCAGGGCCTTTTCTCCTACAACCGTCTAGATTTTGGAATGAAGATGCTTGAGGAATTTGATCTTTGTGAACAATTAGCACGATGCACCATCAAAAGAGGAAGAGAACAGGAAGAGTAGGAGACAGTCCACTACAGAAAATTTTCCATTCTATTGAAAAATCAAAGATCCAATTGTTGGAGGAGATATGGGTTCCACAATGAGAAACTTTGGGAGGGAAAATTATTTGGGAGCCGTTATTCCTCAGTAACTTTGATTCAGCTCTTAATGTTTCCCAGGAATTGTTGTGACTTAATGTGACATGGTGGCTCAGTGGGTTAGGATGCTGAGCTTGTCGATCAGAAGGTCGGCAGTTTGGTGGGTCGAATCCCGAGTGCCGCGTAGCAGAGTGAGTGCCTGTTACTCGTCCCAGCTTCTGCCAACCTAGCAGTTCGAAAGCACGTAAAAACGCAAGTAGAAAAATAGGGACCACTCCGGTGGGAAGGTAACAGCGTTCCGTGCACCTTTGGCATCTAGTCATGCCGGCCACATGACCACGGAGACGTCCTTGGACAAGCGCTGGCTCTTCGGCTTTGAAACGGAGATGAGCACCAGCCCCTAGAGTCGGAAACGACTAGCATGCATGTGCGGGGGAACCTTTACCTTTAATGGAGACTAGGAAAGTTATACAAAGTCGCCAAACAAAATGAGGTTAAAAACATAACAAGAAATATCATCATCATCATTCTAGCCATTTTCAGTCCAGTGCAGGATGAAGGCCTTTCTTTTGCCAATTGGGCCCCACCACACTTGCTGATGGAATTGATCCACCTTGTTTTAGGTCTCTTTCGTGGAGACTTTTTATTAAGTGGGATCCATTCTATGACTGCCTTGGTCCACCTGCCCTCAGTTCCTCTGCTATGTGACCAGCCCATTTCCATTTCACAATCTTGATGATATTGTATACTTTTGTTTGTTCTCTAATCCATGTGCAGGCCTTTCTGTCTTGTCTTGTGATGCCGGGTATGTATCTTTCCATGGATCCTTGCGCCGCTCGTAGCTTTTGTATCGATTGTGAGGTTAGTGACCATGTTTCACTGGCACATCTTGACCAACAGATCTGAATGGAAGGTGATACAATACACAAAATGAAATGGCATGTTGAATATGGTTGGCAGGCATTCGGCAAGCTAAGCTAATTTTCAAGAACAACCTCCCCATAGGCCTGAAGAGAAAAGTTTTTGATCAGTGTGTGCAACCTGCTCTAACACACACACACACACACACACACACAAAGACTGCATCAGTTTTTATTATCCACCAATAAAAACTGATCAAGACGTATTTATTTCCCTTAATCTTTATCTGTCAATGAAGAAGATGCAAATCTGACTTTATTAATTGCCATGTTATTGAGTTGGTAGACATCAAGTATTGTGTCTTCTACTGAAGTGTACTAAGGATCACATCAGATAATCCCCCCCCTCTCTTCTTCAGCATGCTTACCAACAGGCCTATCTTTTTATCTTTGGCTTAATTCAATTTTCAAATAAAATATTTGATTATAAGATTCAAAACCATGATCAATTTTCCAAAAGCTGACTTCCAATCCAATAGTCTTAGATAAAATGGATTAATTTGATTCGTATATTGTCCAGTTTCATTTCCCAAAGACCATCACTGCTATTGGATTTCACTGACATTCAGATGATTAAGTGGCTTAGACTAGAGATTCTTCCCCCACTTTCTCCTATTATCATTGTATTTCTAATTTTACTTTTTTTACATTATTAAATCCATATAAAACTTATTTTCTGATTTTTTTTTTCACTAGCAGACTGGGTTAAACAACTCCACATGGAGTTGAACATTATTCTACATAGTTTTGAATGTTTGGCAAGAGAAGGAAAGCTTGCAATTTTCTTGGCATTTGGAGGTAGATGAAATGTTTGGAATCACAGAACCAGAAAGAAATCTGGATGACATTATCTCAAGCTCATATTCAGTTGAAGACCTACAATTCTAGATGTAATTAAAGCATATCTGACAAGTGGTTGTCTTATCTTCAGCTTTATTACTTCCACTTGAAGGCAACCCACCTCCTGCTGAGTTACTTTGCTCTGCTGTTCAACAACAACAAAAAATCATGTATAATTTAACCCATTGCTTTATTATTTATACCAATGGTTCTCAACCTGTGGACTGCAGACCCCTGGGGGCCATGATGTCATCACAGGCTTGAAAAAATGTTATGATTTAAATTTATTTATTTTTATTTATTTTAATCCCATTTATATCCCGCCCTTCTCCGAAGACTCAGGGCGGCTTACAATCTAAGCACAAATTAAATGTGCTTAGCAATAGCCTTCATTCTATGTATATGCCTGCTTATTAGGGCTTTCGCCCCCCCCCCAAGCGGCATTATTACAAAGTCAGCTTATTGCCCCCAACAATCTGGGTCCTCATTTTACCTACCTCGGAAGGATGGAAGGCTGAGTCAACCTTTAGCCTGGTGGGATGCGAACCTGCACTAATTGCAGACAGCTGGTGTTGCTTCAGGAGGCATCAGCCCACTGCTCCACCAAGGCTCTATTTTGTGTTAACTCATGGGTTGTCCATGGCCATGGTCCAAGGCCACAAAAGGTCCATGGCGAAGAAAAGGTTGAGAACCAGTGGTTTATACCAATCTTTTCTATCATAAATGATTTTCAAAATAGGAAAACAGGAGGACACAAGTTCCACAAGAAGTAATATTGAAAACCATCAGTCCATGAGAAAAAAAGCAAAGTGTTGAATGCAAAATTAGTCATGCTTATTACTGAAAATTAGCCATATTATGGATCCAGTCTGAACTCTAGCATGAGGTCAATAATTGTGTACCCACATCTCATGAATAAGTCTCAAAGAACTCAAGGGTACTTAATTCTGAATTAACACAGAGAAGATTGCACTACACTCAAATGAAACTAATGGTGTAAAGCAGATATTTTGATGCCAGAAGTTTTCAACATCTTGTTGGAACAAAGGCTAAACAGGTCCACATTTTAAGTTTACTTTGGAGAACAAGAATACCATTTTAAGGGCAAAGTGAACCAAGTGGTTTGCCAACTTGTATTTACTTGTAGCGTTCCAGTGCAATGACTTGATATTGTTCACACTAAAATGTTATTGTTCCATAACATTTAGCAATCATCTTTTAAAATGTATGCAGGCTATATAAATACTGTATCTTTTATTTACCCGTAAAGTTCCTTTTCTTATTTCTGTGCTACTTAGAACATTTTCCAAATATCCTTCCTTGCAGCAAAGAATCAATACTTATTTCTAATGACTCTCTAGAGAGCTACAGTTAAAAACAAGGCAACAAAAGGAAAACTGCACAAGAGCACAGCCAAAGAGGTCACAGAGGTCAAAGATGGATGGAATTGCATTCAGGCAATTTCCACATATTCAGATCTGTGTGACTAAGAACCCCATCAAAAGCTGGATTTTGCCAAAATGGGCTCCATCCTTTCACCAGCAATTTACATAACTTCCCAATAGCTTTTTTAAGATGTTATTTTGCTATGAAATTCTCAAGAATTGAATACAAAGAGGTGCACATTTGAGAAAATTGTGTGCAAAACAGTGTGAGTAGGAAGGTGGAGAAAGTGAATATATAGGATAGTGCTATCTATCATCTATCTATCTATCTATCTATCTATCTATCTATCTATCTATCTATCTATCTATTGAGATTTATTTTTATTAATTTACATACAGCCTTCTCTTGGAACCCAGCTAGGGATTAAATACACATAGTACAGAACTTTTTGTACAAAAATTGATTTACTATCTTCATACAAAATTATAGAATGGAGAATAAAATGGACAATAAGAAGGCTAAGATCCTTTGTGACTTCTAGATCCAGACAGACAGACAGGTAGGTACTAGTTAGCCAACCAGGCATCATGGTGGTTGAAAAGGACCAGAAGACAGTGGTGGGGATAGATGTTGTGGTGTAGCATGAGGTAGAAGGGGTAGAAGAAGCTGAAAAGTACCAGGGCCTGAAGGCTAAACAGGAGAGGAGGTAGAAAGTAAAGTTCCACAGGTGATAGAAGCATCAGGGACTGTGACTCCTGTGCTGGGAGAGGAGCTGCAACAGATCCCAGGAATAACATCAAAACTCACAGTCTAGAAAAGTGCAGTGCTAAGACCAGCTAAGATCCTACGCAAAAACCCCCAAAGTCCCAGGCTTCTGGTAGAGGATTTGAGATTGAAGAAAGCACAGACCACCCTACTGAATGACAGTAAAGATGATGATGACAGTGATAACAATGATGAGGAGGAGGATCAGGATCAGGATCAGGATCAGGATCAGGAGGAGGAGGAGGAGGAGGAGGAGGAGGAGGAGGAGGAGGAGGAGGAGGAGAAGAAGAAGAAGAAGAAGAAGAAGAAGAAGAAGAAGAAGAAGAAGAAGAAGAAGAAGAAGAAGAAGAAGAAGAAGAAGAAGAAGAAGAAGAAGAAGAAGAAGAAGAGGAGGAGGAGGAGGAGGAGGAGGAGGAGGAGGAGGAGGAGGAGGAGGAGGAGGAGGAGGAGGAGGAGGAGGAGGAGGATTATTTTAGTTAGATGCAATAATAAAATATATCTGGTTCAAAATCAGATCTAACAAAGGTTGATTCATCTATCTCTATATGAAGCGGGGTTGGTTAAAACTGACTCTCTCACCTCCCTGTTACATTGCAATTCTTTTCGCTCTTTAAGCTTCCTAGAAAAGGAGGGGTCTTTTGCACAGAATGGGCTGAGTGAGTGGGAGAAGAGACAAGACAGTTGGGGACACCCCCAAATCAGGCAGAGAGATCCATTTTAAAGTTTAGATTTTCGGCCTTCTGTTTTTCTGATAGATCGGAGCCCTTGAGACAAGGGCAGAGAGATATCCCCCCCCCAAAAAAAAAGTAGAGATAGGTATTCAGTTTGTCTCAGAGTTAGAGTAAGTGTTTAAAATTTTTTCAGAATTATGGTATGTCTCAGACCATGATTAAATTAGATATTGATGAGAGAATCAAGCCTGCCATGGGCAAATGAAGATAGCTGGCAAGGGTAAGGAAATATCAGAATTAAAGGGTTACAAGCTTCCTATACAATATCAGAAGCCTCTATGAAATATTTATCATTCATATATGAGCAGGAACATGCTATAAAGGGTCTGTTCATCCATCAAGCACAACATTGTCTGTGTTCCAGATAGCTGTTCTGTATGCATCTCAGACAAAGATGATTTCTAGTGTTTTGAACCTGATTGTTTTAACTAGGGGTTGGCAAGGAGTGAGTATGACATCGTCTGCATTCAAACATTTCAACAACACCCTTAACCTGGTCAAACGAAGCGTTCATGTCTACATCTGCACAGGGCAAAATTTTTAATTGTGGGTTTTGGTTTCTTTGGGTATGTGTTTTTTTAATGTGGCACACTAATCCAATACATAATAAGGGACATGGTGGCTCAGTGGGTTAGGACGCTGAGCTTGTCGATCAGAAGGTCAGCAGTTTGGCGGGACGAATCCTGAGTGCCGCATAACAGAGTGAGCACCTGTTACTCGTCCCAGCCTCTGCCAACCTAGCAGTTCAAAAGCACGTAAAAATGCAAGTAGAAAAATAGGGACCACTACGGTGGGAAGGTAACAGCGTTCCATGCGCCTTTGGCATCTAGTCATGCCGGCCACATGACCACAGAGACGTCCTCGGACAAGCGCTGGCTCTTCGGCTTTGAAACGTAGATGAGCACCGGTCCCTAGAGTTGGAAACGACTAGCACTCATGTGCGGGGGAACCTTTACCTTTACCTTTTTAATCCAATACATAACATATTTCAGAAAGCCAGAAAAATGAGTGAATTTGCGAACCAAATCCAGTGTGGTATAAGAATGCAGACATTATTTTAAGCTGCCTTGAGAAGTGATATGATACCACAGATAGATCCATCCGCATCTTCACGGCTACCATGCTATCAAAAGGGCAAAATACATGAACCGCGGTATCCCAACTCAACTTCTGCTCTTTTATGCTGTCATTGTGTCAACATATACAAGTAGAGAACGAGTGTCTATGGAGATTCTCAGTCATCCAGATCACGGTTGTCTCAAAGGTGCTTCTTCAAGAGGCAACTGGACTATGGCTTTTTTTTCCTGTCGAGGAAGAAGAAGACATTTTGCTGCTGACCCAAGATGCTTCTTCATCAGTTCTGGCTCATTTGGGTGGGGGTGGAGATGAAAGGATTGGTTCTGAAATGATGTTGCGGAGTGGTGGTGCTGGAAGGACTGTATGTCTTTGCAATTATTTGGTTGTTAGCAGTCTGAGAGCTGTTGAGTCCACTTGGGCAGGGCTTTTCAACCAGTGGTACGGGTACCACCTGTGGTACATTGGCACCTGGCAGGTGGTACGCGACCATCCTAGAAGAGTGGTAGCGGGGGAGGGGAATGAGCTGAACCAGTGGCAGCACCGTGAGAGATGGCTGGAGCTGCAGGGCTGTCAGGGCTCAGTGGAAGCGCCAGGATCAGCACCAGGCTCCAGCTGGAGCTCAGCGCTGATCCTGGCGCTTCTGAGCCCAGAAGAAGTGCTGATCAGCTGGAATGTTGCAGCATCTCCAGGGTCTTGTGATTTACATTCAGATGCTTGGCAACTGATTCATTTTTCCAGTGCCATTGTAACTTCGAACAGTCAGTAAATGAACTGTTGTAAGTTGAGGACTACCTGTACTTCATCACTTTTCTCCTTTTTTTTGGTCATCAAGTTTTTGACACCTTGCTAGGCAACTGGTGGTACTGGGATGTTGCCATATCCTAAAAGTGGTACAATGGGTGAAAAGGTTGAAAAGCCCTGCACTTGGGGATTTATCTGTGTCCTCAGGGTCACCTGAATCAGAGTGCAAACGGCTGTGGAATCTTCTTGGAATTGCTGAAAGGACTGCATTGTGGACAGGAGATAAGTGGTGGTGTCGTAGTCCTCCCCCTCTGAGAGAATGAGTGGAATCTACATTTATGATGTTGTGATTTTTTTTTCTTTGTTAGCATTTGTCTTTCCCCTGGACACCCTTGGACAAGTCCCTACTACAGACAGTGAAAGCAACAACAGCCACACAACAATGGGGATAGGATGAGGGAATGACTTTTTTATGGCTCATTAGGCATCCCCACCTGCCACCACAATTCTAGCAGGTTTGTAAATGATCTTTTTAGGGTTCCTACCGCCAAACAAAACAAAAAGAGATTACCTAAAAGTGTCTGGCATATTTCTGCAACGTTATATATTAAGGTTAATCAGCTGATAAAAATCAATGCACCCGATCATCTGATTAGCAGAACCAAATCGTAATTAGTTTGCAATTAAGATCATTTGTAAGCATACCTCATGTGTGTAATTCCTAAATTAGTTTTATATAACATGGAACAGATTGGGATGGCTTGATTTGCTTCCCTCTGCTTGTTTTGAGTTTAAGTGCTTTAAAATAAAAAATAAAAAAATCCATCCCAGTGCTATTTTTCTTCTCGTTTCCAAGAGACAGAATGGAAGTTACTAAGGAAGTTAACTTAATTGATGAAAAAAAAAAGTGTTTGATTTTTGAACTTCTTCTAGAGTTTATGGCAAATTTAGGGCAGAGAGAGAGAGCAATCTAATTTAAAGTTTCACAAATGTCCACATTTTTGTTTCTGTGTTTAGTTCTTCCTGATTTACATGTGTTTCTTTAATTATTAATTATAGCTTCTTTTCTTGAGGGCTTTTTCAAGATTCTTAGGCATCTTCATGAGAAACATTCACTTGAGACCTCCCCTACTTTCCTTTACATTGCCTCTTCTGACCATCTTTCCCCCCCCCCCTCCATTAATTTTTGTTAACTCAAGTCCACAGCAGATCCAAAATACCGAAATGGCTCTTGGGATTATATTTTAAGTATTTTCTCTGGCTGCCTCGTATGAGAAGGTTCGATCCATCTGATCATTTCACATTTTGAATCACCGTTCTGATTCCACTCTTCTGCCACCCAAGGCTGCATCCCTGTGAAAAATAGGTCTGTCTGTCTGTATTTTGTGTTCAACACGCAAAGGTCTACAGAAGCAGATCTATCTTGCCTTATAAGCGAGATAAGCCTTATAAGTAAGTTCCTAAGTTTGGTTTTTCAGATCGGAATGGAAAAGATTCTTTTCTGAAACCTGGGAACTTATCTGACATGATACATTGATTGAGCACTCTATTTTCAACATATGGATCTATAAGCTAACTGTCAGTGATGCTCTTGATGGGAGTGATATACAGTATGTGGATAAACCAGAAACCTACAACCTACTGTGGGAAAAGAAAGAAAAAAAGAAAGAAAGAGAAGTAGCAATAATCTGAAAACTAATAGTGGGTTCCTATCTGCATGATGAATTGAACCCAGGACTTTCTGTTGATAGGTCGCTCTGGATATTGCTTAGAAATCATGTGATACTTAACAGAATAACCAAGGTGGAAGAGACCTTGGAAGTCTTTTAGTCCAACCCCTTGCTCAAGCAGGAAATCCTCCACTATTTCAGACAAACTCTGCAGTATTGGAGCATCTACAATTTCTGGAGGCAAGTCTTTCTACTGATTAATTATTCTAACAGTCAGGAAATTTCTCCTTAGTTCTAGGTTGGTTCTCATCTTGATTAGTTTCCATCCGTTGCTTCTTGTCCTGCCCTCAGGCGCTTTGGAGAATAGCTTGACCCCCTCTTCTTTGGGGCAGCCCCTGAGATATTGGAAGGCTTCTATCATGTCCCCCCTCGTCCTTCTCTTCATTAAACTAGAAGCACCCAATTCCAGCAGCCATTCCTTATATGTTTTAGCCTCCAGTCCCCTAATCATCTTTGTTGCTCTTCTCTGCACTCTTGTTGCCATGGTTACTATATGTAGAGTAACCACATCTTTCTCTATAAGCATCTCTTTAGCAGACCGTGTAACAATACGTTACAATCTTCCAAGCTAATCAAATGTTCAAGATGAAAGTCCTACTCTCTCTCTCTCTCTCTCTTTTTTTTTTGAAAGATTCATCAGGAAAATAAATTGTCTATATATATAAAATCAGAATATAATAAACCCAACTAAACCCACAAAATACCCTTGCCTAATTGAAAATCCAAATGACAGGATAATTTTAGTTTTCGATGAAATGTTCTGTAATGCTGAGTGAAAAATCAATAATGGCTTTATTATATATTTCTTCCTCCAAGCATTGGGCAAACACTCATTTTCCTCATCATAAGTTTTTTTATATCTTTAACTCTTCTGCCTTTAAGCCATTGTTAACAATAGAGGTAAGATGAATACTGAGAGTATGTGGCCCATTTAAAAGATTTGGAAATACTGCTTGGTTATTTCTTTCAAAATAAGAGATCAAAATCCAGGTGCATCTAAGCTCATTATGATTAAAAAAACCACCTCACCTTAAATGTCAAATTCCAAATAAATATGTGTGTGACCTATAAATGGAAAGAGGTCATAATTGTAATACACAATATGACATTAACAAATCAGTCAATGGAAAGTTCCATATTTAGAAAACAATTAGCATGTGTTTTACGAAGATCTCATTTTGTGCAAACACACGGCTTCTTTGCTATTATCTTTTGTCATTATTGAAACCTATTTCAATTATGCATTACTTTGGAACATTTGTAAATTGTATAATTTTATTAGCTTAGCCTTGTTGTTTTTTGTTGGATTTTTTGTTGTTAGTTTGTTTATAAGAACCCTTTTACTCTTTTGCTTTTGTTTGCATTTGAGTGCCAGATTTTCACATGAGAGCTGAGAAAGATTCACACCCATCTTCCTTGCTAAAGTCAAGGAAAATTGTAATTAAATTGCAATGTTTTCTTTTTTAAAAAAAAAATGACATCAAAAGTTCATGTTGAGTGACACATCTATGTTCATTAAACTGATCCAGTGGACCCACTATATCAAATCAGTTGTTAATATTAGTGTAAACCTGATATCAGTTGGGTTGTTGTGGTTTTCTAGCTAGCAAAGGACCATGTGCTGATCTGATGGAATAAAAGTCAAAACCAGTAATCAAACAGGAAAGGATGAGATTGGGAGCAACTGCTTCTATTTTGTTGTAGAGTATTGGGTAATAGATGATTGATAGATGATAGGTAGATGGATAGGTAGAATGTGTGTGTATTTGTGTGTGTGTAGAGAGAGAGGGGAGGAGATCATGAGATAGATAGATAGATAGATAGATAGATAGATAGATAGATAGATGATAGATAGATAGATAGATAGATAGATAGATAGATAGATAGATAGATAGACAGACAGACAGACAGACAGATAGATAGATATGTTGATAGAGATAAAGATGGAGATGGAGATGAAGATGGAGATGGAGATAGAGATAGAGATTAGATAGACAGACAGACACACAGATAGATATATAGATAGATAGAGACAGTTCATAAATAAATGATAATGGATGAGTTGAGAGATGATCATGATAGAGAGTTATGATAAGTTATGGAGAAAGCTGAGCAATGATAATTTCTGAAAAATAAATCCAGAACTTTAAGGTTTGACAAAGAAATAATAAGCCCATCCCATCATGTGTTTCTGTATACTGGAGGGCAGACATGTCAAACTCGCAGTCACATGACGTCGCGTGATGTATTGGAGCTTTTTTCCCATTGCCGGAAATGGGGTGGGTGCGGTTTCCTGGTGACACATCCAGCCCACAGGGCGGCAGTTTGACACCCCTGCTGTAAGGAGAAAAAAAGTCCTGTGAGATTAGAGCATCTGCATGTATGCATCCACAATGTTAGGACCAACACAGGCATATATACACGTATACATGTGTTTATGTGTCTAGATTGCTCCAAGCAAATGAGATACATAAATTAAAACTGCCTGGCATCCATCTTCTATACCTTTAAATTTTTCTCAGGGTTCCCAACACAGAACCTGTCAGAATATAAATAGCAACACTTGTAATGATCAAAAATTGCTATTTTCTTTAACATAGCAGTAACTATATATCATAATGGCAGAAGCCTATTCCCACACACTTTCTTAATCAAGCATAATGTTCAGTTTTGCCTATATTTTCCATGGTACAATTGTGGAAACAAACCAGTCATTTCTTACAGAACAAGTCATTTTTAATGTAAACAAGGGGGAAAGGAGGGTGGTTGTGTTTTGTTTTGTTTTTTGTCAGAATACCACAATTCTCCTAAATTTACTTCTCCTGTAAAGCTGCATTTCCTTTATTTAAAGTTGGTACTCTAAAGAACTCTTGTGTGGGGGGAAATAGGACAATTGATCCATTTATCTTTCATGTGAAAGAACAATTAATTTGATAAGCCTCAAGGGACCCCAAGTAATGTCACAACTGCACTGTTTGTAAAGCTCAACTGCAGAATTCTGAAATATTGCTCTGTTGGAATAGGCCAAAACAATTACTTCAGTTGTATAACCATTCCCTAAGAAACTCTTGAAGTGCGCCACAGGATACAGTACAGTAAGTAAGAGGTTGCCCTAAAGAAGAGGTGGTCAACCAATTCTCCAAAGCCCCTGAAAGCAGAACAAGAAACAACGGATGGAAACTAATCAAGGAGAGAAGCAACCTAGAACTAAGGAGAAATTTCCTGACAGTGAGAACAATTTGAATTTGAATTTGAATTTATTAAATTTATATGCCGCCCTTCTCCCTAAGGACTCAGGGCAGATCACAACAATAAAAAAGTTAAAAACATAAAATACAAAATTTAAAAAAGAATTAAACAATGAAGTAAATGGCTCTCCAGAAGTTGGAGGTTTTTAAGAAGAGCTTGAACAACAAACACTGGAGGTTTTTAAGAAGAGCTTGTATAACGGTTCTCTAAAATGGTATAGGTTTCCTACTTCTGCAGTGGGTTGGACTAGAAGACCTCCAAGGTCCCTTCCAACTCTGTTATTCTGTTACGTTGTATTGTAGAAGCAACTTGTTCTAACAAACATCAGAGGCAATTAGACGTCTTCTGATTTCTGTACTACATCTTTTGGAGAGAACAAGCATATTGAAGAGTCACGCATCTGTTCTGAAAATAAAAACTCCGTTTTGTAGCCTTCAGATTGAAGCATTCTCTATTCTATTGGACTGGTAAGTGACATTCATAACTACAGGTTGAAAGGAAGGTGCTCATGAGATTCCCAAATTCCTTTGAGTACATTCCAATTCATCAGTTCAAGATCAGGTGTTGCTCCAGCTTTTAGCAGGCAGCCCAGTAGCTTCATGGTCTACCAGCTTACCTGTTTAAGTCCATGCCAGAAACTCATCATGGACGACAACCATGTTCCCTATCCTGTTTTATGTTAAATGCTACCAATTGCTTTTATTGAGCTGCCTCAAGCTTCAGCTGGTTAAAAAGGTAGGGCAAAATTAATGGCATGAAATGAATGAAAAAACATGTTGGCCCACAAATAAATGTAATGAGCTCTGTGAGCTGAAAAAAAAAGTAGAGTCCATGATGCTCTCTAAGCTTGGTTATTTTCCTGAAGATATTTAATGAAACATCTGCAAAAAAAAAATCCCCAAAGCTCAGAGAGCACCAAGGACCCCACAGTTCAACCCTGAGCTACAAATATTCTTTTCTATTGGTAAAAGGAAAATATCACTGGGACTCAGTGGCTAAGAATCTGAACTTTCAGTTGGATGACATTGGTTCGAGACCCTAGTGCCATAGGATGGGGTGAGTTCCTGTTCTTGCCCCAGCTCCTGACCACCTAGCAGTCTGAAAGCATGAAAATGCAGGTAGATCAATAAGTACCACTTTCAGTGGGAAAGTAACACATTGTCTGGGCTAGGGCATGATGTTATGCAGGCCACATGACCATGGAGATAAGCACCACCACCCCCTAGAGATGGACATGACCGGAAAGGGGAAATCTTTACCTTTACCTTTTTATTGGACTCAAAGAACACTGTTTATATTCTGATCCAGCTTATTACACAAAACTATCTGAACCAGCCAACTCTGTGTCATTTTTCAAAAGCACCAAAGCAATTATATCATTAATTTGACCCATCCGCAAACTATTACAGAACTTTCTCCAGAACCTTAAAAAGCACAACCATCCTACACAAGGAGCATCATATTAAAAAAAAAAAACTAGATTATTAATGCAGAGGAATGTTTCTGCCAAGTATAATTTCAAACATCAGAGACTCCTGCTAAATAAGCACAAAACAAAATAACTAGGATAGGTCATTTCAAATTGAGGACATTTTGCTTTCAATCACAGCCTAGTTCATAATTTCAGCAATTTATGCTATCTTTCTTAAAAGGCCAGGAAAAGGTGGATTTTATTTTGTTTTTAAAATGTACATAGTACAAAATAGGGATAAAGAGATCTATTTCTTTCTGCCTGTCACGGTGTTCATAGAGTATTGCAATAAAGTTGATTGGCAGACCAAAAGCAAAACAAATATGAATCAATCACTTCTGCACACAAAAGGGAATAGATTTATGAAATTAACCACTGCACGGAGCAGGGATAGTGTACTAAACAGATACACAACTCTTTGGTAGCTCTTGATAACAGAAGAACAGAATTGGAACAGTCCTTGGAGTTCTTCTAACCCACCCCCCTGCTCAAGCAGGAAAGCCTATATCATTCCAGACAAATGGAGGCATCCAGTCCTTCTGAAGGCAAGTCGATCCACTGATTAATTTTTCCAACTGTCAGGAAGTTTCTCCTTAGCTCTGGGTTGGTTCTCTCTTTGGTTAGTTTCCATCCATTGCTGCTTGTCTGCCTTTAGGTCCTTTAGAAAATAGGTTGACCCCCCCTATTTTGTGGCAGATATTGGGACACTGCTATCATGTCACCCCTAGTTCTTCCTTTTACTAGACTAGACATACCCAATTCCAGGAGGTCCCCTATTCATTGTTGTTGCTTTTCTCTCCACTCTCTCTACAATCTCAACTCTAGAAATTCTCTCCTCTCCCACTGTTGGGAAAGAGGCTCACCATTATCAAAGCCCTCCGTTCGGCAATTATTTTTAATTCTCCTGCTATAGGTTGCAACAGCCTGATTGTGATGCATCCTTCATAATATCCCAGACTTTGTAACACAGGAGAACAGTGGGTAAAATTGGTAAGCATCAGCAATCAATCAATCAGTCAACCAACCAACCAATCAATCATGGCACAGAATATATATATATATATATATATTGGGGGGGAGGGAAGAGTAGCTTTTTTTTAACAGAGGCTGAGAAAAGTGCATGAAGGGACGATAAATGAAAAAAGGGCAGTTTCCATGATGGAAAACAATATTTTGAGTAATTTTGATAGCTGAAATGCCTTTAAAATACTAATTAGAGCATTGCTGTCGTGCGAGACGTCACAGCTACTTTCTCTTTCCCCAAAGCTTTTCTGGTCTTTCCTTCAATTGTGCCTGAATTCTAGTTTGACTTCATAGTTGTTGTAATTTATTATTTCCCATTGTAACACTGAAGAAATATGTTCAAAAGACGCCAAGGGCAAAATGCAATCAATTTTCACAGTATCACGATTAAAAAAAACAGTTTACTGAGGTGTGATCTGAGGTGAGACAGTGCATATTAATATTTCCAAAATGTGGAAGCGTCAGTTATGGCTTTAAGACACTCCATTAATCTCCTTCCTCAAAAATGCCTCCCTCCTCTAAGAAAAATAGGGGGTGGGGGTGGGCGGAATAGTAAAATAAGGATTTAGGAACTATTTAAGCATTGATTATAGGTTGCAGGTATTTCTATCTCAGGGTCACTTCCTTGCTGAGCTTAGAAACAATCTTCAAGACATAGGCCTTCAGGCAACTGTGATGATTTTTAATTTTTATTAAAGTTTATTGTAAGAAGCAATACAAATAGAAGCAGAAGCCAAGGAAGATAGAGAAAGAAAAATAAAACGTGTGCTAGTGATGACCTATAAAGCCCTAAATGGCTTGGGTCCGGATTACCTTAGGGAGCACCTGCTGCCAGCATCAACTTCCCATCGTCCTGTGCGCTCCCACAGGGAGGGCCTCCTTAGGGTGCCGCCGGTCAGGGAGTGCTGGTGGGTGATCCCCAGAGGGAGGGCGTTTTCTGTGGGCGCGCCTGCCCTTTGGAATGATTTACTTGTGGAACTCCGGACCGCCCCCGATCTGCGTTCATTTCGCCGGGACCTGAAAACCTGGCTTTTCGATTTATCAGGCCTGGACTGAAAGGGGTTTTAGCTTTTTAAATATTGTTTTAATTGTTGGGCTTAATTAATTTAATTTATTGTAATTTTATATTATCTTTGATATTGTATTTTATGCTGCCCTGTAAACCGCCCTGAGTCCTTCGGGAATAGGGCGGTATAGAAATCTAAATAAATAAATAAATAAATAAATAAATAAATAAATAAATAAATAAATAAATAAATGAATGAATGAATGAATGAATGAATGAATGAATGAATGAATGTGGTGTAAAAGAAAAAAAAAGAAAAGCTGTAAAGAAACAAGGGATGGAAACTAACCAAGGAGAGAGAGGCACCTAGAACTGGAAAAAAAATCCTAATGGTTAAAGCAATCAACCAATGTAATAGCTTGCCTTAAGAAGTTGTAGGTTCTCCATCACAGGAGGCTTTCAAAAAGAGACTAGACAACCATTTGTCTGAAATTGTATAGGGTCCCCTGCTTGATCAGGGTGTTGGACTAGAAGACCTTGAAGGTCCCTTCCGACTCTGTTATCCTATGTTCTCTATGAAGAAAAAAAAAATTAAAACAGGAAATTATTGGGAAAAATAAATTTGTCCTCAGCAATTAGTCCTTTTTCTAATTCAGTAAAACCTATTTCTTCCAGAAGAAGAAAAGATTTCCTTGGTCCAATTCATGCTCTACAAAAAGAGAAAGGGAAATATCAGTCCTTACCGCTACCACGTACAGTACAGACAAACGACAAATCATTCTTGCTCATCAGTCAAGAGTTGCAACAGATTTGCAACAAGATGACTTATGAAGTCATGCAGCTCCAACAAAGAGTAAAAGATGATGTCCCGAAGAATTACGCACTAAGTTTAAGAATCCATACATACAACCATGCTAATTAAGCCAGGATACTGTAAATCAAAGAAATGGAAAGACATACGTACAGTATGTACTTATCTGAGATTGTCATAATTTTTGCACTCAATGGAAGTCATCTCTTTCATTTGGGAACTACTTCCAATTTGGATCCTATCCAAGTTTCCAAATACTTTTAGAAGTTTTTGTTTTGTTTTGTTTTGTTTTTGTTTTTGTTTTTTAAAAAGCTGCTTTGATGAAGTTGAAATGAGGAATTGTGCCATTCGGAGAAAATTGTCGTAAAATTCTATTACATTATGGACTATGTTCCTTCACCAACAACAACAACCACACAGAGACAGAGACGCCCCAGGACAAATCTAGTTACAAGCCACTTGTTTAATTTAATTTAATTTAATTTTATTAGATTTATATACCGCCCTGTTTAGATTAATTTATATACCGCCCTGTTTAGATTAACAAAAATAGTTTTAATGTGAGTCTTTATTTTTGAGCTCCTCCAGAGTTGTCTTGATCACACAAGGCATATTTAGATCAAGGCTTTTCCTGGTGGGGTTATTTTATTCACAAAATTTCACACTTGAATATCACTTTGACAAGTTGTCGAGTCTGGCCCTCAGTTGAAATGTGTCAGTGCTGGGGGTGGAAGGAAAACTTTCCTTCTGTCACAAGCAGTGAAAGTGACAAAACCAGTAGAAGGGAGAGTCAAATTAAGGCTGTTGCACAGCTGCTTCAAAGGCAGAAAAGTCTCCAAGCCAGAACAGGTAGCTGAGAAGCCCTAACAATATATAACTCAGGTTAACAAACTCACTTGGCCTCTAAGGGTGTGTGTTAACTAGCTTCTGAGGTCAGCTGATAGTTTGAAAAGTGTACAGGACATCTGTTGCCTTTAGATGGCTGTGTTTTTCTTTCTTACATCAAAACTTTTTAAATAAATAATTGGCTATCACAGAACAATACCTGTTTGAGGTACATTTCAGATACCTGAGTGAGGAGAAAAGTGCCATTTCTTTGGGAAACCAAAGTCTGATATCCCAATGATTTCAAACAATGTTAGTAAACCTTTGTTTCAAATGCTGATTTCTGTTTCTAGGTTTGCCCATATTCCATCCCTGTCCATGAGCTGCCCTTGATCCCAGTTTTCTTCCAGGAACAATCCAGAATGGTGGTTATGTCCTTTAAGGACCGACATGGCATGGGGACCAGGTAATCTGCAGGAGAATCTCTTTCTGAGGACTTCTGTGCATCCCACCAGGGTTGCAGGATTTGCACCCTCATGCCCCTTCCCTCAAATATTGCCATCTTGTGGGACCCCAGAAGTGTGTTTTTTTCTATTGTGGCCCCTGCTTTATAGAGATATGACAGGCCCCAACCTTCTGTTCTTCTGGAGAGCACCTAAAACCTGGTTCTTCTCCCAGGAATTGGAACAAGATAAGGCCAGGATGGGCAAGTATCAGAGAAATGTGATTCCATCATATTTTTACAAGGACTCTTCTAGGATGGAACCAAGAACCATCTAACTGGTTGTGTGGACTGATCCAAAGTGATATCCTATCCAAAATATTATGTGTTCTTCATGAAAGCCTAGCCATTCCCTTGAATCTTTTTATTCAGTAAAAGTTTTTTGGAGCCATGATTGTCAACTGGATGACAAGTTGTTGCATTTTTTTTCCCTGTAGTCTGTAACAGCTATATTTTTCTTTCAGTGGAAAGACTTTATTTAGTTAAGGACTCAGAGAAAGCTATTAACAAAATCTCAATAACCCAGAGAAGGGGTGTCAAACTGCCGGCCTGCGGGCCAGATGCGTCACGACAAAACCGTGCCCACCCGACTGCCCGCAATGGGGAAAAAGCTCCGATACGTCACACGACATCACATGACATCACGAGTTTGACACCCATGACCTAGAGTGTATCTTCTGACCATTTATGATTTGCACTTTTATTAAGGCTTAAGGTTATGCTCCAGATCAGATCAAGGGTGCCTCATCATATCTGTTACATTTTGGAGAAACTGCTATGTGCAGCTCAACAATTAACCACCCGGGGAAGAAACACACGGCTCCATCTTTTCCTGCCATTCAGTTTTCTACAATGCAACCACGTAACTAATTTCTGTCTCTGAGAAATAGGAAACTTCAAAGCTTCTTCTATGCAAAGGAAATTGTTTGAAATCCAAAATGGAAACTTTAATTTAGATTGCCTTCGGTTATCTTGTTAGGTTTCCAGAGATTTTAGTCAAAGGGTTCTGACAAAAATGTTGTTTAAACATTTCAAGAGCTCTTTTGACAGTCCTAAAATGCAAATTTACCAATGGAGATTAACCAAGCAGTAGGGAAATCTTCCACAGATGCTGCCAAGGCTGATGGAGATGAGCAATGAACTGCTCACATCAAACAGACTGCCAGCCAAATTTAACTTTCTACCCCAGGGTTATTGTTTTTGTTTTTATTTTGCTAAATTTATGTTGGGTGTTTTGATTTCAACTGCCATCTCTTCAAGTTAGTTGCTGAGGAGGGATATAGATTGAAGAATGGCATACATGCATGCAGTATGCCGCAGTTTAGCAGGCCACACTTACCTGAAATGCAACAAATATGGATGCACAAATTTTACCTCTGTTGAAGGAAAAATCTTCATCGGGGTCCAGTCCAAGCTGGGAATAGTCAAAATGGAGACTGCTTTAAAAAGAAGGTTGTAGTTTATTAAAGAGGAGAGCCAGACAGAAAGATGGCTCTGGAAAAAGTGACCACATGGAGCAGAGTGGTGTGCTTTTATACCTTCTTGGGCTCTTCAGGTTTTTTCCTGTTCCTGTTTGAGGCTTTGCATTTCCTGTGACATGTACTTTTACCTGAGTCTGAGTGTGCCCTTTTGGTATTGGTGGGTTAATCCTATTATGTCCTGTCTTAGAGTTTGGGTGCGATATGTAGATTTTAAGGGTCTTTTTCTTCCTAATCTCTTCAATTTCTAGCTGGAAGTCTCCAACCTTTCCGAAAGGATTATTGAATTTGCATTTCTAAAAGCTGGCCTAGAGGCTGGAGCTGATTTCAGGGCGGGGGGCATTTCTGTCTTTTTTTAAAGATCTTCTCCATTATTTCCTTTGGGGAAATATATTCTGCCTTTTCAATATTTCCCAAAATATTTCTTTCTTTAGATTCTTCACACACCTCCATCTCTGCTATCTTTGTGTTCACTTAGGGCAGGGGTAGGCAACCTCGGCTCTTTTATGACTCATGGACTTCAACTCCCAGAATTCCTCAGTGAGCATAGCTGACTGAGGAATTCTGGGAGTTGAAGTCCATGAGTCATAAAAGAGCCGAGGTTGCCTACCCCTGACTTAGGGGCTTGAAATGTCTTCTGAATCCAAATGTAGTGCTACAAATCAACCACTGGTACCGGAGACTTTCTGGAGAAGTAAATGCCCAGTCAGAATATCACTAATGGCACAATTGAACAATGAACAATGGGGTTTTTGGTTGTTTAAGGTCAGTACAGTGTGGCCAATCAAACCAAAATACAGCAACATAAGATTAACAGCATAAGAAAATAACTATATAAGACAAAACGAGACTAGAGGATGTGGAATCATATAAAGTGTTTAAATTATATCATCTGGCCTAAAAGCAAAAATGTTATTAGTTAACTTAAAACAAGACACAATAAAATGTAGCCTAACATGGAAGGCATACTTGGAGGATATTTATATAATCAAAAAAGAGTAAATTTACAATTTATTATTAAGAAAGAAAACCAGGGCAATTACACCTCCTGGAAGATATTTTGGATTTGATAAGTGTCCCAGTGGGATGGATGTCAGTTACAAGCAAATCTTCCCAACTAAGGGCCAAAATTTAGCTATTGAATGGATATCATTGGGCCAGTAAGTTAATAAAGGAAATACATCCTTACCTTTTTTCACCAGGCAGATCCTTCAGAAGAGTACACAACAGGCATGTAGCTCCCTATAGAAGTCACAGTCTAAGAAGCCATGATTTATAATCTCAATTGTGTGAAGGCAACAGGACAACAATGAAATAATTGCTCTCTATCTCCAACCCAACTGGACATTAGTAGTCGGAGCAATTTCTCCCCTCTTCTTTTCCAGGTTTCACAACTATTACCATTCTTGCCCTTAAATATTTGTATTAGCTTTTATTGCTGCAATTGTAATTTTAATAGAATTGCAATAGATTAGATAGATACATAGCTAGGTAGTTAGGAAGAGAGAGAAAGAGGAGAGAGAGAGAGAGAGAGAGAGAGAGAGAGAGAGAGAGAGAGAGAGAGAGAGAGAGATCTTAATAGATAGATATAAAAAAGGAATTGAATTCAGCACATATGTACCATGTTCATGGTTTAAAAATACCCAGAGAAAGTTAATTTTTATTCTCTATTTGAAGCTCTGGATTTTTGATGACCCTAATCTATTCCATCCACAAAGCTTACCTACTGATTGCTCTTAAAGGTTAAAATGCTGAATGCCTGTGAGTGCCAGGGCGCTTTAATGACTGGATGATTGCTGTCATAGATTATCTAATTTACTGTTATGTACTATTTTATTGGCCAATATATCTGCTATTTAAAATTGCTGTTTGTTTGGCTTTTGAATGCTGGCTAACTGCTGCTTTCTTGTGTTGAAAACATCACCACTGCTTTTTTGCCTGTGCTGTTTTCATTATTATTTGTTTTGCTATCCTCTTGCATTGTATTTTGGCATTCTAAAGAAAAAGTATTTTTTTTAAAAAAAGGTAATACAAATATAAACCATTATAATGTATACATCAAAGCAAGTCCCTGATCCAGCACTGAATATTCTACCTTTTTGTTTAGTGTCATGTTTCTTTGTTTAAAATTTCCAGTATGGATTAGCTCTGAACTAGTTTCCAAAATATGCAAAATCAGGTTACTGGGTGATGCTCATATTAGAACAATGGTCCTTGTCCCTGAGTTAGAACCGAATAAAATCTTGGCTGCATTGACTTTTTGTGTACCATTAAGCACTAATTGGTCACCTCATTTTGGTCTTGGGAAATGGCAAAAGTCCAACTGCAACTTGCAGATATGAAGCAAAGAATTACAGTGATGTATTTATAACATATATGCCCATATATGTAGAAGAGCAGGCAGAGCTAGAGGCAGAGTTAAACATGTTATCAGCTTAAAGTTGTTACATTTCCAAAAACAATCTAAGTACAACTTCTCTTGAATTCTGTTGACCCTTATTTGTTGCCAATTTAATATTAAACTGTAGTTAAGTAGATTCTTGGGTATAGACTTGAATAATAAATTCTTTTTGAATGGCAACTTAATGTTTGGTCCTGATCCTTTGAACCTCAAAATAAAATTACATATAAATGACACAGTCAAGTACTTGGGTCTTTGACCACTTGAATGTCCCTTAACTTTGGAATAGATGATCAACACAATTATATTAATAAATTAATCCCCTACATTAATGGTTGTTCAACATTCCCAATTTGGCACCGATTATAGATTGTCCTGTTGTCAACAACAGATCTATTTTCCCCCCCCACCAGTGTCTAGAAGTCCACGGAAATTGCCCTTTTGTTACATGTACAATAAGCCAAACATCCCAAGATATTCAACTGGTTAATTAAATATCAAGTAATTGCTAAAGCTACTAAGTGACATTTAATTAGTATGTTAATTGATATCAAATTGTGCTCACACTATCTTGTTTTATGTTAATAAAATCCCTAAACATTTATCCCAAGCAGATTAGGAAACAATACACTCTAAATACATTTATATAGAGTTGCCTTATGCAATAGATGCTGCCTATAACTCTATATCATAAATTTCTTAATCACTTTGCTTCAGTTCTTCACAATTTGGGAAATTGCTACTTGGGCAACTGTCCCCTCCCCAGGCCTCACACACTTTTTAATTATCATTCTTCAGCTCATTACTTTTTTACTATAGACATTTGTGTGTGTGTGTGTGTGTGTGTGTGTGTGTGTGTGTATGAAAAAGAGAAAGAGAAGACAGGTAGGTAGGTAGACAGATAGACAGATGGATAGACAGATAGATGGATGATAGATGGATAAATGGGTAGATAGGTACATGAGAGATAGATAGATAGATAGATAGATAGATAGATAGATAGATAGATAGATAGATAGATAGATAGATAGATAGATAGATAGATTTGCCTTTCCAATCTGTAACTATTATTCTTTCTTCTGGGGAAAAATGCCACTCTCTAAATCTTCCTCCCAAAATAGTCAGCAGAATAGAATAGAGACATTTTTGCTTTTCTTTAAAAATAAGTAGCTAAAAAACACATAACATGGATTTTTCTCATGTTGTTCTGGTCATTATTGCTGACACTCTTAATCCCTAATCTCCAGGCACATTTGTATTCATTTCCTTGCTTTAAAATAGCTGTGCCCTGCTTTACTGCTGAAAGGTAGTCAAAATGAGTCCAACTAGATCTGGCAGCATACAAACCCAATATATACATAAGCAATTAGCTAATAAAAATAGATAAACACACAGTTAGCAGCAGACAAAATTCACCTTGAGTCATGGTAGCTTCAAGGAAAGAGGAGAGAAGTTTTTTTAAGCAACACCCGGTTTATTCCAATTTAAAAAAACAACGACTAGAGTTGTCTATAATTTTAGCATATCTCAGCAGTTTCTCCCAAAAGTTAACTAGAAGTGTCCATGTTAGCTTTCTGAGATCAACCATGGCTGATTAGGTGGTGGGGCCAGTGGTGGGATTCAAATATGCGAACAACACGTTCTCTGTGTGGATGCCACTTCCGGAAGTCCATTCTGGGCCTGGGCAACAAAAAAATTAGCTACCGGTTCTGCCGAAGTGGTGCGAACTGGCTGAATCCCACCACTGGGTGGGGCTGCTGAAACTAGCTATGCAAATATGCATCACTCAAAAAGATCAAAACGATTGCAAACATGTGAATTAAATATGTCAGTGAAAAGTCAATCATCCAGGCCACAGGGGTCTAAAGGTAGAATCGTGGCAACTGGGCCAAGCTTTGTTAATCTGAGATGTTTCGTTGAATTAAAACTCCCAAGTTTCCTTACAGTGCTTACAAACCACAAATGTTAGAGCCAGATTAGCTTTCGATACAAAATAAACATCTGTAATGTGAACTAGACCTAACAAGAGAACCAATGTAAAAGTTTCCAAAAGTCATTTAGAAAAAAAATATATTTCCAGTTTTTCTTTCTTGACTGGTAAACTACAGGTAGAACAAGGTGGCCTCAGATAGTAGACAACCTATTGCAACCTATTCAGTTGCAAATCTCCATTTGAAACTAATATTACTGGTTTACTTTTTGGGGTCTGCTTCCCTATCTTTTCCAAGTAGGTAAACTGAAGAGGCACAAAAAAACCCCCAATAAAACCTGAATATTTTTCAGTGTGTAGAGTCTAAGAATTCACCACATTTTTCATTCTAAAGGTAGATTGTAAATAACTGTGATTCATTCAAGCATGTGGGGCACCACATTAGAGTACATGAATTCAAAGATGTCCCATTTGTTTCAGCTCCAGAAATTCAATTTATGAAGGCCCAGGAGTTGTTAAATAACTTTGCATAGAGAATAGATTAAAGAAAATTGCAATCTATTTATTCTTGGAACTGTCAAAGAGTAAGGAAATTAATTGAATCAATTATTTAGTAAGCATGAATTACTCAGCTCTTGAGTTCTGTCATCTGCACATGGCTGGGGAAAAAAATTAAGTGTACATAGATCTTTTCTTTGGATGCTAATAGAGGCTTAGGATTTCAGCCTGTCTGATTTATGGGTGGGATAAATCCTTTCCTGCAATCTGCATTTATGTCCGTTGAGTAGAAAATGTATAGAGAAAAAGAGGCTTCCATACCTGCTCCAGTTCATTTGTGTTTAGCGTTCCTTATTTGTTCCAGAACTGAAGGTGTCTCTTCATACTGAAAAGCTCTTTTTTAAACATGTGTTACCAAAACAGCCTATGTACCTTTGAGAAGGTAAGAAAGAGTATCACAGCACCTCGACTTATGACCACAATTGAACCCAAAATATCTAAGAGCTTTGTTAAGCGAGTTTCGCCCCATTGTACAACCTTTCTTTCTTCCACAATTCTTGAACAATTCACTGCAGTTATTAAGTTAGTAACAAGCTTGTGAAATGAATCTGGCTTCCCCACTGACGTGGCTTGTCAGAAAGCCACAAAATAGCTGCAGATATTTTAGCAGCTGATGCTAAAGCAGCGGGATAGCATAGGACCAAAGTAGCAGGATCACCACTGGATCATAGAAGGTGGGGAAAAAAGACATAGATTTTAAGCCAGAGTTATTTTTGTTAGGTATAATTGCAGGAAAATATGAGAAGGAATGTGTATATTTAATGTTACACGTATTAACTGCAGCGAGAATTGTATTTGCTCAACATTGGAAAGATGAAGACCTTACCCGCGGAGGAAGAGATAATTAAGAAAATTTTGGATTGTGCAAAAATGGACAGACTGACACTAACAATGAAAGAGAAGGAAGATTCAGAATACTTTAGAACATGGGACACATTTTATCAATGGCTAGAAAAACGAGGCAGACAGAAAGAAGTTTAATATGTATTAGTAAGCTCAATATTGAAACCCAGACAATATGTTGCTGATAAAATATTAAGGATTTGTGACTATAAAAAATTAATAAAATATTGGGGGGGGGAATAGAAGGTGGAAATGAATTTCCTTCCTAGGTTGCAATCTGTAGAAGTGTTGTGGGGAAGGAAAGGCCCAAGCTTCACCCTCAATTTCTATCATCTATGGTTAGAAGGATCTGGAATAGCTGTGGCTAGAAGACTTGGGAAATCCTCCAAAGGCAGACATTAAGCATTTCTCTCTTACAATTCATATAATAAAACAGGGCCAGGAATGCATTTGAGGTCATTATTAATGTTATCAGTGATGCTGAAAGCAGACCCAGCCACTCCGGTTCACTGCTTCTGTTGTCACTATGCCAACCGTTGTAAAATATTCGTTTCTCGCAGGTTCTGTTAGTAGTCTTAATAGCAGAAGGTCAATGTTTTGGAATAATAGAATCACAAAGTTGGAAAGGACCTTGTAGGTCTTCTAGCCCAATCCCCTGCTCATGCACAAGACCCTATACCATTCCAGACAAATGGCTATCTGGTCTCTTCTGGAAAAGCTCCAGTGATGGAGCACCCACAACTTCTGAAGGCAAGCCGTTCCGCTAATTAATTGTTCTCACTGTCAGGCAATTTCTCCTTATTTCTAGGCTGATCGTGTTCTTGATTAGTTTCCATTAGTTTCACCACGTGGCCAGGATAGATGTAGAAAGGGGTCACATTGGTTACACAATTGTTTGATTGTTGGGCTGTTATTTATTTATTTATTTATTTATTTATTTATTTATTTATTTATTTATTTATTTATTTATTTATTTATTTATTTATTTATTTATTTGATTATTTGATTTATATACCGCCCTTCTCCCGAAGGACTCAGGACGGTGTACAGGGCAATAAAAATAAGAATACAGGATACAAGATTTAAAGTTAAATGATTGTGCCCAATGTAGTAAGTTAGTTAAAAATAATGTTAAAACCCCAAACCCATCAGACCAGGCCGGCTTGTTCGAATAGATAAGTTTTTAGATCACGCCGGAAGGAGCGAAGGTCGGGGGCCATCCATAGTTCAGCCAGTAAGCGGTTCCAAAGGATTGGTGCACCCACCAAGAATGCTCTCCCCCTGGGGGTCACCAGCTGACATTCTCTGACCGGTGGTACCCTGAGGAGGCCCTCTCTGTGGGAGCGTACAGGACGGAGGGAAGTTGACGCCGGCAGTAGGTGCTCTCGTAGGTAATCCGGACCCATGCCATGTAGGGCTTTGTATGTCATCACCAGCACCTTGAATCTCACCCGGAAGGCAACTGGAAGCCAATGCAGCTCGCGGAGCAGAGGTGTAACATGGGAGTATCGGGAGACCCCCAAAAGAACTCGTAATTGCCACAGCAGAGCAGCATTGGTATCCCATTGGACCTCTAAGCTTCCAGACATTTTCCCAAGAGAATATTCAATTCATTTGAAGCATGAAGTTGTAGGAGAACAGCAGGCAGTGCTGGGGTGGGTGGGGAAGGGTGGAGTTAAACATGTCATCAGTTTAGAATTCTTGCATTGCCGCAAGCAATCCAAGTTCATCCCTCCTTGAATTCTGTTGACCTGTATCGAGTACCAATTTAATGCTGACCATTAGGGGACCAAATTCTTGTATATGGGCTTCAATAATTTGTTTAGGCACCAATCTACACAAATGGTCCTGTTTTGTTTTGTTTTTTGCACCTGATAGAAGTGTGATTTTTGACGCAGGATGATAAAAAGACTTCCCACTTAATCAGGTGAGAAGAAACCAAAAAGCTGGTGCTATTTCCAATTAGTAGTTCTGTCACCAGTATCAGTCCACATCACTCAAAACCTGATGGCAATGTTGGCCTATGTAATGTATATAAACACGCATGTATAAATGTTATTAACAAGTTATAACCGTTTAATACTGTGAGGTAAACACCGCTGACAGAACACGCGGGAACTTTGACAGCTGTCAAAGTTCCCCGCCAGAGCGCAGGCGCAGCCATTTGACAGCTCGCGGCTGTCAAAACACAGAAGCCGACTCACCACGCGGAGAGAAGAGCTGTCAAGACGCGACGGCGGTGATTGGACCAACAAGACGCGGCGCCAAAAGAAAAGAACCTGATTGGTCTACACTGACAGCAGCCGGCTATAAAAGCCAGACAAGTTGTACTGTTCTTTGCCTTGATCTTAAATAAATGCCAGTTGGTTAACCTGTTGTCCAGAGTGGTCCTTCAGCCACTTCAGCCTATCCATGTGACCATAGAAGAAACAGCCGATAAGCTTCTTATAGATTATGCTAGTTTTGAAAGAGACATCCATCTCCTTGGTAATAAATTAGAAAACCTTAGAAAAGGTATGTACAAGATTGATGGGCCAAGGTTTACTCTTCACCTTTTGATGTTGTTTTTTTTTAAAAAAACAAGCCAGTAAGAAAGGCCAAGAGAAAGACAAACTTGTGTTTTTGATGGGTGGATATATATAGATCTTTGGTCATTCGGGTTTTTCCCCACGTAGAATTGGAGGTATCAGGGCAACGTTTCGACGAAATCTCATCCATCATCCTCAGGCTGGTGACTTCAGCTTCGTTCTTCTGGGAGAAGTGTGTGATAGTAGCTGTTTTTTCTTCTTTTTTAAACTGCCAGAGGGGGTGTGTTCTGTGGGTGGAGGCTTGGCTGTGTTCTGATGGGGTGGAGGTGTGCTCTGATTGGGTGGGGGCTTGGCTGTGTTCTGATTGGGTGGGAGTGTGTTTTGAATGGGGGCTGTGTTCTGATTGGGTGGGGATGTGTTTTGAGTGGATGGGCTGGTCTCAGCTGCCAGCCTTAGACCTGAACTGGTGAGTTGTGCTGCTAACTATTCATTCTGTTGGTTGTGTTCTTACCATTCTCCTTCGGAGGATGGGTAATTTCCCCCACCCCTATCACACTGAGTGAGAATGAATGAAAGAAAGGCTGATAGACCTAGTTTTCAGATAACTCTAAAACTCTTGTAGGGCAGCCAGTTTAGGATGACTTGTTTGCATGCAGACTGTCTATGTTGTGACTAGTTTCGGGACATCCCTACATGTTTTTGTAAAGTCGTAATCTAGCCCATTAATTCAAGGAAAGGATCACAGATATCTCCTTAACCTTCTTCAGCAGAGGGGAATTCAGATATGAAATGCCAAAATAAGTTCCTCTTCTGGGTTCTTGATCTTTTGAAGTACCCATCACACCATGTCCTGCTAGAAGTCTCTGCATTCCAAAGAGAATACAAGGCTTCCTTCAAACTAGTTCTAATTAGTATGGGCACCATTCCAGCATGTCTTGAGAGCTTCATTGGTAAGGTCAGATCAAGAGATCAAATCTAAAATAAATCACTCCTTAGGGTGGATGGCTACATTTGCATGCCTGTGTTTTTAATGGCTTCTAAAAGGTCAGAATATATGTGGGACAAATGTAATGAACAGCTCCCCTTAAGTATTAGATTCAATTTGTGGGTTAACACAGTAGAATGGAAGGGGGGAAAATTAGAAATGGAATTTCATTACCCTGAAATGCTATCTGGAGTCAGAGAAGGTTTGTCACTTAATTGCAAAGGATAGGTTACTTCAGACAGGATCACTGATTGGTTAGCCTGTGACCCTTTCCAAGGAGGAAGCCAGTTTTGACAGGCAAGTATTAGAAAGTGCAAAAGGCTGCTGTTTGGGACCATCATTTTCACCTAGAGCATGGCAACAAATGTACTTTATTCACAAATACTATGTGATTATTGAATCACAAAAGTCATCTGCTGATTGAATGTTTGAGGCTTTTTAGGACTGGCTACTTCTGACAAATGTTTGGTTCACTGTGTTCCATGCAGAGCATTTCCTCCTTAAGGTGGGAAGAAAAATGATCACGCTATGGAGAAGGGAATACTAATAGCAGGCGTTGCACATGGACACATCTTCAAAACAGGCAGGCGAACTCTTCCTGTTTGGGTTGAATTTGATGCTAATTATCCCACACCTGTTTCATGCATTGCAATTTCCTACATGGGCTTCTGCATGGGAAAGTGGTAGGCACACAGGTGGAGAATGATGGATCCATACTGCTTACACATTTCAGGCTGGCCTGGAAAGAAGGCTTAGTACATGGATTGCCATGTTTGTAACATATTAATTGTAAGGTAAGCTAACTAGATTAGGAGGTTTGCACATTGCAGTTTGCTGTTTCTGTACTGAGCATTCTAATCAAGGCATGCATAAAAAGTAAGTATTCACCCTCAATTGATTATTAATGAGAGCATTTAGGTAGTTAGGTAGATGAGAGAGAGAGATGACAGAAAATAGGCAAGGCAGATGGACAAGATAGAAGAGGGAAAATAGAAAGACAGACAGGCAGAAGGTAGAAAATAAGACGGACAGACAAAGATAGATAGATAGATAGATAGATAGATAGATAGATAGATAGATAGATAGATAGATAGATAGATAGATAGATAGATAGATAGATAGATAGATAGATAGATAGATAGATAGATAGATAGATGCAGTTAAAACTTTCCAATTCCTCTATTCCATCAACATTTTTGCATATTGGGGAAATTGTTGAGAAACACCTTCAAGCAACCTGGATAAAGAAATGTTACAAAATCAGAGACTGAACTCAGCATGTTAGTCAAGTGTCCAAAGCATGTCAGTGGAAAACATAAATACTTAAAGCTTTATTTAGTCATGCTCTGTGTATTTGGAGCAGACAATGACAGACAATCAAGCCTAATACACCTATCTAATTACATGTTGTTCTTTTCATTGTAGGACAAGTGACAACAAGATCTTTGTTCCAAAGTAGGGAATCTTTAGTTGATGAAATATTAATGAATTCCCATTATGCTTTCCTCTTGATGACATCTTGAATGAGAATCAGATTTCAAATCCTGAGTGCTAGAAGCATTTCTGCTGTGGTTTTGGTTTGTTTGTTTCAGATTTGCTGTTTTTTAAATGCCTGGTGAACTTTTAAAATGTCAGCCAGCAGGTCTTTCAAATACATAATTTACTATTTTGTTGTCTGCTTATAAATGGATAATAATAAACTTAAGCCTGAATGCTGGCTCACAAATGCGGGTTCAAGAATGTGGAAAAACACTACAAATGGATAAACACTAGAGCATCATGGTACTACTTAAACAAACAAAGAAATCTCAGTAAAGGTTGAGTAAAGTGTATTCATAGATCAAGAGGACATCCCAGAAGTTAAGGCTGGATAAGGACATTTTTTAACATTTCTCTCTGAGTTAACCCTGAAAGTATATCTAACTTTGCTTTTTAACTGAGACGCTCCCAAGACAGCCTTGATATGAATAACTTACAGGTTTTAGTTTGTTAATGTGGTTTGAATTCTTATTCATTCATAAAATTTGCTGGTGGTCCTAAGTCATCGACGTTGGCTTCATTTTCCTAGTAAGATTGTTGTGAAGATGACATGGCAGGAAGAAACCACAAGATCCTTCTCTAAACCTGAGGAGAATAGTAAGGCTGATTTTGCACTAACAAAATCTGTGAAAACTAGTAACCCAGATTCAGAGGTCAAAACTGCATGAAGGCATCCATAAAAGTGATCAGGAGTTGAACTTGATTCAAAGGATATTTTACTTACCTGAGAGGGATATTACAACACAAAATGGTCTACTTGATCTAAGAAGGGAAGAAGAAGTAATATCCATAGAGTTTCATGCATAGTATGTCTGGATGACAGGAATTTTAGGAGAAACATCTAACGAGTAAAAGCACTTCAATGCTCTGAAGAGCTTGGTGAATATATAAAAAATGGACTTCTTTCAATTCAGTGATTCTATGATGATTCTCCTTGTGAACTTTAAAACTTGTTGCAATCAGGACATCATTCCTGATTGATTATAAGTAGATTCTTTGCCTTTCGGCTTTTGGCACCCTCTGCTGAAGATGCCATATGAAATCCCACATACGAATGAAAGATCTACATTGACATAATGAAAGCATTTCTCAAGCCCATTAAAAAAAAAAATCTCACCAGACGCCAAGTCAATGCAGAATAACATTTGTCTTGGGGTTATTTGAATAGGTGTGAATTTTGTTTCTTCCCTAATAAAGCTGCAATTCTATGGGCAACATTCTTACTTTATTCTCTTCCAATGGTGATCGTCACAATACACATCTCTGGGGTTATATAATAATTTAGTGCACATTTCAGTGGCAGCTTTGCCATGGGTTGACTTTCCTAACAGGAAGAAGACAAATGAACGCAATTCTTCGAGGCCTCTGCTGCCTAAGCCACATGTTTATACCAAAGCTCCCTTGTTTGAACATCTCCTGTTGACAGATCTCAGCCAGTGTATTTATATTCAGTGAGGATGAAGCACAAGAATGGAAGAGAATTTATTTGGAAGAGCGCCTTGTAGCAAGTGTAATTGGCCGATACTTTTGAGGGCCCTGTGGGTTGATACCAGCACAATTTATCTCCTTTGTCCTTGGATGTCTCAAAAAGGGAGGTAAAGCAGGGAAAACCTAGGAGGTTTACATCCAGATGAAACTTCTCCTCCTCCTTTTTCAAAAAAGAGGCTAGCATTTGGGAGCGCCAGCTGACCAAGAAACAAATAGATAGTCCAGGAACACTTGTGTTTGTGTATTAAATTGGTAGACGACAATCAAGGATGAAGGGTGCTCTTATTTCTCCTGTCACTATACATCAGAAATCATTGGAACCCAGGATGTAACACATATTTTATGTGGGAAAAAAATACAATAGACTCCATCAGTGATACAGTGATGCTGATCGCTTAAGGGGGAAAAAAAGTAGAAGAATTGTAGGAAAAAAGATACAAAAAGAAGTAGCTTCCAATCTTATTTACAGCAGTTATAGATACAATTATAAATTTATGTCTTATGTTATGGTTTCAACTTAACTATCTTTTTATATTTTATCTCATTATCAAAACTATAAATCCTAAGTTCACAAGGTGGTCTTTTTCTCATTTACTAAAAAGGTCCATAAGAGGTTTCTAGGCCAGGGGTCCCCAACCCCCAGTCCATGGATCGACACTGGGCCGCAGCATGCCAGCAACCAGGCTGCACAAACAAACAAAGCCCCATCCACAGGATGCAGGAAGTACACAAAACCACACCCCCTCTGGTCCACAGAAAAACCTTTCTCCATGGCACTGGTCCCTGGTGCCCAAAAGGCTGGAGACCTCTGTTCTAGGCGACAATAAACATGTATATTTTCTTTTCTCTGATCAAAGAAGTCAATTTAGCAATATCCTCAAGTTCCATCATCTTCAACAACTGTTCTTCCATTGTGGATAGTGTTGAATGTTTCCATACAACAATCGTGCTGCAATTAAGGTATACAAAAAAAAACCCACTTCCATAACATTTTTCCATCTGTTTGTCTGCCAATGCCATCCAAGAAAATCCTCTGGTCTCATTTGTATATTAATCTTTAAAATTGTCTAAGTCAATGTGTATATCTGAATCTTGTACAGCAGAGGTTTTCAGATGCTGTGTGTAGGTTCCCTGTAGGATAGGGAGCAATTCCAAAAATTGCTGTCTAATGGTAATTTCTAATGGGACATTAGTGGGAATTTATTAAAAGTTTGGGGAGCACTTACTTTTCCCTTCTGAGTTTCAGTCACTTGCCTGTTCAATTTTGGTGTGGTGTGGCTTTAATATACTAGTGTAGCTTGTGATAAATGTTGCCTACTTCTGTTTTTATAGAAACATCTAAATAAAGCTACTGTGGGAAAGTTATCTCCTGTAAATTTTCATGGACTTTTCACAGTTTGGGCACTTTATTCATGCCCATTGATGTTTCATCAAAATAATTATAGGATCAAAATTCAATTTTGACACTCAGTGTAAAACACATCACACTCCAGAGAATATGCAATCAAAAGCTTGATTAGGAAGGTCTTTAAATATATCTTAAGGGGGACCAAATGGATAGAGTTTGCCCACACATTCCTTAATGGTGGAGTGATACTTCTGATTGCTGCCATCTTCAGGTTTTCAAACTCAGCGTTTGCACAAAAGGGCTAAAAAGAGCAACTCCAATGTCAATTATGCATTATCAAAAATGAAAACAAGGAGGGAAGCGAGAAATAATGAAGTTGTTTTTGAACTATAATGAACAACATTGCTCATAGCTACTTCAAAAAGTAAAATTCCCATCAAGAATAATAGCCCATAATGACCATTAGCAGTGTTAGCTTTTCTTCCCGTTACCTATTTTACTAAAATAAGATAGTTAATGGATACTCTTCACACATGGCCTTGCTAAGCTTTTTCATATCGTATCATATTTATTTTTTACTCAATGATTGGCACTTGCCTTGTAAAGTTGTTTGCTTTTAGTAAGTAACTAAGTTAAGTAAACAGCTTGTTGAGTAAGTTCCCTGATCATTTCCAGGCTTTTTGTAGAACGATCTTGAGTGCTTGCTTGCCTTTCATGGATTTGGGGTCATAGAAACATAGGAGTGGAAGGAACTCTGGAGGACTTCGAGTCTACGGGTGTCAAACTCACTACATCATGTGATGTATCATGACTTTTTTCACATTGCCGGAGCTGGGGTGGCTTTGGCCTCTGCATGAGGCAACCGGCCTGTGGGCCAGCAGTTTGACACCTCTGTTGTATAGTCCAGTCACCTCCCAAAGCAATAGTCCTTATGCCTTCTTGGACAAATCTTTTCTTGAAAAGTTCTAGCAATGGAGTATCCACAACTCCAGAGACAAATTGTTCCATTGATTAATTATTCTTATTGTCAGGAAATTCCTCTTTATGTCCAGGTTGGATCTCCCTCTGATGAGCTTCCACCAATTGCTTCTTGTCCTGCCTTCAGGTGTTTTGAAAAGTAAATTGACCCTTCCTTCAAGGAATGGAAGGCTGCTATCATGTCTCCCCCGAGCCTTGTCTTCATTAGGCTAAAACATACCAAGTTCCCTTAGCTATGCAATTTAGCCTCCAGACCCCTGTTCATCTTTGTTGCTCTTCTCTTCACTCTTTCTAGGGCCTCACCATCTTTTTTGCACCATGATGACCAGAACTGGACCCAATATTCCGAATGTGGCTTCATTATTATATTCATGTTGTTAACTTCTTTTCTGTCCATCCTCACATATACAGTATATCTGCCAATAAAGAGTAAAGATTCATTGATCTGATGAAATGTGCTAGAGGACTCTCAGATATATGGCAACATTAGTCTGTTAGGAGAAAGATCGGTGTAAGAGAAACTGCCTTGCGAGAATGAATCCCCAATATCTGACATCTGACTTTTTGTTGTTGTTGTTATCAGGACTTCTCTTTGAATATCTCCACCTGGTAGCCAATATCACAAAGCTATTGAGCCAGCCAATGAAATGGATACTCTGTAAGTGGAAACCATTTCTGTGTTGAAAAGAGATTAGGGTGATGCAGATACTGAAAAAGATAACTAAAATGAATTTCATCTGATGAGTCTTTTCCTACTAGAAATTATATTTGCAACAAGTACGCTCCATGCTTGACCAACTCTTGCATAAGATAAGGAAGATTGTAAAGGTATATTAACTATTAAGTATTTATATTGTAGGGACATGGTGACTCAGTGGGTTAGAATGCTGAGCTTGTTGATCAGAAGATCGGCAGTTTGGCGGGTGAAATCCTGAGTGCTGAATAGCAGAGTGAACGCCTGTTACTCTTCCCAGCTTCTGCCAACCTACAGTAACAGTTCAAAAGCACGTAAAAATGCAAGTAGAAAAATAGGACCACTATGGTGGGAAGGTAACAGCGTTCTGTGCACCTTTGGAGTCTAGCCATGCCGTCCACATGACCACGGAGACATCCTCAGACAAGCACTAGCTCTTCGGCTTTGAAACAGAGATGAGCACCGGCCCCTAGAGTCGGAAACGACTAGCACACATGTGTGGGAGAACCTTTACCTTTACCTTTTATTTATATTGTATTCTTATCTTGCTCTTGGATATTCTATTTGTTTTATTGAACCTTCTCCTTTCCCACCCACCCCCTGCTCCTCCTCCTCCTCCATATGGATCTTGGGGGAAAAGCAAAGCCGAAATTCAGACAAACAAAGATTCTCATCAAAAAATAAAAATGCAACAACTGTTACATCGATTGTATAAGATTCCTAGAACCTATTCCCAAGTTGGTGAAAACATGAGTCTTCCTCTCCTATCGACATTTGGTGTGTTTGATTTAAAATTTCCAACTGTCTTTGGCTATTGATCAAACTGATTGTGGTTGAAGGTGTTGAACAAACAAAACTGCACAGCACGCAACAGTGACAAGACTATCTTGCAATCAAAACTATAATGAGGGATTTATTTGTTTCTTTCTCCCTAAGCTTGCCCATCATTACATGTTCATTAAGGAATAATTGTCATTGATCGACAGTCCTACATATAGATGGTGGTAAGAAAATGGACCTATTAGATTTTTGCTCAAAACGCGTGCATGTTGCAACCAATCAAGTAAATTAATGAGAAGAAATAGACTAAAGGTGAGTTAGATTATGGACCATTTTCATGTCTTATTTTATTTGTGAGTTCATCAACCATGTAACATCTCAGGAACCTTCAAAAGGCAAAATATAATTCTGTAAAACATTCAGAACTCATGCTATGTTCCATGAATGTTCTGGTTCTCTGCTGTTCATGATCATATTTTTGAGTGTGATGGACATAAGTTAGCTAACTTCATTTGTTTCTTTCCTCCAGGTCTGTTCATGAAGTCAAAGGGTCATTGTTGAGTGGATCTAACTACAATTCCTAAGGGGTTTTGTTTTGGAAGAATTTTAAAGATTGTTTGCTAGGATACTAAGCAAAAATGTTAAGTAGAATTGCTACATGCTTTCTTGAAACGTTGTAAGACTAAGGACACATGGAAAACCACCTCAAAGAAGAAGCATGCTCAGATTAACTGAGATGAAAACATATATTAAGAAAAACACAACGAAAGATATGGAAGCTACCACATTTGGATATGAATCTTTAGTCAGTTTTGTCCCCATTCCCATGTTTATAACCCTAACAAGCTTTTCCAATCTTAATCACATTTTACATCTGAGGTAACTTTGAAAAAGACCTAATCGAGGCAGGACAAGATTATGAGATAACAAAATGAATATTACTGTCGGGGACAACTGTTTTGCCCCCAACTTGACTCAGTCATCTTCTCTAGAACCTAAGTTGGAGTCAACAAATTTGAGGCCATTTTAATTCACAGTTTTGGGTGCTGCAGCTGCCATTGCACCAGCTAGTCTCATTTCTAACTAAAACCATCATTAAACTTTCTTTTTAAAAAAACAACTCTGTTTCCTAGTTTGTATTGACACATCCAAAACACAATTTTAAATTAACTTCGAGGGGCATTGAATTGTTGACTGTACTTTTTTGTACCTGGAAGGCAGGCAAGAGTCTAAATCCCTCCCTTTGTTTTCATTTTATTGAAGAGATTAAAATAATTAAGTGCTTATTAGCCCGGAGCTGGCCTTTTTCTGAAGAACCTTCTTATATAATTGGCAAGCTGCCACCTTCCCCTTTCCTGACTGCCATTCTGTTTCGATGCTGCAAAGGAGAATAAAAAGGCCATTGCTTTAATCATACAGGGAACACGTTTTGTTGACCCAACCAGCAATGCTGGGAACGCTAAATATTCTCTTATGACTAATCCTTCATCTTCCACAACGGCTAATAAATTAACTGGTGGTGGAAATACCAAGAAATGCAGAGCCATCTGTAGAGCAACATCTTTCTTCCCCTTGAATTTGACCTTGCGTATTCATAATATAATTCATTACATGAAATGTCCTTATTGATCATTTTCTTTTAAGGCTGCTAAAGTCACTCACGTAAAATACAATTTTCTTTAGTGACTTATATAGTTCCTCAAAACTTTGACCTTCTCCCTGCCCATTTGAATCAAGAAACAGAGAGATAGGATAGTGTATATCCTAAAATGCTCAATAATAATAATAATAATAATAATAATAATAATAATAATAATAATAATAAGAAGAAGAAGAAGAAGAAGAAGAAGAAGAAGAAGAAGAAGAAGAAGAAGAAGAAGAAGTAGTAGTAGTAGTAGTTGGAAGGGACCTTGGAGGTCATCTAGTCCAACTCCCTGATCAGGCAGGAAACACTATACCTTTTCAGACAAATGGTTGTCCAGTCTCAAAAACGTCCAGTGATGGGGCATCCACAACTTCTGGAGGCAGGTTGTTCCACTGGTTAATTGTTCTAACTGTCAGGAAGTTTCTCCTTAGTTCCAGGTTGATTCTCTCCTTGATTAGTTTCCATCTGTTGCTTCAGGTGCTTTGGAGAATAGCTTGACTCCCTCTTCTTTGTGGCAGCCCCTGAGATATTGGAACACTGCTATCATGTCACCACTCACCCTTCTCTTCATTAAACTACACATGCCCCTCCCTTTCTTTCTTTCTTTCTTTCTTTCTTTTTTGTTTCTTTGTTTAGCAACAGTATGGAATTTATTTTAATTTAATTTAATAATATTTCTATACCGCCCTTCTCCCTGAGGACTCAGGGCGGTTCACAGGGCAAGAATAAAATACAAAGTTACAAATATTAAAAGGAAATTAAATAATTGCCCGATTTTAAAACAATTGATATGTTACAATTATAAAACCCCAAAGATACAATATTAAGAATATAAGAATAAAAAACCCCACCAATCCCCCATCAGGCTAGGCCAGCTTGTACAAACAAAAACGTCTTCAGATCGCGATGAAAGGAGCGAAGATCGGGCGCCATCCGGAGCTCTACCGGTAACTGATTCCATAGTTCCGGAGCGCCCACAGAGAAGGACCTCCCCCTGGGGGCCACCAGTCGACATTCTCTGATCGGTGGCACCCTGAGGAGGCCCTCTCTGTGGGAACGCACAGGGCGAAGGGAGATTGATGCCGGCAGCAGGTGTTCCCTGAGGGTACT